>NW_026622775.1:62156388-62463703 GCF_023065955.2 Ursus arctos | reverse complement strand
AGTTCAGGACCAGATAGCTTCACTGGTGAATTCTACCAAACATTCAAAGAATTAGTACCAATTTTTCTCAAACTCTTTCACAAAACAGAAAAGGGCAAAACTCTTCCCAAACACATTTTACAAGGCCAGCATTACCCTGATAAACAAGACCAGATGAGGATACCACAAATACAAAAATAATTACAGGCCAATATCCTGATGAACAGAGATGCAAAAATCCTCAGCAAAACGTGAGTGAAACAAATTTAACAATACATTAACAGGACCATACGTCATGATCAAGAGGGATTTACTGCAGGAATGTGAGGATGGTTCAACACCAGCAGATAGGTCAATGTGATACACACTTCATTAACAAAATGAAGGATAACAATCATAGGATCATCTCAATAGATGAAGGAAAAGCACTTGACAAAACTCAGTATGATAAAACAACTCTCAAAATAGTGGGTGTAGAGGGAACATACCTCAGCATAATAAAAGACATATATGATAAGGCCACAGCTAACATCAGATTCAACAGTGAAAAGATGAAAGTTTTTTCTCTAAGATCAGGGACAAGATAAGGATGCCCACTCTCACCACTTTTATTCAATATAGTATTGGAAGTCCTAGCCAGAGCAATTAGGCAGGGGAAAAAAAAAAACACTCAAAACTGGAAAGGAGTAAAACTGTCACTATTTGCAATGGCATAATATGATATACAAAAAACCCTAAAGACTCCACCAAAAAGCTCTCAGGACTAATAAAGTTGGTAAAGTTGCAGGACACAAAATCAATACATAAAAATCTGTTGTGTTTCTTTCCACTAATACAAATTATCAGAAAGAGAAATTAACAAAACAATCCCATTTACAACTGCATCCAAACGAATAAAATACCTGGAAATAAATTCAACCAGGGTGAAAGGCCTATGTATTGAAAACTACAAGACATTATTGAAAGAAACAGAAGGCACAAATAAATGGAAAGGTTTTCTATGGATTTGGAAGAATTAATATTGTTAAAATGTCCATACTACAGTACCCAAGGCAACGTACAGATTCAATGCAACCCCTATCAAAAATCCTATGGTATCTTTCATAGAGATAGAACAAACAATTCTAAAATTTGCATGGAACCACCAAAGACTCTGAATAGCCAAGCTATTTTGAGAAAGAAGAACAAAGCTGAGGCAAAACACTCCCTGATTTTAAAGTCTATTAACAAAGCTACAGTAATTAAAACTGTATGATACTGACATAAAAACAGACACACAGATCAACAGAACAGAGAGCCCAGAAATAAACCCACACATATATGTTTAATCAATTTATGAAAGAGGAGCCTAGAATATACAATGGGGAAAGGACAGTCACCTCAATAAATGGTACTGAAGAAATTAGTCACACAGAAAAGAATGAAACTGGACTACTATCTTACGCCGTACACAAAAATTAACCCAAAATGATTAAAGACTTGAACATAAGATCTGAAATCATAAACTCCAGAAGAAAACATAGTCGTAAGCTCCCTGACAACTCTTGGCAAAGATTTTTTAAATCTGATACCAAAACCAAAACAACAGAAGCAAAGTAAACAAGTGGGACTACATCGAATTAAAACGCTTCTGCACAGCAAAGGAAGCCATCAACAAAATGAAAACGCAACCTACTGAATGGGAGAAAATAATTGTAAGTCATACATCTGATAAGGGGCTAATATCCCAAATATATAAAGCACTCAATGGCAATTCATACAATAGCAAATACAAATCTGATTAAACAACAGGCAGAACATCTGAACAGACGTTTCTCCAAAGAAGACATACAAATGGCCAACAGGTATGAAAAGAAAGGAAAGAAAGGAAAGGAAAGGAAAGGAAAGGAAAGGAAAGGAAAGGAAAGGAGGAAGGGAGGAAGGGAGGGAGGGAGGGGGAAGCAAGGAAGGAAAGAAGGAAGGAGAGAGGGAAAGGAAAGAAAAGAAAAGAAAAGGAAGGAAGAAAGAGAAAGAAAGGAAAAAAAATGTTTGACATCATTAATCAGGGAAATGGAAATAACAATCACCATTATCACCTTACACCTGTTACAATGGCCATTATCAAAAAGACAAGAAATAACACAGTAAGGAAGTGGAGAAAAAAGGAACCCTTGTGCACTGCTGGTGGAAAGAAATATAAACAGGTAAACCACAATGGAAACCAGTATAGAAGTTCCTCAAAAAATCAAAAATATAACTACCATATGATCCTGCATTTCCATTCCTGGGCATTTATCTAAAGTAAACAAAAACACTAATTTGAAAAGATATATGCATCCCCATGTTTATTGCAGCATTATTTACAATGGCTAAGATAGGGAAAAAACCTAAGTGTCCACCAATGGATGAAAGTATAAAGAAATTTATAAACACACAGGAAGAATATTATTCAGCCACAAAAAAGAATGAAATCTTGCCATTTGCAACAACATGGATGGACCTCAAGGGCATTATGCTAAGTGAAACAAGTCAGAGAAAGACAAATACTATATGATCTCTCTTACATGTGGAATCTAAAAAACGTAAGTAAACAAAAAAGAAAGAAAACAAAACCAAGCTCATAGATATAGAAAACAGACTGGTGGTTCCAAGATGGAAGAGTGCAAAAAATGGGTGAACTGTTGCTTTTTTTTTTTTAATAAATTGAGAATACATAAATAAAAGTAACAGTGACATGTGAAGAGCACCACCACATGGAAACAGCTCTGACTACCCACACTCCCTGAGGAACAGCTGGCTCAGAGGCCTCCTGGGAGACCAGGAAAGTTAAACTGTCCCCAGAGTCAGCTCACTTCATCAACTTTGTCATCTTGGGGAGAAGACCTCCGAACACACAGCCACCATCGCTCAGTGGAAGAGAGGATATTAAAACAATCTCCCCATCAAAACCAAACTAAACCAAACAACGCTCCAATTTGGGAATGTAATCATATAATACCTGCTTGGCAAAAATTTACGGGTGGCTATAGAACAGAAAGAACTATGTAAATCCAAACTATTGCCTCTTAATCCTTTAATTAGACTGAGTCCTTGAGAAGGAAGCACAATTCATTGTTACTGAAGGAAGTCAAGAGCAAATACAGCCTGTGACATACCTACACACACACACACACACACACACACACACACACACACACAATGATGTATTCAAATAAATATGAATAAACACTCAGGCTGAAGGGCTCAGTCTAAACAGAAATTTATTTGTTTATGAGAGCCATGATTTGGGACATTAGAAAGTTCTCCAGGGATGTGCTTGGAAAAACATGGTGAGAGGGCGAGACTCAGCAACCCACGGGCATGTCAAAAGATGTGCACAAACTCTCTCGGGTGAACTCTGCTCTGACTTCAGGCCAAAGGTGTTTGCTCACAGCTGAATGGCTGGAAGGCCCTGGCTCGAGAGAATTTATTCGGAGCCTTTCTTCTTCTTCTTCTTCTTCACTGGTATGTCATGTAACATAGCGTCCACTGCTACCTCAACTTGCTTTTGTAGCTTTTTCTTTTCTCTCCTTTTTTTGGGCTTTGGGGTAATGTCCTGATCATCAGCGGGCCACACACAATCCTCTCCATCCTCAGCAGAAACACCAGAATTCTCAGCCCAACAAGGGTCTCCGAGCTGCCGTTCAACTTGGTCTCTCTTCTTCTTGGCCTGGGGTTCGGTGTAAGTCTCCACATTTTTATCTTTTGTCTCTTTCTTTCTTTTCTTTCCCCTTTTTCTCTCCATTTGGGTCTCTGCAAGGTCAGGCCCTGCTGCTATGACCTGTGGCTTGTTCTTTAGTTCTGCCATCCGCTTGGCAAAGTACTCTTGGATGGTGAAGGCACTGGTCGTTGTGGTGGAGGACGCATTCCCATCTGGAGTGGCAGGGCTGGAATCATCATCCTAAGGTGGGGAAAAAAGTTAAGACCAATTAAGCATCAACTGTTGACTCCTCACACCATCCCCGAGCAGTGCACATGGGGCTACTCGCATTGGGCGGCAGGGAACCAGGCTGAGCGCCCACCCAGCTTCCACCTTGTCTGTTTGTCTCCCCTTTGGTAGAGCTCAACAGCAAAGCACACAGCAAGGTGGCCAGACACTCTGGTTGAATACTGTATGTATTCAAACAGACAGAAGCTAACTTCATAAGTGAAGTGGCAAGTCACCTACATGGAATACTGAGTAAATAGCTGCTTAGCAACAATGTTATACCTGATGACTAAGTACCCAGAATCTCCCTTACAAACACAGGGACACTGAAGTCCTCCAGCTTTGTGATTTTTGTCGGATGCCTATTTCAGCTCTGTTATGGATTACACAGGTCTCTGTGCATTGACCTGGAAGCACAGATGACATGTATATGCTAGCCCTTCCTGTGACAGGAGCCCAATGCCAACCCAGAACCGGGTCTGTCGGGAACACCTGTGTCCTGCACAGGCAGAGGGTGGCCCTCCAGAAGAGAATGCACCAAGGTTGAAAGTGCAAGTGTTCCCTCCTCCACATATAAAGAACAGGTTAGCATGGGGAACCCTTCTTCCTTCGGCTGGGGGGTGGGAAGAAGAGAGATGGCCCCATCCTTATTCCAACATGGATTAGATACTCGTGGCTGTGTTAGTCTTGTTTCCAAATGTGAAGAATTACTCACTCATAACAGCTGGGATTAAGTGATGTGTACACTTTAATTTTAAATAAATACATTCAGCTGTACGGCTTTAGAAGTGAGAAAATTCCTAACAATAGGCTGGGATAAAAAATGAAACGCTACTATCAAAATGTGGGTTGTGGCTGGCTGGCTGGAACTAGGAGGATGAAAACATGTGAGAGAAAAGTAAGTACCTACAAGATGAAGAATATAAGGACTATGCTTTACGTAAAGTCAATGTTTTGAGTAACTATGCCCACAGAAACTTTTGAAATAATCAAGCCATTAAACAATAATGCTAAACCTGGGTTTTCATAATAACCTGGCTTCTTCCTTCATATTTACGTATTTGCACAGAAGAGACTCGTCTGACCTTTTCATGTTGGAAGGGTGGGAAAATGGTTTTCTGAATAAATCTGTTTCCAAATTAGGATTCTGCAAATTATTATGAACTGGTCAGTTGAAGTTCTGCCTATGCAGCTAACGTTATTACAAACCAACACATATAAATGGACTGTGCATTTTCTTGATACAGAACTCGAAAACCAGCTCAGTGGAATCAACATAGCACCCTTGTTGAAATTCTAGCAGAATCGATATTCCATCAACGAACAACTGGGCTTTGAGTGGCCACTGCCCCAGTGAGCTCTCACCAAAGAGTACCTTGCCAACAACATCACGACTTATCCAATTAACACAAACCTTATTTTACTCAGGGCAAAAAACACAAAATCGTGTGGTCAATTTTTAAAATTTCAAAATGTAAAATACAGAACATATGGAATAAACCAACTAAGCCTTGGGAAGAAGTTCAAATGTCACCTATCAGCATTCAATTCTGGCTGCAATCCCTTCAGGTAATTTTGCTAAAAATTTAAAAACAGCTACCACAGGAGAACAAAACAAGGTCACTTGTCTTTTTAATTCCTTAAATGTTGAAAAAGCTGAAATTCTGCATAGCAGAATGAGAAATCTCAAAGTCTCCTGGTACTAGCTAATCCCAGCGTGATGGGCAAGAATGCTCTTGCCTTCCATTTAAGGGCACGCAGCCACACCCAGACAGCAGGCAGCCTGTGAAGGTGGCCCGTTTATGTAAAGCAGGTCTCATTTAGTTTCATGGCGTTAAAAGGAGTTTATCTTATGCGGGCCAACTCTTCTGGTGTCTGAGGAACTGAAATTTAAATTATAACCTATGGCTCCTTACCTTGCTCACCTATGTATTACCTCCTGAATTCCTGCTTTCAACAGTTAAATCACAGGAACTAATTGCTGGCATTAATCACACTTTTAATTATTAGGAAATATAAGACTATTTTTGAGTGGCTTGTTGAACTCAGCAGGCCTTTCTAATTTCAGAGAATAACTATGCTCATACTCAACTCCTTATGGTGATAAGGATTTTAATAACCACGGGCCACTGCACACCAAGCTTAGCAGGGCATGGAGACAAGCAAGAGGTGCCAGCACCCAAATCCTATTTATCTCAAAGAAAAGTGTAGGCAAAACAATGGCTTGCTGGGGAAAGCCATTTAATGCCAGGGGCAGCCACCCTCCCACACTACAGGAATGTATCTGTTTTAAAAGCCACGGAAACACCAGTAATCAGTTGCAGATCTGATTCTTGTAGGAGCAGTGCCCAGGACTCCTACATCATAAGCTCATATTTTGATTTTATAAATCATAAACCTAGTTTTACTACAGCAATTGTAATCCCTGTATTCTTGGCCTTAATACGAAAAATATACACCTTTTCAAGAAAACTAAAACTTTTCATGTTTGGTCTTTATTTCAAAGTAAGTACTGAAAAAAGCAACAGTTACTTCTAGTTGTTTGAAATAGAGACAACTTGCATCTTTCCACATTTCCATTAATCACACAATACAACCTCAAAAAAAAAAAAAAAAGAATCTGTAATGCCACACGTGACTTCTACTACTTCGTAAACTTCAAGAACGCACCAATTTGCTAACAGTGTTCTAAAAACTAGCCAAATAAATGACAAATAGGTTGAAAACTTCCAGTTCCATACAAAGTACTACCAAGGGAGGTATAGTTCTTTTTTAATAATAATTTTTTATTATATGTTAGTGACCATACGGTAACATCCTTAGTTTTTGATGTAGTGTTCCACGATTCATTATTTGCATGTAACACCCAGTGCACCATGCAATATGTGCCTACTAAACATTTGATTTGAGTTTAGGGATTCAGGAAACATTTTTTTTTTTAAATTCTATTTCTTGCTGTTAACTAATGAAGGCCCCTTAGGTGAATCCCATAGCCTCTCTAGGCCTGTTACCTATTATCAAGTCAAAGCAGTAGGTTAAAGGAGGTCATTTCTTTAGACCTTGAAGGTCTAAAACTTACTGATCTCTGAAAAGACATTTGTGCTGGCCATTCCTCTGTGACAGAAGAGAGCAGAGAAGGGACAGTGAGGCAGTATAAGCAGGCAGAAGAGATGAGCTCTGTTCATAGCAAATCACCACAACTGTCAAGCCAAGATGCCACAGAGATCAATATATCCACAGTCTACCAGTGGAACAAACATTTCTACACCACCTGTAAGAAGGCACACAGTCGAAAAGCAGATCCAGTAATACCATTCAGAAGAGCTGAAAGAGCCAAATACTATTTTGTACTGAACAGCTGTTAAGAATTTATTTTAGGGGCGCCTGGGTGGCTCAGACGGTTGGGCGTCTGCCTTCAGCTCAGGTCATGATCCCAGAGTCCTGGGATCCAGTCCCACACCAGGCTCCCTACTCAGTGGGGAGTCTGCTTCTCCCGCTCCCCCTGCTTGTGCTCTCTCTCTCTGTCAAATAAATGGATAAAATCTTTAAAAAAAAAAAAAGAATTTATTTAAAAAAGAGGCTAAAATCAATAAAAGCAAAAAACTGAAATGACTATTAGCTGAAGGATAGATCTATTTTATACCTATATGCTGGAAATCACCCCAAATAATGATGTTACCCGACTGGAATCAGAACTGTGGTGGCTTCTGGAATGAATAATGGGCAACCACTCCCTTGGCTTTTATGCCTCCACAGTCTAAGATTCTTTAAGTCCTGGCTTGAGTGAGCCAAGAGTTTTAATAGCTGCCTAGTAATGGCATGAGCAAGGAGAAATGCAGGCTTTCACTTGGGTCCAGTGAAGGATACAGGTGTTAAGAGTTGTCTGTGTGGGAGCTGGGCTCTGCCCCGTGGAACCCCCCACCCTCTGTGCTGACCATGGCCTCCTGTCAGTTCACACGGGGGACAGGGAAATGTCCGAAGTAATTGTCCATGTCCAGGACCAAGCAGGATACCTAAGATGAAGCTCTGCAAAGAAAGAGGTCCGTGAACGAGGAGGGGAAATGGTAAGGGAATAACAAAGTAGTTTTAAAACAAATCTCTCCCTAAATTTGTAATATATCCACAGTATTGCCTTCCTTTTCATCAATTATTCAGAAAGACCCAAAGGTACATTCAGAGTCTTGAAATCTTTTCCACATATTTTAGAACCTACTCTTTTTAAAATATGAAGTGCAACTTTATATTTGTGTTGTTCTGTTTCATGAGTTAATATTATCTCTTCCCAGAAAATGTCAGTCTTCTCATTTCTCTCAGAGCTTAAAAAAGTATGTGTTAAAAGAAAAAAACAAAACAAAACACCAAAAACATCTGATAATCAGTTTTCCCAAATGATAGCTGGGGCCTTAATTTCTACCCAAGCAATAAATATTCTGTGGGTTGGAACTCAGGAGGACCTGTTCCTCACTTCATAGAACCTCAATGGTTTAAAGCCAGAAGGGCCCCGTGGGAGTGTTCCACTCAATCACAGAAGGAAACCTGATGCAACGTGGCCACACCTGGGTGTACTGAAGGAAGCAGCCATCATTAGATGCCTTCAACATGCCAGTCACTTATTATCATAAGCCAGCTCATGTGACCCTCACAGCAACCCAAGGAGAGGCATTTTCTCCATTTTACAGATCAAACTGCTTAACTGCAGAAGGTCTTGTGGCCATAAAGCTGCCAGACACAAAGCCCTTTCTCTTTCCACTATGGCATCCTAACTTTTGGCCTGTGTCACAGAGACTCACTTGTCACTGTTGCTCTCTTCCGAAATCATCCTAATACCGAAATCTGTATCAGTTGGTCATATGGACTAAGATCCATGCTCAACTTTGACGAGGGCAGAAGGTAACTGACAAAAAAGTTTCATGTAGAAGAAATGTCACCAGAAACAGATAGTACTTTCTTTCTTTCTTTTTTTTAAATAGAGACAGCCAGCGAGAGAGGGAACACAAGCAGGGGGAGTGGGAGAGGAAGAAGCAGGCTCATAGCGGAGGAGCCGGATGTGGGGCTCGATCCCATAACGCCGGGATCACGCCCTGAGCCGAAGGCAGACGCTTTACCGCTGTGCCACCCAGGCGCCCCCAGATAGTACTTTCTAAACAGAAAAAAAAAAAAATCCTTAGGTAGTTTGCAGTTTATATAAATAAAAAATAGCCCAAAGCCAGGCTGAAGAGTTTTATAATTAGTCAAATTAGCATGTAAATTCACTTAGCAAAGTGTGAGGGTTTTGAAGCAGGGAGTAAAAGCCGAGTCCAACCTTCCACCTAAGGCAAGACCCCCTCGTGGACAGATGTCTTACGACTCCCAGACAGACACATCTAATACAGACAGCAATTACTTGGTGAGGCAGGCAGTCTCTCCTACCATTAACTTGCTTTGTCTGTTTTCTCAACAGCAACAGTTAGATTCCAGTTGGTTCAAGCCTATATACCGTGTGCCATCCTGAGAGCTGGAGAATCTTAGGACCTAAATTATCTGAATTATCACTGGGACTGGGAGCAGTGGGACAGAATGGATGCAAAAGAAACAAGACCTTGCAAAGAGAGATCCTTAAGACATCAACTATAATATACCACAGTCATCACAGGTACCTGAAAGATGCCCAAAACTATGCATGTCAACTTTTCTCCCATGTCCACAAAATTGTGAGTTTGTTCTTTGTTTCTTTTAGGCAATTCTAGAGGCTCTGCAGCTCAATGCGCTATCTGCTCAAGCACCTCTGGGTTCACAGTCCTCTGTGCCTTTCAAATATGTATACTACGATGGATTAACAGCAAAATGCCCAAATAAAAAGGACTCTCTTTATCGTTCTCAGAAGGATGTTGTTAGTATCTTTCAGGGCAGGAAAACAGAGCAGTTTGGGTTGAGAATTCAGTGAGGTGTTTGGAGCAAACGTACTATAAATATAAAATCTTAACTTATGATAGCAGATTATCCAGCGATGGGGTTTCAAAGGCAAAAGTCTTTCAGCTCACTGAACCTTCTCATATGTCACTGCTCATCTTAAGTGACAAGAGGACTGCAGCCTTTTGATTTCCATGTTAAAACACAAGAGAGTGTGCTGCAACAGTAATCCTTCAATGAACTTTCCTCATCGAAAGAAAAAGTAGACACCCAGAGCTCAAAAGTAATGGATTTAGCAACTGGAGTTATTAGCTCTGACAGCTGGTGCCTGCGATGAGCAAATGCTCACTTCCACTCTCCTCTGTCGTCAGCTTGGGCTGGATCAGTCTGGGCAAAGTTAAGAAAGCTTAGAGAGTGAGTGCTTTGGAAGAACATTTTGTATCTTTTCCAAATTTTTCAGCAGGACAGTTCTGACAAATACAAATTATGTCTTGATGTACTCCTGGGACACAGAAATTGCACCCATTCATTCTGGACAGAGATAAAGTCATGAAGTGATTTCATCACTTACAGGATGAAGGCACTACTGGAATATGCACGCACTAGAGCCTTTGCCAACAGGTGGGGCAGAATGGGCTGACGCAGTCACTCATTATGTGGGCCTCGGATGTTCTTGCAGATCCTTTATAATAGTCAGGTGCATCACCTTCTCAAAGATGGAGAGCAAAACTCCCTCTTTCAACAAGGCTGATCCCTTCTGAAACATCCTCTCTTCTTTACTATATGACTAGCAATTAATGAGTTACTTCTATTTTCTGATTTTGTATTATCTGCTGTGTAAGCATCTTCCCAGGGAAATGTTAAGTTCCTTGAGGGCAGAGACCATTTGTATTTCATTTATATTCGGCACACACTCTCCAAGGAGGAACAACCACATGGTAAGTGCTCAAGGAAAGCACAAAAGACACCAAGCCCAAGCAGATCAAGGCTGGGAGATCCTCTCACTACTACCCACTGAGCCATAAACTTTGTATTTATTGGTAGAGATCTGTCTGCATGATGGGCAGGCCTACTGACTAGAAGGTGCTTGGAAGGGTAGGAAGGAGAGAGTCAGCATTTTGCAGTATATATTCTTCCCATTCAGATGAAACCATTTCCCTCTCATCAGATGCCACCATGCCTCATGGTGCTTCTCTCTCTCTTTAAAGATTTTATTTCTTTATTTGACAGAGACAGCGAGAGAGGTAACACAAGCAAGGGGAGTGTAAGAGGGAGAAGCAGGGTTCCTGCCGAGCAGGGAGCCCAATGTGGGTGGGGCTCGATCCCAGGACCCTGGGATCATGACCTGAGCCGAAGGCAGACGCTTAACGGCTGAGCCACCCAGGCGCCTCTCCTGGTGCTTCTCCAATGACTTAGAGTGATCAGCCATTACCTCCTGTGGCCCTCAGTGATGCAGAGGAGCTCAGTCAATCGATGTACACACTTGTCCTCTGGTCTGTTACTCTACCCGTTACCGTAGTCACCTCCCAGGAGATAAGTAAATTGGGGAAAAAAAAAAACCAAACGTGCTGTGTTGTATGAGAGCTGTCACATGCACTCTGTGGGACTGGCGGAGCACAGCAACAAAACAGCCTGCATGGGCTGAACTGTACCTGTCATCAAAAGAAAAGGTTGGACAGCGAGAGTTCCAGGGCATATCAAGAGGCAAAGGTAGGAGCTTATTCTGAGAAGACAAAGAGCCAGATGAAAGTTCCACCACACGACCCCGGTTGCAAGTTGTTAAGGTACAGCCTATGTTGTATCCTGAGCTGAAAATACAACCTGGAAAAGCCTCTGATTCTAAAGAGTCATCAGAACGGGTTTGTCTCCAAAGGTTAAGCTAAGCAGTAATCAATACTGTTAGTCAGGAAGCAGGAATTATGCCACCATGCCGCATTTCACTCCTTACTTTCTATGTACCTTTTTGGTTCCCACATGATTGAAAACATTTCCTGACAAAGAGCTGTTTCTGCACTCACAAAAAGTTTATTCAAATGTGAAATTGTGTGTGTGTGTGCGTGTGTGCGTTTTCAAGATTTCCATCACTCACATCTGGAGTTAGGCTAAACACACAAAGTTTCAGTTGTCACCAGTCGTAGGGAATCTGCCTGGGAAACACAACTGCCTTTAGTATTAGAAAGCATCACAAGAGTCAAGAACAAATACAAAACTCTACCTGACTGAAGAGAAATTTTGATTAAAAGTTGGGTTAAAAATTAAAAAATATAATACTGGCAGTAGAATTATGCAGCAACTCAACTGGAAAACACCTAGAGACACTGTGTATTGGGGGGCAGGTGGGCAGGTGTGCACATACAAACAGGTTCTAGGAACCGTGGCATGTATTAGAAGCCCACTCTGCAGGAGTTCCAGGGGAGTGCTCTCTGGAACGGGACTGGCAAACTATGGCCCATGGGCCAAATCCAGCCTGCTGCTGATTCTCTGAACATCTTGCAAGTTAGAAAAAAAGGGTTTTACACTTTAGGGGCGCCTGAGTGGCTCAATCGGTTAAGTGTCCAACTCTTGATTTCAGCTCAGGTCATGATCTCAGGGTTGTGAGACTGAGCCCTCCACTGGGCTCTATACTCAGCACAGAGTCTGCTTGAGATTCTCTCTCCCTCTGCCCCTCCCCCAAATACATAAATAAATAAAATCTTTTAAAAAAGGTTTTTACATTTTGAATGGTTGGGAGGAAAATCAAAAGACTATCTTATGATTTGTGAAAATTATGTGCATTTCAAATATCAGTGTCCATAAAGTTTTGAATTTCATCAGCAAAGAATTTGTGGAAGTTTGTTTTCTCTCTAGTATATAAACATAATAGATGCTAAGTATTTGCTGAATAAATTAATAAATTTATTATCAAATATCTGCTTTTGGAAGTGTTAGATGCTTCTGAAGTATACACACATACACACACATAAACATATAGACACATATACACCCACACATATATGGAATTGGGGGGCTTCGGGTTTGACGGGAGTTCTCAACGTCCATCACTTGCTACCTTCCTGAATTAAAGCTGGTGAATGGTAGAGAGGCTGCTAACTGCTGCCTGATTTTAAGCAGCAAAGGATGGTAGATAAGGAGAAAGTCTGGTGATGAAGTGATCAGACATTAAAGCGAACTCTCAACACCCTATAAACCTACAGAGATACCTTTCTAATAATTAGGCATTAGAACTTCACTTGGAATTTACAAACTCAGACAAATAAACTGGACATCTCAGAGAAGATAATGGAGAACTGGAAGGGACAAAACAACGTGCTCTGCACTGAACGACAGGAGAACAGTACAAATAGTGCCAATTCCTCATATGAAGGCCAACGTTAACAAAACTGGTTTTTTTTTTTCCTTTTGCCTGGTCAGCTGCTCCAATTACCACTCATTAAGAAAAGCCAACGTAAACATGTTTTAAAAAGATGGTTCTCTATGGCAACAACTTCTCAAGTAACTGACATCAAAACTACTGACAAGAGTCATACAGCCTCTGGGGAAAAAGAGGGGAAAGAAAAAAGAGGAGCAGGTTTCCTGCCTCCCTGAAAGGTCCTAAGGCTTGGAAAGTTGCAGTGACTCATATGACAACATTTCACAACATGCTAGCCCTTATAAGATAAACGAGGCTCCTCCAAAGTTAGAAATGATCAATGCGACACAGACACCGAATTCTTTGAATGAAGTCTAAAAATAATCCAATCTGACTATATTTTATAATTCTAGGTCAACTGGTTCTCTTCCCTGCTCTCTGGAGGCAGGACAAATAGCTTTTAGCCATAGTTGAAGGCTAGTATCTGAACCTTAAAGAACAGAAGCAGAGGCTACCAGAGGATCTGTCTCCACAGAAGACTTGAAAATTGCTTACGAATCATGGAAACTCATATTTAGGCTCCTTATTATAGAAACTATAGCATTTTTTTGAAGAGTTCAGAGAACCTAGTATTTTGAAACTAGGATTAAAGCAGGAATAGTTACCTGGAATAGTCAAGATTATTTTTAAGAGAAAAGTAAATTATTTTAGGTAAATAAAGTCACTAACAAAACAAAGTCCCTTCCCTCAATTCCTGTGTATTATATAAGGTTAACCCTTCTATACTCTTTTTATTTGACCAGAAATAAAAATAACAATTAAAAACATTTAAAAATACTTTTTTAAAAAATGATTTTATTTATTTATTTGACAGAGACAGCCAGTGAGAGAGGGAACACAGCAGGGGGAAGTGGGAGAGGAAGAAGCAGGCTCCTAGTGGAGGAGCCTGATGTGGGGCTCGATCCCAGAACGCTGGGATCATGCCCTGAGCTGAAGGCAGATGCTTAATGACTGTGCCACCCAGGCGCCCCTAAAAATACTTTTTAGTAGTAAATTTGGCAGCACAAAATAATTCTATGTTTAAAGGAAATTTAAGTTATTAGTAAGAGTAAATTAAATAAAATTCTGAACTCATTGAGTCACGTAATAAAAATAAATGACACAAAAATACAATCTTGAAAAGGCTCCAGTCCAAGGCTTTGGCCATCCTGTCCCTCATGAACAGCCACTGAGCAGCTACTATTTACCTGACCAGGGTTGGGACCTAGATAAGGAGGCTCCCTTCATGAGGGAGACAGACTGTAAAAAAATAGTATTAATAAAAAATGAGACCTGGGTAGATGTCATGTAAGTGGTCTTCCCACCCCAACAAAAATTAAAATTGTTTGGAGTTCTAAAAACAAGAGAACTTATTTTTAGAATAAAGAGACACTAAATGATAAGAAAACCAACTACAGAACAACTCAGTTCAACAAACCCCTAACCAATTAAATAGAGCCCACAGTTCTAAAGAGTTCACAGAAAATACATTAGCCATCAGGGAAATTCAAATCAAAACCACACTGAGATACCACCTTACACCAGTTAGAATGGCAAAAATTAACAAGGCAGGAAACAAATGTTGGTGAGGATGTGGAGAAAGGGGAAACCTCTTACACTGTTGGTGGGAATGCAAGCTGGTACAGCCACTCTGGAAAACAGTATGGAGGTTCCTTGAGATGTTAAAAATAGAGCTACCCTACGACCCAGCAACTGCACTACTATTTACCTCAAAGATACAGATGTAGTGAAAAGAAGGGGCACATGCACCCCAATGTTCATAGCAACAATGTCCACAATAGCCAAAATGTGGAAGGAGCCGAGATGCTCTTCAACAGATGAATGGATAAAGAAGATGTGGTCCATATGTACAATGAAATATTACTCAGCCATCAGAAAGGATGAATACCCACCATTTGCATCAACGTGGATGGAACTGGAGGGGATTATGCTAAGCAAAATAAGTGAAGCAGAGAAAGACAATTATACAGTTTTACTCATATGTGGAACATAAGGAATAGCATGGAGGACATTAGGAGAAGGAAAGGAAAACTGATGTGGCGGAAATCAGAGAGGGAGACAAACCATGAGAGACTATGGACTCTGGGAACCAAAATGAGGGTTTCAGAGGGGAGGAGAGTGGGGTGACGGTGTAAAAGGGTGATAGGTATTAAGGAGGGCACATGTTGTAATGAGCACTGGGTGTTATACGTAACTAATGAATCACTGAACAATACATCAAAAACTAATGATGTACTACTATATGCTGGCTAACTGAACATAATAATAAAAAAATTAAAAAGAAAAGAAACATTGTTTCTATTAAACATATAATCCTTCTCTAATATGTTATTATCCATATTAAATATATAATCTCTCAGTTTTATGGAAGCTATAATTTTTTTATTTGATAAGGAAGAATGATAATATCTTAAAAGCTTAAGCAAAAAAGAACAAATAATGCCACCTCCCTACCTGCTCAGGATCCAAAAGGGTTCAGTAAAGTAAGATCTGCTTCTTGTTTTTGCCCCTAACTGGCTCTGCCTCTGTGGAGAGGCAATGCCCTACAGCACAGTGTTTCTCAAACTATCAGGGGGAAGGGCCCACTGTTTTTCTTTTTAAAATCTCCAATCTATTATGGACCAAAACTTTTGTAAACAGACCAAGACTATTTACAAAGTAAAGAAAATAAAATAAAATAGACTACAATAAAATATTAAAAAATACTCAGAAAGTGAAATTTTAAAAAGACATAAAAAACCCAAGTTCCAATTTATGGAACTTAATATCACGCTACAAAAGTTGCTAGATGCTTACTCTAACTTCTGTCCTTGCCATGGGCTGGTCTGCAGACCATACCGTGAGTGGCAGTGGTATAAAGTGTTCGCTACCAAAGGAAAAAAGAAAGGTACTGAGTTCAACGTAGCGCAAGTGCCAATCACTCGAGTGTCAAAAAAATCTGACTTGCACAGACAGAATGTGTGATCTTGGACAAGTCACTGGCCTTCTGCGCCTCAAAGTGAATCATTTGCAAAACAAGGAAGTAGAGCTACTCAGGGACTTTTCTCCAACACAGTTTTAGACTGTGTGCTGTTCCTCAAATGAAATCTTAAACAGAGGCCAATTTGTAACACATCAGAACTGTGGTTGAGGTGGGGTTAGGGGAACCCAAAGTTCTTGTCCTAAACCTTCTCTCCCCTGGTAAGGCCTCTGAGGCATCTCTGAGGAACTCCAAGGGCTCTACGTGGAGTTGGAAAAAAGATAGCTATGTTTTTTAAGGTCTGTTACAATTCTAACATTCTAATATGCTGTAGCCTTGATAATTTCACAGCACTCAGTCAGGAGACTAAGAAGCTTTCAAGAATACAATCAGGCCTTTACTATTATATAATATGCACAGTTCTTAAAGTTGTCATTAATGTTTAGAATTCCAGCAACTGGCTGTCAGAAGTGTCCAGTGAATAATTTCTTTCAAGAATGGTAACAAAGCGTCAAGCCTGGTCTCCTTAATACTGTAAAGTCTTGTAAACTGGGTCCTGAGGATCCAGATGATTCAGAGGATGTCATTCTTCCTGCTTCACCTGGTGAGGCTCCGAAGAGGACCCAGAGGGGAGACGGTGATGCCCAGACCCACATCACCAGTGTCGCTGCAGACTACTGCATGAGAAGCAAAGCGTCGCCTTCTCACCAGCCATGGCCACGCTCTAACCCAAAGAAAGGTTCCTTTGCATCCTATTTTCATTACATCACAGGATGAAAATCTGGGAGAGAACGTTATTTCTGTTTTCCTGGCAGGACAGAGGGATAGAAGGAAAAATGAGCCAATATTTCACTCTTCTCTTCCAACACTGGGCCATGTGTGTGTCAATTTCTTATTATCACAAAAGCTCTCAAAACCATTTGCTTGATCTGTCAACAAACAAAAAGCCAAATCTAATCCTTTCAGTCCAAACCTACGCCCTGGCAAAAGTCTAACCAAACAAAACAGTCCAGTGACTTAAAACTCTTGGGTTGTTTTGGTAGTCCTTCCCTTCACCCCTCACTTCTTTTTCTTTTCTTCTTCTTTTTTTAATGAGTGTCCTATTATAAATTGGGTTGTTAACTATAAGACAATATAAATTTTTACTGGTACTAAAACAACTTTCAAAAAAGCAATGACCCACTTTCTCCTTTCTGGCTCTTATAGAAAGTAGAGGCAGGCCCCCAAACCCTGTTTGAAGTCCTTGCTGCCAGGAGATGGTCGGTTTATGTCTCTTGTCCTAGGACAGGAAAAGGATGCACTCTCGGCACCGTGTGCTAGGGAGAGATAAGGCCAGAGATTTCTGTCCTCAGCACCTTATCAGCTTTTCCTGCTACTTTCCAGAGCAGACAGTACCATGACTGGCAATAAACTAAACTAGTCTAAGGGGGGGGTGGGGGCAGGCTGGGTGTGTGAGCAGCTTGAGATTGGGAGGGGGGTAGGAAGGGGTATAAAATGAGGAAAAGAGATGAGGTTTTTAATATATCTTAAAATGGTTTGGTCCAAATAAAATTGCCCGTCCCCCCCTTTTTAAACACATTTGTTTTATATCTCTTTTTGCTAAAACTGCTGTAACAGGGATAAAAGGTTTTATAAGAACTTCCTTTCTGGTTGGAATGCACCACCACTTTCCTTGCTTTGAGCCCTGCCCCTAACTGCCTTGCGTTACTGGCTCCTGGGCACGTAGCACAAGACCCATCTGCTGTCTATGCTCTGACAGGGGCCTAAAAACCACAGGCGGCAGAGAGAGTGCTTTCTTGGGGCACACGTGCCTCATTTAGACAACTAGTGTTTTCTGTGGCCAATTCCATTTCCATGTTGCACAGGAACAAGCAAGGCTATGAGACACTCCTCCAAATACCGAGGATGTCACTGGTGGCCTCTTTCATTCTGCAACAAATCACACCTGTGAATCCAAGAAGGCGTCTATGCTTTAGAAATCATGGTCTTTTTCCGGCTGGGGAACAAAGGCAGCTGCTGGAGAAGAATCTAGACTAAGCAGGGAAATTTAAGATGAGCATGGCTCATCTATTTCTAATGAACTCATATGAAAGTCATACAAATTTAGCCGTCTTCTTTCTAAAACTATTACCATGGAAATTTCCAAACATACAGAAAAGCTGAGAAAACAGTAAAATGAATCCATTAACACCCAATACCCAGTTTTAACCATTATCAACACATAACCACTACCAACTCTACTCCCATTAATTCAAAACAAAGATATCATATACTTTCATCTATGTTTTAGTATGTATGTCAACAAGATAATAGCTCTAAGAAAAATCCGTAACTAGAATACTATTATCACACAAAAGATTAACAGAAATTCTTTAACATCACTAAATATCTAGTCTGTACTCACATTGCTTTTATTGTCTTTTCAGTTATTTCTTATTACAGTTCACTTGAATCAGTTTCCAGATAAGGTCCACATATATATAGTGATTAGTTGTTATGTCTCTTGTCTTTTAGGCTGTTCATTCACATTCCCTCTTCTGTTTTTTCAATTTCTTACTGATGAAACCAAGGCATTTGTGCTACAGAGTTCTCCCAGAAGCCGAATTTTGCTGAATGGATCCCTGCAGTATGGTATGGGTTAACATGCTCCTGTCTCATGGATGTCCTGTAAAGTTATATCTAGAGGCAGCTCTATTTTCTAATGCAGCACTTCTCCAATACAGCATGTTGCTTTATGAAAAACGGATGGATTCATGGTTAAGTAAGCTTGGGAAACAAACCCAGGCTATTCCTCCCTTTGATTCATAATGCACACTATCATCTGAGATATCTAGTAGTTGTTAAACTTCAGAACGTCCCAAACTTATTTCACTTTGGAACCCTTTTTGGCATAAAATTCATTGATACCCCATGGAATTAGCGTTCTGCTGCACCTGCTTTAAGGTCTGTTCACAAAGATACTGCCATGATCTGGATAAGGTAAGTAGTTCTCCTGATTAAATCTTATAGCTAAATCTTTGATTTACCTTGTTCTAAGGGGGCAGGCTTTTACCAATGAACCATACATTTTATGCAAAACTGGCAGACACCTGGAAGGGAAATGACAAGAGGACCAGACAAGCATTCTGTTATGAACAACCAGCTTGCTAGGTGACTTTGGGAGGAGAGGCTAGCTCTTCCCTAGATATCCCATTACTGACATGGGACTATTTTTTCCCAGGCTTAGTCAGAAATACCACTCTTCCGTCTTGTAATGGAAAGTGACAGAGAAATAACATGTCCTAAATCACACAAGTATGTATGTATCAAGTTTTAAGACTGCCTATACTCTAATAATTTTCTTTTTAGGATTATGTGCAAGCATTAAGAACTATATATTCTGACCAGGCGGATCAGGGTGACGAAAGATCTTAGAACCAGGTTCCACTTAGAAGTTTGTGCAAGTTCAAACTACAGAATAATGAATAATTTCTAATATAATCAAGAGGATAAAAATGGAGAACATAATCATGAATCAATGAATCAATTCCTTTAGAAGGCAATTTCTAAAAATAAAATGAAATAAATACATGTGATTATTCATCAGTGTTGAATACCTACACAGAATGGAATTCCAAATGACCTTAAAACACCATAATTTGACCATACATACCCTAATGGGATATACCCTAAGAACAAAAAGAAATGGTAAAACAAAACAAAAAAACCCTTCAACCTATTTTTCTTTTTTTTTGGATACTCAAGTTATCGGTGTTATTCTGTAACTATCATGTATGTAATGGGAAATAAACAAATGAGTAAAATAATAGTATAATGCTTTTATTTCTAGAATCCATAGATTCCAAGAATTCTTACTGTGGGTAAAATAAAGCTAAAAGATTAATAATGTTAAGCCCTGTGGTCCTGAATTTGAACTAGTAATATGAACATAAACTCATAACATATTTTATTACTAAAAAAAATTATACTTCGGGCACCTGAGTGGCTCAGTCAGTTAAGTGTCTGCCTTCAGCTCAGTTCACGATCCCAGGATTCTGGGGTCAAGTCTCACATCCAGCTCCCTGCTCAGCGGGAGCCTGCTTCTCTCTCTTCCTCTGCTGCTCCCCCTGCTTGTGTATGTGTTCTATCTCTCTCCCTCTGTCAAATAAATAAATAAAATCTTTAAGAAAAATTATAGTTCAGGCACCTGGGTGGCTCAGTTGGTTAAGTGTCTCCCTTCAGCTCAGGTCATGATCCCAGGGTCCTGGGATCAAGTCCCACATCTGGCTCCCTGTTCCGCGGGGAGCCTGCTTCTCCCTTTCCCTCTGTCAAATAAATAAATCAAATCTTAAAAAAAAAAAAAAGATACAGCCTGATTTCAAAGACATTAAAGCATGGAAGAAAATGTGAGTCTCAGCCATCAAAAAAAATGAAATCTTGCCACTTGCAACTACGTGGATGGAACTAGAGGGTATTATGCTAAGCAATATAAGTCAATCAGAGAAAGACAAACACCATATGATTTCACTCCTATGTGGAATTTAAGGAACTAAACCAAAGAGCATAGAGGAAGGGAGGGAAAAATAAAACAAGACAAAATCAGAGAGGGAGACAAACCATAAGAAACTCTTAATCATAGAAAACAAATTGAGGGCTGCTGGAGGGGAGAGGGGGTAGAGGGATGGGGTAACCACATGATGGGCATTAAGGAGGGCACGTGATGTTAATGAGCCCTGGATGTTATATACAACTGATGAATCACTGAACTCTACCTCTGAAACTAATAATACACTATATGTTAATTGAATTTAAATATAATAAACTTTAGTAAAGAGAGAGAAAGAGTGCATGCATGCATGAGCAGAAGCGAGGAGCACGGGGAGAGGGAGAGAATTTTAAGCAGGCTCTGCACTCAGTGTGGGACCTGACGCAGGGCTCCATCTCAAGACCCTGAGATTATGACCTGAGTCAAAATCAAGAGTTGGATGATTAACCGACTGAGCCACCCAGGCACCCCAAAATTAAATGGCTGATTTAACTAAATGAAGTGTCAATATTTAACTTTAAAAAAATATAGCATACATTTAAAAAAATATTTTCTCAGGATCACATAGTAAACAGGTACATGATTTCCAATCTGGAACTTCAACAGCTTTGGAATAAGAATTAGGTAAATATCTAAAGCTCACACTCTATTTACAAGCTTTCCTGATACATAGAAATAAAACTAACTTTACTGATTTCCAGAGTCTACTCAGCAATTTCCTATAATTTGAAGCTACCTTCCTTTTAGAAAGGGCGTTGGTATAAACGTTCAGATTTTACTTAAGTAAAGCAGCTTCCTCAGGTTGGCTTTCTTGTTTGTTGAAATAGAAACCCCACCAAATCTAGGTTATTGAAATCAAGACATAAAATAAATGTAAGCACTTGTTAAAAAGTGATTTGGAGTCCAGGCTCACAAAATGCTTCAAGACCAGTCAAGTAGAACTTAGAACCTCCATATGATTTTAAGAGTTATAAAGAGAATTACAGAAGTCCTGGATGTCAGGGGACAGAAGTGACTGGAGGCTGGCTGTCATTACTGTTACTCCTCTGCCTGAAACAACTCTGATGCAGAAAAGATAAATTTGTCCAAGAACAACAGCTGACAAATCAAAACCCAACCATTCAAGCCTTGCGCTGTGTGCAAAGATTGAGTGCTATTCGAAGAAATAAACCTCTGAATGAACTTCCTAGAGGCTCAGTCGGCTTCAGATAAGAATTAACAAAACCCTGACAATCAGAAAGACCTACCACCACTCTGATTCCTGATAAACACAGAGAATTTATATTTTAAATCTTAGGGAAGAGAAAAATAATTATTTGGAAAATTCCCATAAAGGTTAAAATTTCCTTTAGGTTAAAGACTGAGTTTTAAACAGAATTTTCTGGTTGTTATAAAGCAGTTCCAATGGAATTACAAAAGATTACAACTTAATGACTGATAAGGATAAAAAAATACGCTAAACTACACTTAGAGCTATTAGTGAGATCCTACTAATTTAGGGCCGGGTTTAGGCCTCTCACATTATCTCTATGGAAGGACTGGCCTAGCAAATTAACAAATAAGAATCCTCCTTCAGAGTTTAGTTTTTGAACCAAAGTCTACAAAAGACAAGGTTCTTAAATGTTCATCCAATGGTGTTTCAGTGATAAATTATCCAAATGACATAATTACAAAATAGCTTGAATTACAAAGAATTCCTAAGGCTAAGGGAAATACTTAAATTACTTAAAAGAAAGGCTTTCAGGTAGCTTCAAGCAATTTAGTGATGCTCATTTATATGCAAACATTTGCTGTACTAATTACAATAAATTCTTATCAAATAAGCAGTTTTTTTCCCCATGGCACGAAGTTTCTTCAACTCCAAACTTCACAAGAAATACAAGAAAATCTTGAATGTAAATACTTTTCACAACACTGAACAAACTAGTGTTGAAAGATCCATTTTCAAGTACCTAATTTAGAATGTACGTTGCTTGTGTATGTGTATCTATATCTATACACACACGCGCCCTATGTAAGGCTGGAGTAATGCATTATTATAAAGGAACACAAACAGGGCGCCTGGGTGGCTCAGTTGGTTAAGCGGCTACCTTCAGTTCAGGTCATGATCCCAGAGTCCTGGGATCGAGCCCCATGTGGGGCTCCCTGTTCACGGAGAGCCTACTTCTCTCCCTCTCCCTCTGTCTGCCGCTCTGCCTACTTGTGCGTGCTCGCTCTCTCAAATAAATAAATAAAATCTTTAAAAAGATAAATTAAAAAATAAAGGAACACAAACAACACACTGTGACTAGCCCCTTCCTGCTTAGCTAAACAAGTATTTAGATTTGTTGCCAGGCACATCAAATTCCAGACGGTAGAATTAGTTACCTAGAAGACTCTGGACCAAGCATATGACCAGATTAAGGAATTTTACATGGCTAACATGGCAGAACCAGAACATAGTAAGAGGAAAGATAAGGCTGTTCATTCTAGCACTGACGGAGTCCACACGACGTGAAATGTTCAGATTGTACTTAGAGTAAAATAGCTCCCTCAGGGCAGCTTTTCTGTTTGTAGAAATAGAAACCCCACCACGTCTAGGTTATTCAAGACCTAAGTTTAAGCATTTGTTAAAATGCTACTTGGAGTTCATAATCCTAGTCATTTTTTCCCCATTTTCATTAATCCAAAACGCCTTGCAATGCTATAGAATAATCCTTCATCATTTGTTTGTCAATATAGTCATTAAAAGTAATCAGCCAGCTGAATTTGTTGATGGCCAGAGAAATCTAGTATCTTCTCAGTTTTTCTGTTGTTTTGTAGTAATGAACCGTGTTAAGTCTGTGACAGTCTTGTGGGAGGGAACGAATAAATTAGGTGAAATTTACCATGTTCTACTTGACTTTTATTACATTTGAAGTTTTCCACAATACAATGTTTTTAAAAGTGAATGTACATCTGCTAGTCTGTAAGGAGAATTTTTCCTGGAGTGCAGTAAGAAACCCAAGGCATCTGTGCTAAGTGAAAGTGATCGCTAACTAGATGGCCCAACTGACGCTGGCAGTTCCATTATCGTAAGAGAAATCACTGTGGACTCCCACAAAAGAAACAAGGCAGAGGGGAACCCAACCAAGGCAGCAAGGTAATCCCATCTGTGCGCTGACTCAGACGGGAACAGAGAAGCCAGCAAAGCGATGTGTTTCCCATATGAGATCATGGATTGGCCACCAACAGCCGCTACTAATGTTAGAACAGGGTTTTTCCCTGAAAGAGTCACAATTCCTCTCGCTAGCAAAACAGGAACTGATCCTAACAGGAATATTATGTAATACCAGGGAACTGAGGAGATTGGGAAAAGCAGGATGAGGGGTAGAGAAGAGCGACAGGATGAAGGTGGAGGAGGGAATGGAAAAGCCTCTCAGGGGCCCTTAAAGGGATCAAGCCCAGGACAATTCCTGCAGCCTCACCCCTTCCAGCCTGTTCCTTCTTTCCAACGATTACCAGGAAACTTACAGACCATCAGAACATGACAAGGGAATCAAAACCCTTGTCTTCTCCACAGAGAATGAGCACAACTAAGGAGATGCTAGGTAAAGAGAAGAATAATGGGCCAACAAGACAGGGGGCTTGCTGGACAAACTCTCTATCGCTGGACAGAGAACAGTGGTCAAGTGAGGAGCATTTTAGGAATGCAGCCAATCAGCACAGAGCCCATAAGCAACACACTTCACAGGCTTAGTGGCAGAGCTAAAAATGCAAGTTCCCAAAGAGACAATAGGTGTGAATTTTTAAGAGGTCATAACACAGCATGTACGTTATGATCCTGCTTCTGAAACAGCCAGGAAGCGGTAGACACAATTACTACCAAACCCACTCGCCTCCACATGCCAAGGTTTTAATTATGGTTATCCCTGGGTATCTGGATCACGGGTTTTTTCTTCTTCTTAGTGCTTATCTATAGGCAATAATTTTCCTGCAATGATTATTGCTTTTACAATAAAAATCATTTGAAATTAACACACACATGCAAACAGGAAAAAACCTACTAGTTTAAGGCAGAGGGCTCATTCCTCCAGGATGATCACGCTTTGGTCAGACTTCAGTCATGCCCAAGAGGCAGGTGAACTAACCACAAAGGGTGGCATTTTCGGAGCTCCCTATGCCACTAGCTCCATGCTCTTTCCCTCATCTCTTTCACTTCCAGAGGCCCCTAATGCCTCTCTCAAGGTCCTTCCTCCCCCTCCCCCACCTTAAACCACACCAGCTGTGCCTATAGGGATTCTAATGAGGCCAAATGAAAAAGTCTTCTGTCACGTGTAGTGATAGCAGAAAGTAGCCAAATAAGAATAAGGAAGCTTATCAGGAAGACAAGGTTCAAGGGCAGAATGGGCTTTGGCAGATGTGGATGGGTCCATGAGAAAGATCAAGTAAGGAATCACAGCATCAAATGAAACGTGAAAAAAACTAGTTAAAAGTAATGGCAATGAAATGATAGGCAAGTGAACGTGCGGCAAGTGGGAACGAAGTAAAGGTGTGACGGCATGGAAGGCCAAGGTGGCACACACATTTTGCTAGCTAATGTTTCATTACAGATCAGTTGCTACATACCTGTTCCTCCCCTGGATCTTTCTAAATTGCAAAACAATCACGCCCCCACCCCGCATGCTTCAAGTCCCTCAGTTACTTCCAAATGCATGCAGAGACTACAGTCTAAGCTCCTAGCATGTGTCTTACTAGGGCTCTCCAGGAACCTATACCCACCCTAGAACACCCGGTCCAAAAGTCAAAACTAATTTACAGGGAGACTTTCTTTTGATAACAAGCCCCTCAATAGTGGTTTCCAACACTTTTCAATGGAGCACTCATTGGCGATACTATGTATACAGCATCCGAGGGTAAATGCATGCAGTTGCTTGCTGGCAGCAGCTGCAGGTGACGAGCCCAGGGACAGCGGCTACTCCAGGCACCCCGCCCTCCCCGTCCACTCCAAGGAATCAGGGGATCAGTATCTTGGTACACCTGCAATCCATTCATGGCACAATGGCTGCTGAACTTGGCCTCAGAAATAAAGCTGGCTGGTGAAATTGCTTGTCAAACTATAAATAGAATTTAGGCTTCAGCGCAAAGGTGGAAACACACTATACTCTTTTAAAAGGACTGGTAGAGTCCTTTTCCGTTTGGGGAGCCCCAGCTCCTGTCTGTGGCTACCCTTGCTGTGTTTAAGAAACCTGCTGGCCCCATGTGACCTTCTAGTAAGAGTCTGACTTAGCAGCTAGAAAAAAGGCAAAGCGGGTCAAGGCCTCTCTCCAGCACTGACCAGGGCAAAAGGACTTGTGCTGGTCTGGGATACTGTTGTAGTCCCTGCTTGGGCCCCCTGGTGGAAGTCCTCTTCTAGCCCGACCTGAAAGAACCTAGGTTTTGGAAGACCTGTGACTCTCAGAACAACCTCTTCCAATCTCAGTCTCTACTCAGAGGTCCTCTTTACACCTTGCCTGGTATGGGGAGAAACTCCTACGCTCCTGTTCTGCCCAGAGCTTCCCCTTTCTTCCCTTGTTTCACTCAGAATGAACAAGAGATAGTACTGAAGCTTATCTATATTGTATCATACTCTGAGTCTGAGTCTCTGGATAAAGGTCCACTTATCGAGAGAGCTGGACAACCAATTTCTAATCAGACTAGCGCATCTCCCACACAACTCAGCTCGTGCCTCACCTCCTAATGTACTCTCCCGACATTCTGCAGCTCTCCCTGCTTTTCTTTCAACTTCGTGTTTGCACATGTTGCTACTTCTGCTTGAAAAACCTTACCCGCTTCTTCTCTTACTAACCCATTTGCCCTCGACGGATAAGCTAAGACACCGCCACCTCTAGGAAGGTGGGAGCCCACGCATGCACCTCTAGCACATGTTACCAAACTGCACTGAAACGATAAACCACGTCTCTCTTCCATGCCACTGTGAGCTCCTTGGGAGGCTGGACCATGCCTTGTCTTCCCAGCCCACTGCTTTGAAGAGTGCCTGGCACCCTGCAGATGCTCAAGAACTGTCTATGGGATTCATGAACAAGGTAAAGCAGATTTACAGTAAAAAGAAATAATCTTAGTGACTGAATTCATGAGACGTTTGCAAATGATGTGCCCTATGAAGACCACAGGGACTCACTCAGGTAAGGTTTAATGATATTTTTAGGATCTTCAGATTAACAGTTGTATTGACAGGTGAATGTAATAGGAAAAAAGGAATTAGTTAAGGGACATGATTGCTTTAATGTTGTGATATACGGCTCACAATATATACAACCCTAAATTGAAACAAATGGCACTCAAATAAGTATGTCATATATTGTGTATTATATATGATATGATTATAGCTATAAACTGTATTAATTACTTACATTGTAAGGTGTTCTATAAACAGTTGTAATATATAATATACATGATTAAACAAAATAAACCATTTTATTATTTGAGACTTCCATCTTACAGCGCATTTTGGGTATTGCTCAACCTTTTCCCCCATCAGGCATATGTCATTGCCATGTGGAAGCTGATTCTCCATTCACACTCCCACTCTCCATTCACACACTGTTTCATCTTCCCACGTCCACATATTTGCCAAATCGTGCTCCCTAGATTGTACCTTAGTGGACTAGTCCAACCCTTGGTAACATCTGCTGAGTGCGTACTATGTGTCAGTACTTGCTAGGGATGGAGATCTTAGCCTTGAGGGGCTTCTAGAAGCGTAAGTTTGAGGTAGTTCCTGCCTCAAATCTTCTATGAGTGTCTGCATTCCTTAAGCTATCTTAAAGAGCATTTTATCTAGAGAATTCTCTATTTGCTGGTCTACAAAAAAACTTCAAACCAAATTATTATTTATGGCACAAGACTTTTCTGAGCCAATAGTTGTGTTCCTGAGCTTGGTTCGTTCAAATGTTTTGACCTAGATAATTATGTTCCCACCAAAAAGCATAAAATGGCCTCATGCTAAAGGAAGAAATGTGTCCAGTAGAATGTGTCCAGTAGAATGGAGGCACTTGTTTTAATTTTTATTATGGAAGGTTATTAATTGCAATAATCAAACAAATGGACTCTACTTTCCAAAATAAAAGTAGGGTGTGTTTTTAAGTCATTTAGCCTCAGGGATATCTGTCAAACCAACATGAACACAGTTAATATTGTTATAACAAATCATGATAACGTGAGTCACTTTTGAGCATTTTAGTGTATTCCTTATTACCTGAAGAGATTTAACTTAAGATAAATGTAGAACAAATATTATTGCAAGGAGTATCTATTAACAAAGTCAAACAAGAGGCAAAAATAATTCAGTTGGGGTGTGTGAAAGCTATGCTGCCTAGAACAGCTTTCACATAAAGAGGACAACTACATTCAAAGATTTACAAATGGTTTTAAATTTGAACAAGTGTAAACTGTTAAAAAATGGATTTGCTAATTGCTTAGCAGTTGTTTGTCATTTTTTCTCTTCAAAAATGAGAATGTTGTGGAAAGGCAATAAAGGGCTATTTCTAGGAATGGGCCCTCAGAAGGACCAAAATATTAATGCCCATTCACTGGTAATTTATTGACATTAACTAAAATTCGTAATTACAAATATATTTTAAAATATATAGATCCTAGGAGCACCTGGGTGGCTCAGTGGGTTTAGTGGCTGCCTTTGGCTCGGGTCATGATTTCAGGGTTCTGGAATCAAGCCCCGTGTCAGGGAGTCTGCTTCTCCCTCCCCCTGGTCGTGCTCTCTCTAATAAATAGATAAAACAATCTTTAAAAAAAATTTAAAAATATATATAGATCCTATAAACATTCACACAAACACCTCCACTAACCTACAAAGAAAGCCAACTCTAGTTTTTTCACAAAAAGCAGCTTTATTATGTATTTGAAATAGTATTGTAGCCATACCTTATTTCATCGTATTTCACTTTACTGCACTTCACAGATACTGTGTTTTCTACAAATTAAAGGTTGTGGCAACCCTGTGGAACAAACCTATGGATGCCATTTTTCCAACAGCATTTGCTCACTTCATGTCTCTGTGTCACATTTTGGTAATTCTTGCAATATTTCACACATTTTCATTATTGTATTTGTTATGGTGATCTGTGATCAGTGATTACAACTCATTGAATGTTCAGATGATTGGATGCCTTCAATCATACTTTTAGGATTTAAAACTAAAATCTGAGTGCATAAATATTTTTACGGTATTTTGTTTTTAGTGACATCAGATACATAAACTGCGCTGAATTCTTCCCAGGAACAGAAAGACCATTATCTATTGTATTTATTCGGGGCAAGCTTCGTTGTTCATGTCAGAATGGGAAATTTAACATCACTGAAGAAGAGAAATGGTGATAAAGGAGGTAGAAGGTAGAAATGAACACATCACACATTCCTGAATATTTACACATGGTAAATGTTAATGCTCGTCCAGAAGGTGGGTATTCATTTAGAGAATCAGAAAATAAAACTCAAAAGCATCTTGACTTTACAAGTGCAAAATTCTAAGATGAATTCACTCAACAACACCACAAATCACTTGGGCTGGGTGAAAGTGCCAATATCAAAGTAAGAAAATTCACCCAGACCTGTGTGGCTAAGACCTATCAAACCTCCACCCCAGACAATTAAGTTCACAGAATTTCTCTAACCTGGCCACCGACCAAGGACTTGGCTCATTCCCATGCTGTCTTTCTTAGCTGCTATAATCAATGAGGCAGAAAAGGTCCTTTCTAAAAGCGCCAACAAAAATTTTCAACAATCAATGTCACCTCAAGTAAAAAACAAAGTCTTTACCTTGTAACTTTATGACTTACTTTATAGTCACTGCTTTTATCAACAACAAAAAAACAAGACTCTTAAAGCTACTTTACTACCTAAACAGGTAAAGTTAAAATGAACATGATCTCACTTTTTTTTTAATCTACTCTATGGTAGGGAGTTCCAAATATTATAATAGTCACCAAAACCCAACAAAAAGGCCCTTATTTATTCACAAATACCATTTGCATCTTTTTCAGGCTGCCTAAGCAGTCATTCCCTTTCAAATGAACACGGAATTTGTATGGGTGAATAAAACAGAGCAACTGCTTTCACTGCCTGAGGTATTAAAAAACCATTATCCTCAACAGAAGAAAGGTAAAGGTATTTCATAATGGGAATCGGCTCTGGATGCCAAGTGGTGAAAGAGCTCTGAAATTTGGAGAACTAGCGGGTTCAAGTGAGAATGAAACAAGATCTCTAGGGTTACAGATAATGATGGTGAGAAAAAACACATCTGTTAAGTGCTAAATGTGTGGAAGTAGCTTGTCTGCTCACATAAGAAAGGCTTCTAAGGAATTGCAGGGAAAAACCAGGTGGCAGGGCAAGGAGTGCTCCCACATGAAGTCTAAAGACTCCAGGCAGGTGAAAGGCACAGATGTCCCCATGGGAGTAATGGAGCTTAAAGGACTTTTGATTTGGTTAAGTTCAGAGCAGAGATGGTCTGTAAGAATCTGATGCATTATATCTTTCCTACCTTGTATTCCAGCCTCCATCATAGTGTCTGTCACTTGGCCATCATATCAAATTTCAGAAAGTAGAATGGGAAAAAGAATGACAGTAATTCTCTATCATATTGATGATTCAGTTAGCTAGGCGTGCCTCTACATTGTTTTTCTATTAGTTTTGTTTTGTTTTGGTAATACATTTTCCTTAAAACCACACAATGTTTAGGACACAGTGAGTCCAAAAAAACTAACTTGTTGACTTCTGATAGGTTATAAAAACTCATTATTCTGCCTACATTTTTTTTTTAAATTTTATTTATTTATTTGACAGAAAGAGAGAGACAGCCAGTGAGAGAGGGAACACAAGCAGGAGTGGGAGAGGAAGAAGCAGGCTCCCAGCAGAGCAGGGAGCCCAATGTGGGGCTCGATCCCAGGACCCTGGGATCACGCCCTGAGCCGAAGGCAGATGCTTAATGACTGAGCCACCCAGGTGCCCCCTGCCTACATTTTTAAATTGGTAATTACTTGTCTTAGTGACCTAGAGCACCTTTCTTCAACGTGTTCTAAGAGGTGTAAACAGGTAGTTTTTCAAAAGAGGGGTCCAGGTTCCAATAAGTAACAGAAGCTTTGAAGAGGTACCATAGTCATTACCACATAAAAGGCTCTAAAAGGACGCAGTTTAAGCAAACAAACAGTTACATAATTATATGTTCAATCTAGTGTTTCCCAAGTGTATCTGAACACGTGACATGACAACCATCAACCCCCTCTCCTCCTTTTCCCCCCAACATCTATTATCCAGCATCTCTTATTCCATGGACCACCTTTGGAAAACCCTATCCTACAGCAATGCTGAGAGAATCAATCAGAAGAAACAGTACCACAACTCAAACTGAAGCTGATCCAGTCCCCGTCTCCTAACCCCACTGAGGCCCACCTAATCAAATCTGCAGCACAGTAAACCAAAACAAGAACAAGAATGTTGCTGAGCTACAGTCAAAAAGACCTGGTTTTTAAACACAGTCGTGACACTTACAAGCTACTTTACTTAACCTCTCTGGATCCTCCTAATATTTAATACCTGTCTTGTCTACCTCTCAGGGTTGGAGTGTCTAATAGTTAACAATGTTGAGACTGTACTCTCTACACCAAAATGATGATTATTGCTCAACCACTTCCTGTCTAATAAAAAAACTCCAGTTTAATACTAAGGCCCTTCTGCATTTAGCTCCAATCTGCCAGGCACAGCTTGAAGCAGCCTACAGTGGTGCTCTACTGATCTTCATTAAAATTCTGAACACATGGTTATGGGAGGTTATAAAAATATAGCTGTTAAACAGCTTTTGGAAAATAAACAGGGTCTAAGTCATGTAGGTTACTGCAGTTTGGGGAGTATTAATAAACCATTATTTTATTCACAATAAAGAGAATCTCTGAATCAGAGATTTAGAAAAAAAATCTAAGCATAGACACCAAGGAAAAGAGACACCTGAAATTCACTTTTACTTCTAGTGTTTCATCATCCTGACAACATCTCCCCAAACCATCTTTTGATATTTTCTAATAATTTGCATTTAAACAAACTAATAGCATATACAACAGTCATAGAAAGAAATTCATAATTTCTTTAAACATTTGGTCACTTGGTCATCAGGAAATGGTAAAACAGTGATTAATGTCCTTTCAGTTTCTGATGCGGAGAACAAATATGCACTAATATATCCATGTCAGAAAAATGTCAATCATCTTAATAATGCAATGAAATATAAAGTTCTAAATGATGAATTAAGTTGAAACAACAACTGCTGTTTTTATTTAATAAGAAATAAAAGTAAGTAATTTTAGGGAGAGAAAAACGTATTTACCTTGTTTTTTCATGTATAAAAGCTACACTAGAAGTGAAGAATAGATCAGGTGAGTCAGAATCCGTTCTGGATGTTTCCTACCAACAGATGTGCTTCTGAGATCACTCCAGACACAGGCAGGCTTTCTTTGAATAAACCAGTCAGCCAAAATTTTGGAAAACTTAACTGAACTTCTCCTAGAGTACATCTGACTTGGGTATTGTTTGTTAAGTGCCCACGAAGATGTGTGTATGTGTGTGTGTGTGTGTGTGTGTGTGTGTGTGTGTGTATTGTTGAAATACTAAGAGAAGCATAATCTCCAGCCTCAAGAAGTTACCACTTAAAGTTGACTTCCATGCGCTCCCAAATCCATTTGCCTTAAATTGGAAACAACTCAGAATGAATTATTGTGGCTACACACTACTTTTACCAGTTTTTAACTAGCACATGGTTAAAAAGTTAATATGAAGGCATACTTTCACTCAGTATATATAAAGGAAATATAAAATGGAAATTAGTAAAGAAGAGAAAAATATTTAATTTCTTGTTATCAATCAAGCTTGCAGCTAGGACTCCTGATTAACAAAAGCCAATCAGGCAATTCAAAAACCGTATCGGTGCGTATTTAAGAAAAAGTCCTTTGGCAGTAAGCTGGTTAAAACTAAAATCCCTCGACACCCCCAACAACTGCTTTTGTAACTCTTTCAAATAGGGAAAGCCACACTTTCTAACTTCTTAGAAGTACATTCTTTTGAGTCTAAAGGCCTAGTCAGTGTTTTTGAAACTGAATATCATAGTCACCTGGGGCTTGTTGAAAATGCCTATTTCTAGAGTCCAGCCAGAGCCTATAATATGCATTTTTGACAAGCTCACCAGGTGATTCTACTGCCTAACAACTTAAGAACTGGAGGCAGTGAATAAGTTACTGCTCAGTAGCTCCTCCTAGTGTCAGCTTTTAGAAAATAGTCGTTTCCCCAAATCCTGTAAGAGAAGCAATTACAGTAATTCTCCCTTAACTGTGGCTACTTCCAAGACCCTCCCCCTACAGTGGAAGCCTGAAATTGCAGAGTACCGAACCCTACATACATGTTTTTTCACATATTTATGATAAAGTTTTATTTATAAATTAGGTACAATAAGAGATTAACAACAATTAGGAATAAAATATGCCTGTAACAATATGTAACAACTGTAACAATATGCCGCATTAAAAGTTATGTAAATATGGTGCCTTTCTCTTTTTCTCTCAAAATACCTCATTGTACTGTACTCACCCTTCTTATGAGGATGTGAGATGCCAAAATGCCTACGTGATAAGAGGAAGGGAGGAGGATGTGTGACAAAAGCACTGTGACATAGCAGTAGGCTACTGGTGACCTTCTGAAGATACATCAGAGGGAGGATCATCTCCTCTGGAACCCAGCTGACCACGGATAACTGAAGCCACGGAAAGCGAAGCCACAGATAAGGGGGGGACTACTGTATTTCATATCAGAAAAGCAATCACCACCGAAATCTTCAGTTACCAGTAGTCAGAGAAAAGGGTATATGCTTACACTGATGGGGAAAATCCCTCCCCTCTTCTTAGCTACGTGGTTTGGGATTATTTATGATGTCTGAGTTACACATTTTGCCTGTACATCATTTTCTGCTAAGACAAATTATCCCTTCCACGACATGAATTGTAAGAAAGTGAGTCTGTACACATGCTTTTACGGAAAAGAAATTAGAGATGAAGACTCTTCCTACGTACACCATGATGTTTAAAATTTTTTTCAATAAGATACAACATTAAGAGAAAGGTCTTCTATTTTTGTCTAATTTTTAAAAATGTCAATGCATTTGTAATCTATTCTATTTGGACAGAAGAAAAAAAACACAGAAAAGAGTAGGTTAATCATCAGTTAAATGTATGATAAACCTGCACTTATGGTTTCTACTATCAACATATATGAATACAATACTGGTGTAAGATAGTCTTTATAAACGGACTTTAAAAGGTATGTTCAGGGGCAACTGGGTGGGTTAGATGGTTAGGCATCTGCCTTCGGCTCAGGTCATGATCCTGGGGTCATGTCAGGCTCCTGGCTCAGCCTGCTTCTCCCTCTCCTTCTGCCTCTCTCCCTGCTCATGCTCTCTATCTTTCTGTCTCAAATGAATAAATAACATCTTAAAAAATAAAAATAAAAATAAAAGGCATGTTCAGGGGTGCCCCAAGTCCCACGTTGGGCTCCCTGCTCAGCGGGGAGTCTGCTTTTCCCTCTTCCACTGCCCCATCGCTTATGCTTTCTCTCTCTCTCAAATGAATAAATAAAATCTTTTTTAAAAAAAGTTATGTTCATTCCTTGAAGTGTTTTGATGTTGCTGCTTTTACACTACAAGACAAAAAGTCCCCTTCAGGCCTTAGAAGCCTGATGGTTGCTGGGGAGGTGATGAACAAAATGTCTGCTCCTCTTTCATTTTTCTCCACGTTGGCTCTGGCTCATTCACCTTATTCTGCCTTCAATAGCTGCCAAAAAAGATTCCAGTTCTTTTCCCAACCAAATATGTCTGACTTATGAAAGTCCATGTTTGATAAGGTCTGAAATGCACAGGTGACGAGCCTAATCTGGAGCAAGCATACAGGGAATGACCCAGCCACTCGGGCCAAAGCTGGATGGGCAGCAACACCAGAGCTAATTCCACTCCCCACCTTTCTCTCTCGGTTGGGGTGCAGTGGACAAAAAACATGATGTCTGCAGGCATCTGAGGGAGGGTGCATGGTATCTGAGCAAGCACCCATGGGCCACGAGATAAGAGCTGAGGGAGGATTAGAGAACAATATTTAAGGACTATGGATCTGAACATGGATCTTAAGAATTTTACTGGGCAAAGTAGGTTTTTTCCAAGTCAGGGTGACTTTTGATGAAGCTGAACAGGGAACTTATTCTGAATTAGGGTCAAGGTTAGTCCTTGCTGGGCTATTTGTCACTAGCTGCCTCCTGAGGCTCAGAGAGATTAAATTCCTGCTTAAGGCCACATGAGTCGTAAGAGCCTAGTCAAGACTGAGACCCAAGTATGCACAGAGCCTGTACTCTTCACACTATCCTACACTGTTTTTGCATTTGTTGCTTCTGTTCTTTAAGGTTTTCGTCCTTCTTAGTTTGGGTTTAAATTATATTTTTCTGTCTACATTGTCACTTATACAAAGTGAGACCCTAAATGCAGGATCATTACCTAATAAGAGTCTGATATACAGAACATGGTATGGGTCTTTCTTAGGGTTTAATGGAAGCTTTAACACTGCATATGTATAAACGCACCTGTTCAATTTAAGGGTGACCCCATTGCTCAACTGCACTGATGCAATCAGACCGTTACTGCAGGGCTTTGCCCAATGTCAATGATAATTACTTAGTGATTATTTTACTAAGAGTGCTGTTCTGAGTCAATTAGGTTTCTCTTGGTCATGGTTAACTAAAACAATAAAGTGGAGTTTACCTACATGATGTGGTTGAGAAGAAAATACAAATTCCTAGTGTGACACCAGTCTTAAAAGAAAAGGACACTATTCTTTTCTATGCTTTCCCACAGCCTCCAATAACAGCAATTGACCAAACGTATCTGAGAAAGTGGACAACGAATCTGGCCCAACTCTCCTTTCTACACAGGCAAACTCTAAGTTCACATAAGACAGACACCTCCTTACCGGATCCTTCGCACAGGTCCCTTCAGCTCTACATTTTACTGTGTCAAGCTCAGCACGATAGATATAAATACATGTCATGTATGTAGTGCTACTAAAAAAGGGAATCCTGGATCATATGAAAGCGTAAGAGAATTCACAGAAGAATCATACCTCATCCTGCAGAGAGCGAAGGACGGTGGGAGGAAATAAAGGAACAGAATGGGCTTCCATTGGTAGCTTACGGAATTGCCCCTTAAACTCTTATCTCTCATGCAGTAAAGTAGGGGAAAATGAGCATGATTCCAGGCATTTGCTTGTACTTACTTTCTACCATTTCAAAGATAATTGGACTCTTTACATCCACTTTATGACTTAATGAGTTTCACAGTGCTTTCACCCAAATTATTTTACCCATCGTTTCCAGATGAAGCAGCAGAAGCGCAGAGCAGGTGAGTGGCCAGATTTGTGGTATGATGCCTTTATCCAGAAGTTAAGACTGGAATTCTCTCAGCCCAGCCCTTTGCTGGTCAAGCTCAAACCCTACGGACCTCAGTTTCCTTTTCTTAAAGTCAAAGGAAGAACCAGATGGTCTCTTTCAGTTCTAAACTATTTCCACTTGCCCAAAGTCACATTGAGGGTGAAGTGACAGAACTGGGACTTCCACCTAAGTACTGTGGTTTTAAAACAATCAATACTCACTGAACTATGCTAAGCCACTTCTAATGAAATAGAACCTCTGTTATCATTGTAATCTCCCCTTCTAGATGCTTTGCACTTGTTATCAGTCTCTTAAGAATCCTAATTGCTAAACCAGTAAGTTTGCCTGAAAGATAAAGGCACATCTATCACTGAGCATAGATATCATCATAGTCCCATGAGAGACTCTGCTGGTCAGAGAATGAAAGTGGTAAAGAAAATATCATATCATGTACAAGAGCCACTGAAATGTGGCCAAATTATAATACTGTTCCTCCAATGTGAAAGGGAAGTAAAAGACATTCTATATGCCTTACGAGTCACAACTGTGTCCTACCAATAAACTGAAAAATGTACAAAGATGAAGAAAAGAGCCCAAAGACGTCCAAGAAATGAACAAATAAAAAGGCAGCTTGGGAGATAGAGGAGGGGAGGAACAAGATTTAGAGTAATCAAGAAACTCCTTAGAACAAATTGTAAATCCCGTAACATACAGCTCTGAGTACCTTGCTTCTCCAGAACATACAGATTAACTTCAGGAATAACCTCATGGAGTTGACAACAGGCTGATGAGAAAACCTCTGTGACTTACCCACAGTGAGTTACGCATATACTAAAGACAATTCCCTCAGAACTCTTCATTCCACACACACACACACACACACACACCCTCCTCAATCCACATACAAGGGTAAACTTTACTCTATGAAAACAACTTTTAACCATGGGAACCCAATTAAATTTGGATATTCCAGATCTAGAATAGCTTTGTATTCCACTCCTTCATCCCACAAAACCACCACTTTTTGAACCTGATCCTATTCTGGGAATGCTGTCTCTTTGCCAGAACCCAAATGATGACGCAAACCTACTAGTGATCCTGTATTCCTAAATCTTCCTCCCAGATCTAGATTTCCCAAGCACTCACGAGTAGACGGATGATAGTGGACCCAGGAGGAATCAGGTACTCTACTGTCTCCACACCTCATTCTCTGTCCCATGCAACTGGGATGATGAACCATACATAAGTAAGGAATATGGCAGACCTGTAGGTGTGGGAAGATGAGGTGCTCAAAGAACAAGGAGTCTTTCTGTGAAAGACTCAAACTAGTCATTATCTTTCATCCACCTTTATTCTGTCTCTCTCCTGGCTCCCATCCCTGATTTCTATTAATATTAATATAGATGACAAGAAGACTTATTGAAAGGATTTGAGGAAGGAGTAAACTGGGACATATTAGGACAAAAATAAACTGGGCACTAACAACTCTGCACTTGAAGGATGACCCTGACATTTTGAACCTACTACACAAAATAATTACACCATTCTTTGAGCAGAGCTAAATAAATGTTAAAGAATATTATAATGAGGAGATTCTCTACCATATTTTAGATTGTGAAAACTTTCAATTATATACACACTTAGTGAGCCCTCAATATTATTATCAACAATTAACAAGGTTTTGCCACATTGTTACATCATTCCTTTGGTCTTTGTGTATGTATTTCTAAGCAAATTCCAGATATCGAGTCATTTCACTCCTACTTCTTTCTAGATCTCTAAAAAATTTTCTTACACAATCACAATGCCATTAGCACACCTACCAAAACTGACAATAATCCCTTGGTATCATCTAATGCACAATCCATAATCAGATTCCTCAACTGTCTCATGTGTATCTTCTTAAGGGTCAAATCAGGTCCCACACCAGACCTACGTATTACGTCTACGGACTTCTATCTCTTGGAGTCTCTCTCTACAGTCTCTTTCCACCTGACAATCCCATTTGTTTTTTCATGTCACTGACTTATTACAGAAATTGCGTCAGCTGTCTTAAACAATTTTTCACATTATGGATTTTTATTTGTTTCCTTAGAAGGTCATTAAGCTTGTACCACCAAACACAGTATTTTTTTGAGAGTGAAAGTTACTTCTAGAGACTTGAACAGATTTAGGTTCAACTTTATAGCCAAGAATACTTCCTAGGTTCATATTGCATATGTCAGGTGCACACAAGGTCTGATTGTTCTACTTTTAGCATTACTAAGATTGATCAATGATAGTAAGTTCTTTTTAACACTGGAAAATAATTTTTGGTGTCGAAATAGATTTCCAGGGGCGCCTGGGTGGCGCAGTCGTTAAGCGTCTGCCTTCGGCTCGGGGCGTGATCCCAGCGTTCTGGGATCGAGCCCCACATCAGACTTCTCTGCTAGGAGCCTGCTTTTTCCTCTCCCACTCCCCCTGCTTGTGTTCCCTCTCTCGCTGGCTGTCTCTCTCTGTCAAATAAATAGATAAAATCTTTAAAAAAAATTATAAAAAAAAAAAGAAATAGATTTCCGTAGATTACCACAGAAGTAAATTTTAAGTAACTTTTTTTTTTTTTAAGATTTTATCTATTTATTTGACAGAGAGAGACAGCCAGCGAGAGAGGGAACACAAGCAGGGGGAGTGGGAGAGGAAAAAGCAGGCTCCTAGCAGAGAAGTCTGATGTGGGGCTCGATCCCAGAACGCTGGGATCACGCCCTGAGCCGAAGGCAGACGCTTAACGACTGCGCCACCCAGGCGCCCCAATTTTAAGTAACTCTTAATAAAGTAGATAATGTATCAGGTTGTTATTAGTAACCAGAAATTTAACAGTCCTTATGTAGTCAATTAAGAAGCAGGAAAATTAACCTGCAATTAAAACAATACACTTGATCTCCATGAATATTATAAAAGTTCTATCTACTGATCCACTGAATTATACCAACTAACTCACAGTTACCTATAGTTTCCTAGTGAGCAACTATTAAAGACTTTGAGTTAGGGCCTGTGAAGGGACACAGAGTCATGCCCTCTGTTTCAGGTAGAATAAGACATATGCTATTAAAAGGATAATAAAAGAGATAACAAGCTAAGAGAATACAGTGACCGTAAACTCAGACAAATGTAGAGTTCAGTGAAGGGAAAGACCATCATGGGAAACACTTTCATGAAGACGTTACTCCCTGAGGGCAACAACTCTTGTTTGCTCACTGTTGTATCACCAGTGTCTAGAACAGTGCCCAGCACAAAGGCATTTAATAACAATCTGAATACATGAATGAGCCAGGACTTAAAATACCAATGCTTGTTGGATTGAACAACTGTGCATTCCTTCTCTCCCTTCTTCAACAGCAGGAGGCTAGACTTGAGCTGCGCTGGAAGACTCAAGCAGAGTGGACAAGGCAAGGGCAGCAAAAGCGGAGGCAATGGTGTGGGGGAAACAAAGATGTGAGAGGACAAAGGATGTCTGGAGCTGACTGAGACGGTCCTGGTGATCTGCATTTTGGATCAGCGGGCATCAGCTCTTAGAACCCAGACCAGGCAAGTTGATAAGAGGGCCTAGTATACAAGGCTAAGGGACAGTGCATTTGTTAGACACTGGGGACGATTCGAGCAGGACAGTGATGTTACACGAGAAAGTTCATGAAAACAGATAAGAGGATACCCTGCAAATAGGAAAAACTAGGGCCGGGCAGACTGGTTAGGAAAGTAACTCAATGGTAATAACAATTGGTAGTAATAATGGCCATGATTTTGGTAAAAATGGAAAAGCAGGATGAATGCCATAGGTATTAAAAATACAAAATCTACAAGAGTTGGTGATGATCTTACTGGACACGAAGGTCAAAGGAGAGAAAGAGAATCAAAGATCATACTCAAGTTCATTATCCAGCTATGTTGGGTAAATACAACAAACAATGATGGAAAAGGTATCGGTGCTTTTACTTTTCTCTCCTACAACTCTGGGTACGTTTAGTCTACTCGTCATCATTCTCACATGAAGTGATCCCACCAGTGCTTCAATCCAAAACTCAGAACCAGAGAAGGTAACACATCAAGAATGCCCATGTAAGATATGTTAAAATATGAAAATAAGTACCATATAATTTTAAAAGAACCAGAGCACTTGGGAGGTGAAACAGCGTGGGATGTGATGAAAGAATGCTGCTTTTCATTAGAAGCTGATGAGGGCAGCTTAATTTTTAAAATCAGTACGCATCTGTCACTTTGATTTAAAAATAACAACAAACATTCAGTGAGTACTCACTATCACTATGTGCCAGGGACTATTTCAAATGCTTTACAGATGACCTCACTTAATGCCCAATCTAACAATTTGTTTAGGTAATACTATTATTACCTCACTTTAAAGACAAGGAAATTAAAGCAGACAGAGGTTGGGTCATTGGACCAGGAGCTCACTGCTAGCAACTGATGGAGCCAGGATTCAAACTCAGGCAGTGTGGACCAGAATCTGGAGATCTTATTAACTTTGAAGAAGCCAAGAAAATATAATTTCATAAATTATTTTGGAAAAAGCCATTTCCACCTATTGATAAATGCAGACAGTCATACCCAATCAGACTAATAGACATGAATAAGTGGAAAGCATTTATTTTCTCATATCTAAATCCTGTATTTTTCTATCAACAATAAAAATGAAGCCCAAACAGCAAGAGCAGCAGAAAAGAAAAAGTTGGAAAAATTGCAGTCACACAAAGTATAGTTAAAAAATGACTAAGTTTCCTTGATATATGAATTTGTTGGAAAACCATTTATCAACAGCCTGTTTCTCTCCAGCAGAGTCCCTCAAGCCGAGAGCCATGTCATTCCCCTTTGACTGATTAATTAGCCAATCAGGGGACATTTTTCATTGTGAGGCATGATGGTTTATTCCAGCTAATGTTTGGTCTCTAATGGCGACATATTAAAGCCAACTCGGCTATTTTAGCCCTGTGGAGTGACCAAAAGGAAGGGATAGAAGATAAATCAAAAGAGCTCCCTTCAGTTTCCCTTCAGTCCTTAACAAAACCCCCAAGGAGCAAATGGCTGGAGGAAAGATCCTCTACCGATAAAGAGAAAAAAACAAAGAATAGAAGGGTAGAAATGCCTTCGAGCCAAGGGAATCCTTTCCTGTGTCTGAGGAGCAATAATTTATCCTCTGTTGATTAACAGACCACTGATAGAACAGGCACCAAAAAGTCAATATCTAGCTCTTCTTCCTTTTATCAAAAGCTGTGCTCAATAGAAAATCTAGCTCTGCAATGCTTCTTACTCACTTGGAATGATTTCACCAGCACGCTGAATTAGAAGAGGCTGAGAGTAACCTGATCTCAGGGACAACTCATACTAGGATCTCACTCCAGTCAGGCAGTTGCCCACTATGCTGCAAGTTCTCCAAGGATCTCATCCATCCCTATGCCTGTGACAGGCACCAGCGCATAAAGATCTTAGTAGAAGTTCAAATATCAGAGGAATACAAGTTCCTACAGAAGAGAGATGTGAATATTCACATACCCAGAAGACAGGAAGCACTTCTCAAATATGTATAATATACTGCCTAGCCCGTTCAGCAAGGTGGTTCTAAGCAGCTAGTCTTTGCTACTCCATTCCACACTTCTGTACATAAAACTACCTGGCTTTCTCACCTCCAACTAGGCCAAAGATTACAAACTAGAAGTCCGTGTCAAATGAGATCACAAACATGTTTTACTCATCTGGAACAAGATCTACCACCACCACCAATTTCAATATCATCATTATTTTATGAATCTTGGGTACTTTCAGACAGGATTCCAATTTTCCTGATTCCCTATCATCTTAAAATCAGACTACTTACACATTTACAGTCAGATGCCTGGACTCCATTGACATTTGAGTTTGAGACCCAGGATAAGCTGACAGGTAGAAAGAAAAGGCATAAAAAAGAAGATGTAACATGTTACATGCCTTGTCCATTCAGAGACTCCTGCCCTTTGTGCCAAGATCAATCATCAGTTCTCTGTAGACTTTTCTGGCATCCTGGTAAAAATTAATGGTTCTCTGGTCTGTGTTTCCACAATGTTTAAAACATACTTCAATAACTGAGTTCAATTCAACAAAAAATTTACTGAGAACCTACTCCATGTCAGGCATGGTTCTAGATGCTAGAGAGTACAAAAATCCCTGCTCTCATGGCGCTTCTAATTCACCGAGGAAAGACAGTAAACAGACAATTTAGTGTATCAGATGACTATGGAGAAGAATAAAGCAAAGGAAAGGGTATAAGAGTGTCAAGGTTTTTTGCTGTTATTGTTTGTGTTTTCAATTATAAATAGGGTGACATTTGTACAAAAGTGTGAAAGAGGCAGGGGTAAGCCATTCCACATAGGGAAGCCATCAAGTAATTAAACTTGGGGTGGGGGCATTCCTGAAATACTAGAGGAACAGCAAGGAAGCCAGTGTGATGAGGGCAGAGCAGGTACCAAAAACCCAGAAGATGAGGTGGGGCAGTAGTGAGTGTCTATGTGTATACGTGAGAGAGAGAGGTAGGGCGGGGTGGGGGGTGGGGGGTGGGTACAACATATAGAACTCCAAGCCATTGCAAAGATTTGCCTTTTATACTTGGCAGGATTTTGAACAAAGTAGTGACATAATCTCAATTACATTTTCAAAAGATCACTCAAGCTGCTATAGGAAAAATACACTGTAGAAAAGACTCTTACACTCTCCCAAAGAATTTGTTACATTATATTCAAGATATTTCTACATCTATCTCCTCTAGCAGAGGACCATGAATTCCATGAAGGGAACCAAGTCCTACTGTCTTTGCAGCTTCAGCAATCAGAGTAATCATCAGGAAACACTAGGTAAATTTTTATAACTTTTGAAGTTTCTCCAGCTTTTCCATTATTAAATAAGTGCCAACAAACTATGTCTACTGTGGAAGGGAAGAAAAAATCAGAACTGTATATAACCTATAAAAGGATATCTTTTGTGTCTGGCTTCAAAAGTATTAATAGAAGTAAAGATTGTACTAGGTACAAATCTTGGTTCAAATTCAATATCCTTGGTAGACTAGTTACTATTTTGTTCTTTCATATCTCCAAGGATGTTATGTTGCTCAGATGAACTTCAGTGAAAGAAAAGGGTAGGGTAATGGACTCTTGGTGCCTCCTAAATGGACTGTCCCTCAATTTTCTGAGATGCATTTAATTCCACTCGTAAGTATCTCCAAGTGTTAAATTTTCTATGACCTCTCTAGGTAATTTGAACTGTCCACTCCCTATTTGAGGAACATTTTTTATATCTAACAATCTCTGAAACTCACATTAAAAATCTGTTTTCCCTTTCTACTGTTAATAGAATCAGACTAGTTTCCACTGTGATGACAGAAATAGTTCTGCCTGATACGGGGGCATAAACTAGATGATCCTAAGAGTCTATCTGTCCTTGAGATCCTATTATCTTTCCATAAACGGACTCTAACAGTATTAAAACACTGTAAATCTTTGAGGAATATGGATAGCATTAAATACATTTTGAAACTTATTAAATTCAGTACCATCATCTCCATGAATACTCAATACATGTTGATGATGATAAAGAGCTTTTACCTCAGTTTTCATTCATTTATTTTAAAGCAATGAATTCTTTACACACTAAACAAATGCCAATACATCAACCGCAAACTGTATAGGACGTCACATTAGAAGGAAGATTGCTGCTTTAGTTATTACTTATAATAAATATTAATTTTTAAAAATTGATATAACAAGAAATCCTCTATAATTGCTATAATGGCAAAATGGCAACAAAAAGCCTCTTTGCTGGAAGACTGTAAAAGGGAGGACTTAAGGTGCCTGGGTGACTCAGTTGGGTAAGCATCCGACTCTTGATTTCAGCTCAGGCCATGATCTCAGGGTCGTGAGGCTGAGACCCACACTGGACTCTGCACTGGGCATGAAGGCTACTTAGGAGTCTCTCTCTATCCCATCCCCACCCCGCACTCACTCTCTCTCTAAAAAAAAAAAAAGGAAAGAAAGGAATTATTGGCAATGAATAAGTTTGGTCAATACATTTATATTAATAAATATTGCTCAGCATGTGACTATGCACACATGGATTAAAATTTTCTCATTTCTATGTTAGGTTTATTATTCACCAGCTTAAATTTCAGTGTGTTAGAAATTATAATGATGACAATGATCTTAGCAGCAGCAACTAAGGTATGTTGGACACTTACTGCATGCTTGAGACTTGCTAAGAACTCCACATGGTTTATTTAATTCTTGCTAGATAATTTATTATCCCCATTTCATGACTGAAGAAGCTAAGGCTCCAAGAGGTTAAATAACTTGCCCAAAATCAGTCTTCATACTACTTACGGGCTCAAAAGCAGGCTTATTAAACTCTTAAAAGTGCCTGCTCTCAATGCCATACTCCACGGAATGAGCCTCCCTTTAGAAGAAGCCAGGGAAATAGAACAATTCATTAGATGACATCATTTCCTCATTCCACTGGTTAAGACAGCTCTACCAGGTTCACCATCAATGCACAACCACAGAACCACAGAATTACAGCTCCTTAGAGAGCCATTTCAGTTATCTAGGTAACAAACCACCACAAAACTTAGCAGCCTAAAACAACAATCCTTTCATTATCACACACTATTTCTGTGGGTCAGCAATTCAAGGAAGAGCTTGGCTGGGCGGCTCTGGCCCCAGGTCTCTCTAATGTGGCTATGATCAAAAAGTGATTAGAGCTGGCACAGCAGTGGGTTGGCCAGGACCTCTTTCTCTTCACAGTCTTGGGGCCTGCATAAATCTCTGTGCCATGCTCTCCAAATGGGCTAGTCTGGGTTTTGGGCTTTCTTACAGCTTGGGGCCTCAAGGCAACTAGACTGCTTAAGTAAAGAGCAAGTATTTTAGCCAGCAAGGCCTCTGAAGTCACACAGCACCTCCCCTGCTACACTCTATTGCTAAGAGCAAGTCACAAGCTTGTCCAGATGGAAGGGGCAAGGACTGGGCTCCACTTCCTAATGAGAAAGCTGCAAGGGTCAATCTGGAAGAGTATGTGGAATGGGAAATATCACTGAGGAGAATCTCTGGAAAACAGAATCTAGTAAAGGACATATAATTCAACACTCAATTTATAGATAAGAAAACAGAGTTAACAGATTAAAAAAAAAAAAAAGGGACATCCAAGACAGCTAACTTCACCTTTACACTCAACATTTAAGTCTTGAGTCGCTAAGACAACTTGCTATTTTACCTCAATATTATTCAGTTTATTGCTTCAACACACCAAAGACTATTCACATCTCCTGGATAAGGAACACAAGCAGATAAAGCCAAAATTGTCCAAGTACAGGAGAATCCAGAAGAGGAAGCCAAGTAATGTTCTTTCCTTTGTAGTCTAAGAAAATGTAAAACTTCAAGTACCATTTCAAATGTGAGTATTTCACGTGTTCTCTTTCCTTCAGAATCAGGGAACCTTAGACTTGGGAGTACGCATATGCATTTAGTTCAGACTCTCACCCATCATAAGAAGTCCTCACAGAAACACACAGCAAGGTACATCCTATCGCTGGCCAACCTATGCTGCTTCCTTTCTCTGAATAGAAACCTGTCTATGTATTTCATCCATCAGTACTAGTTCTTCCTTATGAAGCATAACAAACAACTCTGTTCCTTTTTTAGAAGATCAGTAAAACTGTCTGGACGTTCTGAGTCAGGATTTCTCTTTAGGCAAGGCAGGGTTTCTTAACTGCTGATTTGCTAGTTCCTGTGCATAACCTGCTTTCCAGATACTCTGGTCCCTAATGCCAATCTCTGAACACACTCCTAAAATATGGCACCCAGGCCTCAAAGAACAGTTCAAATACAGTCACCAGTGCAGAAAATGAGCAAAAAACCTGTTGCCTTCAGCATTCAGGCACAACCATTGTGATACAGCCCAAGCCTATATGCAGGATAGCTGCCATACTTCTATACTCTGGCTTATTTAACACTGAGGTCAGGTTACAAATCCTAGCCTCTTAGTAAATTCTCATCTGCTACCAAATGAGATCTTTGCAGGATTAAATGAGACTTTACATATCTTCATAAAATTTCATCTATTTAGTTTGGTTAAATAAAGTGTTTTCCAGCTTAGAGAGATTACTTTGAATCTTGATTCTGTTATGGGTGGTCAAAATGATGACAAGACTTACTGAAGTCATCAATGCTGGCAAAAAAATAAACTTTAGACCTTAAATGTATTATTTGGCCTGTTTGTGGGCTTAGTTTAAATTTATCTCTAACTAAAAGGTTCTTCATTAGAAGACTGCTTTAGCAAATACTAGGCTGGGAAAGCTGCCCAGCTTTTGAATCCTGATGCCCAGATCTGGGGTGAGAGGGGGAGGCAGAGTGATAGAGGCTGCAGAAAGGGAAAGAGATTTAAATTTAAGAGTTCACATCCAGTAAACCATTTACAAAACTCACCTAATTCACGAATATAAGTTATTAACATGAACATTTGGAACTAAGGAGGAATACCTTTTGATTCAAGGACATTTCAAGCAAAAAATTTTTTAAAAAGGACTCTACTTTTCCCAATAATCTTCCCTTATGAGGCAACGAGGGCAGTTTATAGAGCTAAAACAATGGTCAAAAATACCCCATGAACTCAACTAGCCAAAAGAGAATAGTCTGCTTGGAATTGAGTTTTCAGATTTGACAATCAGTCAGAAATGGGAAAGAAAGGGGATTCGTGGTAACTGACATAAGTCATACGTTGGTTCAAAAAGCAAAAGCCGTCAGATTATTCAAGTAAAGTAATCATTAAGTGGGGTATCCTGGGAGCATATAAGAAATACAAGGTTTCTAATTCAATCAGGTTATAGAGGTGAAGAAATTGACAATTATTTTGCCAAGAGCCCATGCCAGAAACCTGCTGTTTAGAGAAACGAAGTAGGAATGCTGGTAACACATTCTCAATCCTTGATATGGTTTAGGAGTATTTTCTCTAGTGATAAGGCTGAATCAGGAAACAAGCTGGATAGAGGAAGGAAACTGGGAAGGTGGGGGGAGGGAAAAATGAGAGAAGCAAAAAAAAAAAAAAAAAAAAAAGGAGCACTATCAGGAAGTTCAACAAGATAGGAACTAATGGAATTTGTTTTTCAGTGTCTCCAACTCCAACTTGCACACCAAGTGAGAAAAGACACACACACGCATGCACGCACGCACACCCGCACTCCTATCTATAACTCCTGGCAGGCAACTGGCCAGCACAAGTACCTGCTGCAGGTCTCATAGGGCCCTAGTAATTTCAGTTCAATATATTCGATCATTTCTTTGTCTCCATAGAAAGTGCATACATCTCCAATTTAGGTGCACTCCAATCCAGAGTTATTGTCTTTCTAGTACAAAGATGATGAGGAAAGGAAATGAAGGACTTGGAAATTAAAAATGTACAACGAACCGTTCTCACACAGAGCAGTTTATTAAAATTTTTCTGAGTAATTGGTAGTTTGTGATGATCCTTCACTATTTAAGCAAGTAGTTCTGAATAGCCAGATTCAGACAGGGCACCAGTGCCTCTAGATAGTCTCTGTGGCTGGAGGAAATACTGAGCACCAAGAAAGTCAGAGTACTGTTTCTGGAGACAGGAAGGCTCTGTTCCCCTACACAATACAAAGCTCTCTCCTACTACCCTCACAAAGAAAATTTTCATTTTAAGTGATTTTTTTTTTAACTAGGAAGAGTTTTTATTTTTTTTTAGATTTTATTTATTTATTTCACACAGAGAGACACAGTCAAGAGACAGAGCAAAAGCAAGGGGAGCAGGAGAGGGAGAAGCAGGCTCCCCGCTGAGCAGGGAGCCCTACACAGGGCTCCATTCCAGGACTCTGGGATCATGACCTGAGCCAAAGGCAGATGCTTAACGACTGAGCCACCCAGATGCCCCTTATTTTTATTTATTTATTTATTTATTTATTTATTTATTCATTCATTCATTCATTCATTCATTCCCCCATTCCTTGGTTTTAATGATTCTTTTCGGGTCAAGAACTGCCTGGAAAATCTGATGAAAGTGTTGGACTTAGATATCCATACCTACATGCACATATGCCCACAAATTCTGCATGCAATTTAGAGGAATTTACCAACCCACAATAATAAGCGTGCCCTGACATACTGCCCAAGGAGCTCTCCTATACTGACACATAATAACTGTATCACTTTGTACATATACATCACTTTACAGTTTCATATACTTCTGAAATTACTAAAGTAAATGATTTAATTGATACTTTTGGACTTTAAAGACACCAAACAATTTGATCTCTACAAGGCATTTTCTAAAGATCTGTAAGATTAAAGACATAAAATCCAGCAGGCACTAAGTGCCCAAGGTAGATCATGGAAACTATGATCAGCCTTAAAACCTGGTATTGATAATTACTGATGTGAGCTGACTCAGAGTGTAACTGTGAGAGATCAAACGGTTCATACATTTAACATTTGGCTTTGAATTAGACAATTCTATTGACAGCAGCGGCTGCTGAGGTTTGGGATGGTGTGTGAGGGGTGACTATAACTGGGGGTAGTATGAGGAAGATGCTAGTGATGAGGGTATAGTTCTATAATTAACTGGACAGTGGTTACAGGATCCACAAATGTCGTAAAGTGGTACAGAACTACACACATGGATCGGACCAATGTCAATTTCCTGGTTTTCAGCTTGTGCGATAGTTACATAAGATGTAATCACTGGGATAACTGGGTGAAGGGTGTAAGGAACCCCTCTGAACTATCTTTGCAACTTCCTTTGCATCTGTAATTACTTCAAAATAAAAAGCAAAAAGGGCCAAAAAAATCTGTTATTAATCAAGGGCTGCAGCTATCTCTTGGATATAAATGTATTCAGATTCTTCAATTCATATGAGAGACCAGAAAATGCACATGTAACATAGCGTTTATGCTCCAGAAACTCAAGCTAGGTCTTTCTTAATTCAGTTCCAACAGCAAAGTAAAATTGTTCCCAAAGCTGGCCCAGGTATTTGTAATATGCTTCTCAACCCATCAGAGTTCAGTTCTGACTGAAGGCAAGGCAGTGACGTTTTGAAAGTTGAACCACTATCTTCAGCAAAATGAGAATAAAAATCAACCAGTTTCCCACAAAGTTATGATAAAACATTAACTACTTATGGCTTTGACAAAATCTCAAAGAAAACTTCTCAGGTATAACTAAAATCATTTAAACGTAGATATTTATTTATTTATTTGCAAAAAAGTTAATTAACATTGTGGTAGAGGGGAAAGGACAATGACTCTGGAGTTAGAGGGACCTGGATATAAATCTCATTTGTGCCACCTTGGACCTTCCTAACAAATCCTTCTGAGCGTTGGTTCCCTCATTGCTAAAAAGGTGATAATAGTGCCTACTTCACAAGACTGTTTTGGGGATAAATGAAATGCTATCCTAAGTGGCTAGCGCTGTGTCTGGCACACAGACACTTCATAAGGTTGTAGTTTCTTTTCTATTGTTACAACAGTCAGGGATTGTAGAGATTAATAAATTTGGCTTTAAATCGAGAGGCAGGATGTTGCCCAAGCTAGATGTGGGTCAACGCCCAAGGTTCCTTAAATCTAGATGCAAAGACAAGATCAATATCAGCACCTCATCCAGAGTACCCACAGAGGATTACTACGTTAACGTTCAATACTGCCATGATGTCTAAGATTCTTCAGGTATTTGACCTCCAGTAGAACCTTGACCTTGGCAATGCCAAATGTAAATTCAGGCCAATGTTGCCATGGGGGTCAAGGGAGTAAAAACAAAGTGATACTCCTTCCAACTGCAAACCAGAGCCAAAAGAGGTATTTTCAAACAAATCTTATCAAAGGCCTTCTGCCCTTGGCTATAAGGGCTGTTGTTAACTAACATGGTAAGGTTTCATAGCAACAATTTATTCAGGGAGGTAGAGGTGTGCTCAATGAGAGCCAACTCTATATATGAAAATCCACACATATCTAAAACTCCAATTTAAAAGTGACTCTGCTTTACAGAGAGAAGCAAACCAAGAAACAGACTCTCAACTGCAGAGAACAAACTGATGGGCACCAGGGCAGGAGGGTGGGGGTGGGGGGATGGGTGAAATAGGTGATGGGGATCAAGGAGTGCCCTTGTGATAAGCACCAGGTGCTGTACGGAAGTGTTAAATCACTATATTGTACATGTGAAACTACTATTACATTGTATTCTAATTGGAATTTAAATAAAAACTAAAAAAAAGTGACTCTGCTTTAAAGAAATACTTTTTACTTGGTGTCTTAAAATGTGATTAGATTTAAATATCCCCCATCTCATATGTACATGTAGATATGCGTTAGATGTAAAATACCGCAGAGGCCCTGTCGACTCATGCGTGCAGGCAGCAGTGTGACCAGCAGCATCAGCATCACCTGGGAGCTTCTCAGAATGCAGACTCTTGGGCCCCACCCCACCCTCAAAAACTGGAATCTGGGGGCTCCTGGATGGCACAGCGGTTAAGCGTCTGCCTTCGGCTCAGGGCATGATCCTGGCGTTGTGGGATCGAGCCCCACATCAGGCTCCTCCGCTGGGAGCCTGCTTCTTCCTCTGCCACTCCCCCTGCTTGTGTTCCCTCTCTCGCTGGCTGTCTCTATCTCTGTCAAATAAATAAATAAAATCTTAAAAAAAAAAAAAAAGAACTGGAATCTGCAGTTTAACACAATTCCCAGACGATCTGTGTATGTATTAAGATTTCAGAAGCCCTGTCCCAGGCAATATTTGTAACCCTAAAGCCAGAAGCTCTCCCAAATGTTACATATCAGGGCTTCTAGTGGCTCTCAATCCTTACTCCTAATAATCACCTGAGTCGTCTGGGTAGGCTTTATTTTAAATTAAAATGACTTTTCTTCTTCTCCTTTTAATATATATTCTTGGACCCTGACCCCAAATTTGGATTTAACTGGGCTAGGTTGGCACCTGGCATTAGCATTTTTCTTACAGCTCCTTAAGTGACTGAGTGCAAGTGCTGCTGGGAACCACGGCTACAGACCAAGTACTGGACCCTGATATGAAACTGCCTCACCAAACAATCAGGATATTAAATGCATCAACAAGAGGAAAACCTTAAGCTAGGATGACAGATTAAGAAGTGCCTGGATATAAATCTTAAACAAAACACAGTATTATATCAAGGCTGGTCTTCTCCACACCAACTGCACCAAAATAGATATTCCCTGGGCTAGTACCAGGGAATTGTTTCCAAGGTTTTGCAAAGACAGCCTCACATCAACATGGTCATGAATGACTACACCACCAAAAAGCCAAGTAATGCTGAAGAGTGCTGAAAAACTTCATGGCACCTAACATCAAGACTTAATGACAGACATCTGTCAGAGGATTAGAAACCTCTAATCTCCTGTAACAAAAAGCGCTTTCCTGTGCTTACCACATAAGTCCTTTTAAAGTTCTACCAAAAGCCCATAAGTAATACTTCCTTCCCTCATCTGTTCAATTGTAAAATTTCAAAGAGAGTGCTAGAAAAGACCAGGGTCGCAGGCAGTAGGTGCTGGCAGCAGAGAGAAAAAAGAGGGTCAAGTAACCCAAGAATGCAAGGATTGGCAATGCCAGCATAGCGGGAATCAAAGACTGAGTGAGCTGGAACGGAAAGGTTATCATCAGAGATCCCAGGTGGACCATGGGGCTGATGCAAAGGTGCAAGGTGTGGCCACGGGAGGGGTAGCTAGGGCAGAGCGGAGGTGACAGAACATCCTGAGGACACTGAGATTCCTGAGGATGATCAAAGGAGAGTGATTCAAGAGAAAGATTCAGATAAGACAGATGCAAAGTCTTTTTTCTTTTTTTTTTAAAGATTTCATTTATTTGATACAGAGTGAGGGAGAGAGAAGGAACAGGGAGAGGGGCAGAGGGAGAAGGAGAAGCAGACTCCCCGCTGAGTAGGGAGCCTGACATGGGGCTCGATCCCAGGACCCTGGGATTATAACCTGAGCCAAAGGCAGACACTTAACTGACTGAGCCAGCCAGATGCCCCAGGACAGATGCAAAGTCGCGAGTGAACAAGGCAGAGGGCCTGATCCAATCCAGGTCACACAGTAACCACTGAGGGGGAAAGGTGTAATCAGAAGTAGGGTTGTCTGATGATCCTCAGCTCTTTCCAACATCCTCTCCGTGAATGAAGCATTCAGTGTGGCCTGGTGTCAGAACACCTCCTCCCTAATGACCCACCTGCTTTGGACAGGACTCAGCAGAGACCTACAGACACCACCCCTCAGCGAGCCAGTGGGGCCCAGGCCTGCTTCCTCAGTCCTCACTGCTTAAAGGTGTAGGGGCATAAAGTGCTGAAAGATGCAACCGGCAGAGAAAATCACCAAGCACGATATCTAATAACTAGAGTCTTTGAAAATAATATGAAGTAACAAATAGCTACTGCCTTGGAAAAATTCCTGTCAGTCTGGAGAAATATCAGAAATAAATGACACAAGTCTTTTTTGTTCTATCATCATCAAGGGCCTTGGCTAGGAGCCAATAAAGAACTGTAAGGACGACATATCGGGTTAGTTGAGTAATAGCTATAGTAACCATACTGCAGGTTTTTGGAGACAACATCAATTTTAAATTATTATCCCTTTATCTCCAGAAACCCGTATTCCAAAACATCAATTCTGACATCCAAACCCAGGACTGTCTCTTTGGAAATGGCACAAAAAACTTTGTGCTGTATTACACAGCCCAATTAACTAATGAAGACTCTGAATTATGGACTCATCCCATTTAGGGTACAGTTTAGTCACCTTATTCCTATCTAGTTTTGAAACAAACAAACATTATACAATGGAGGAAATACTATATCCAAATCCCTTACAGATTCTCGGTGATGATCCAACACTTTCAAAATACTTTTAAAAGGGAACAGACCAGAACAGGACTACATACATAATACTGTTCCTCACCAAGCTATATCCCAAACAATTATGCAGTCCGAGCAGAGAAACAAAACCGCTACAGGCAACCACCCTCTCTCTTGGCATGGGAGAGACATTTTCCCCTTTGAATTTACCAGCAAAAGCATTCCTCCCCAAGTTTATTCCAGTCCTCACACAAGGGAAAAAGCGGGTAACTCATATCCTTTTTCAGAATCCTTGTAAAGCATATTATCTTCCAGCTACTATTATTAAGAGGATCACATTTACCCTTTGTACGACGAAGTCTCTCAAAGTTTTTTTTTTTTTTGGTAAGTTTATCTAAAAAGTACCACCGGTAATAGATATAAATAGTTCTACGCACAGCAGAAAACCAAGCGGTGTTGAAACAGAACATAGGTCAACTGTATGTGGTTTAATACCTCAGGAGTCTTCTTACTCTGTCTTTTCCCAAAAATGCAGTCAAGATCTGTTTTGCTCCGAGATGATAGATCCTTCCCTAGAAAAACAACATGGTGCCTTTCAGTAATACCATTCTTTCTAAAATAAGGAGCACGAATATAAACTATGACAATCCTGAAAGCAAAATTTTGGAAAAGAAACAATTCTGTAAACTGACTTTCTGTCTCCCCTTCACAAACTACAACTCCTTAATTAACAAGTAAAATTAAATTCAAAATCACTTAAAAATCAAGTTAAGTGTTTTAGAACCAGAACCCTTGACATTCTCTTGATCGTAGAAAAAAATCAAGAGCATGTAGCACAAGAGGAAAACTGAATTTTAAAGCTGGCTATTCTACTGGTATGCCTTCAAGGTATGATTTCTGGGTCTCTGGATTCCCCATTTATAAAAGAGATATTATTTATTTCAAGGAGACGCGAGTTACTTAGGATTATGAAATGCAGACAAAAACGCTGCTGGCTACATAGCTTTTAAACACACATGAATGAGGCCACACTGTATTTGACACACAGGAGCTCAATAATTAACTGTATGAATGAAAATTTTGAAAGAATATATGCAAATAAAAATTACTATATTAGGATGAAAGGATTTCAGATTTTTCTCTTTAAAATGTTCTTTACTGTTACAGCTCTACCATCTTTAAGTAAAAGGATACATAATAAAAGCAGGAAATTAAATGGCTTCTGGCAAAGCACTGTCCAAAGGATCTACGATTCTTATTAAAAACACTAAACTCTTCCACTTAATTTCAAACCCACAAACCAACTAATTTAAAATTCACTTCTTTGGAATTTCCACTTCTACCAATAATACTTCGTAAGCAGTCAACCATTTCTATTCCCATTTGTCAACTACATGGTAAACGCATTTTAAAAAGTAACCGCTACATGTAAAGACTTGAGGCTCTGGGGGAGTGAAGCTCTGGGTCAGACATAGGAATTTGTGTTTTGAGTAGGAAACCTGAGTTCTGATGTCACAGACTCACTTGTCTTCTTAGTTTCCTGTAGCAAACTGACTTGGTAAAGTAATGGCATGACCCAGAAGGTTCTAGTTCACTGACTATCACTGGGGCATTCAAATATGATATTGCTCAGTGACTCCATGAAATTAAAAAACAAAACACCCTTCGATTTAATGCAAAGCCAGGCGCCATAACCAGTTTCATAGGCAGCAGTACTAGATTCAATGGTCCAGTCAGTATGACCTGTTCCTATCAGGAAGGACAAGCTCCTCTGTGGCTCTGTGCTACTCTCTCCTTTCTCCCTGAGCTAGAAACAAAGCTCTCCTGGTTCTGATTATTAAGCAGACCCATACAAAAGACCCCAAAGGAAACCTCCTTAAGAACAAAATGAAACGTATCCCAGATAGGAACTCAGAAAACGAACCTGAAAAGTGGGGAATAAAACTGGTCATGGTGGGGAGAAGTGGACAAACCCTCAGGAGGTCTAGAGATCTGTTCTTAGCTTTGTCATCAGCATAACCTATTTTGTGCTGCTGAGCACATTCAGGATGGCAGTTTCTATTTCAGAAAAAGGAGTTATACTTAGTTCAAAATATGTATTGGCCATCTTTCCCTAACCTATCTTCTGGAATGAAACAGATACCCTCAAAGAAATGCAAATTAAGATCTCTTATACAGCAACTCAATTAAAAGGAATGCTGGAGGGATTAGGAAGGGAGGGTACATGCAAGATTGCACTTCTAGAACAGATGTCAAACTATGAACGTGCAGAGACTGAAAACAAATCTAAACATCACAGGAAAAACTGCCAAGCTGGGAGAGACAGTAAGCTGTACCAATGAAGGTGCAAGTGTTTCTAAGATTTTGGTGATAAGTTCTTGTATCAGAAATTTTTATCCTTTAGCAAAGTTCACTTAAGTAAGTGTAGAAACCAGGATTGTTACAGGCCTTGCTCTGGATTTGATCTGGAAAACAAAACACAGAGAAGAATTAAGAGTCAGAGACTAATGGAAAGGAATTTAAAGACAGATCAAAATGTGAAGATGGAAGTGATACTGAAACAGTTATTAGTTAATGGTCCTGGTTGAATAGTTTATAAATGTTATAAAATCATGGCCACTTCTGAATTAAAAAAAATGTTTATATATATATATATATAAACTGAGTTTGAAAACTTACTGGTCTCAGTTCTGAATTAAGGTCAACTGATAGCAAATGCTGTTGATAAACTTAGATATTAGGGAAAATGACAATCAAAAACTCAACAGAATAAGAATTATATGTTCTCTGTTTGAGTTTGGTACACCTATCTGTTAGTCTTCAATTGGCCATAACATTCTGAGAACCAGGGAAAACAGCTTTCGGTAGCCAAGCTGATGTAACTATGTCCATAAAACGATGAGCAGGTACTTTCAGAGAAGAGTTCTTTATGATCTTTTTAGCTGTTTTTCTAATAGTCATGATTATCCAGCCATCAGAGTGGCAAAAGGAAGGGAGGGGGGTTACCGCTATGGCCAGATACACCCACGACACCAAGCAGTCCACATGGGAAGCAAATGAAACTAGAAAAAATAAGTATAAGAATTTAAGAAGGACAGAAGCCTCTTACTTTAAGGGCAAAAGTCATACATAACCAAACAAGTTCTAGGGAAAGCACAGTATTATAGCACCGTATTAGAACAAAGCCTGAAAAAAAACTGAGCTTTCTACTCAGAGTAAAGGGGTGAGGGCCAGGAAATGCATGGTAGGAGATATAGGTCTGTTATAATTAAAAAAAAAAAACAAAAAACAACCCACTTCAGGTGTATGTAGTTAGCTTCACTTGCTTGGAAAATCCATTTGCATTCCCCAGTCAAGAAGGATACAATACATGTTTTATTTTGATTTTTGTTTTTAATGAAAATACATGGGACTGATAATAAGCCTGGAACAGAAGATCTTGGCGGAGGCACTAAAAGGGTGATGTCAGAGCACCAGGCAAGCTACAAGAGTCGGGGATGAAATAAGGGAGACCCTCACAACCAGTAAGACAGCCAGAATTTCTTCACAGCCTGCAGTGGTGCTACTTTAGACTTAAATGGCAAAAGAATTGGAAGAGGAAACTAGACGCCCATCACTAGCAGAATCCGCTGCCGTGGGGAGGAGGGGAGTGTGCTAGGAGCACTACAGTCTGTGTGTCCAGCCTAGCGAGCCAGCTGCCAGCACATGTGTTGTCCCGGCAGCTTCCTCATTTAAGAAGCAAATACTGCCAACGGTCACAGGAGTAAGAAGTCTGAGTAAAATTACCAGGATGAAGCTGCGCAACCACAGTTCACGCCCTTTTCTTTCTTCCACCCACCACACAACTGAGGGGAGGAAGAAAGCAGTGCTTTCTTGATAACTTTGCACTGTACATATGAAAAACTTTAAAAATGGTTTTGTGGAGTTTGATCTTTTCCCTTTCTTTTCTTCTCCACAGATGGGCCTCGACCAACATTTTTCGAATTAAAAGAAACTGAATGGAAGTTAGGCTTTTAAACAAACATGGATAATACGAACTTTTGAATTAGATAATAAATTGTTTCAAATTAAAATCATAAATTTGGGACTCGAGAAAGGAATAAGTATGTATCTCAATGAAAATGATATAGCTGATATTTAGGTGGTATCAAATTTTACAATGCTGTTGGCTACTGGAATCTCACTAAAGTCAAATTTTTTCCTTCACTCTTCCCACCAAGCTATGTAAAATGCTTAGTTTTAGTCCCTGGACCACTGATGGGAGTTACAGCATGAATCATTGAATCAACTGAATAAATGAATTAGTTACATTCACTAGAAGCCTACCCGAGGGCTAAAATGCTTATCATCCATTATGCTGAACAATCAAAAGTTCCATAAAATGGGTCATTTCTGAAAAGTCGCAAAATGTGACCTACTTTAGAACTCAATAATGACTTAAAAATCTTTCCTCATGTTGTAAGAGCGGAAGCAGAGTCTCAAAGAAGGTAAGTGCTAAAGTGATCTGTCTGAGACGGTAATGCAGCACCCAGGATCCCTGTGATCATTCACATCCAGGGACAACAACTGCTCTACAAGGAAATACTTCTTTTATTACATGAAAGATCTCTATGACATCCTTTCACTGTGGCTTAAGATGGATAGTACATAATTATTTTCTTCACTACCTGGATTTCTGCCTCCTTTCCCCACCTTTTCCACTCACTTCCCAATCTGCATTTCCTCTATTTTCCCACTCAATCTCCTCTGTGTCCTTCCTGACAATGTATCTTGAACCCTCCTCCCTGTATACCAATGCCCCTTTTCTCCCCAAGCAAGGCTAATACTAATAAATTAGCAAACCTCATTCCAAGAAAGTGAAGGCACAACACACCAAGCAGATTGACAGGGTCACCTGGCAAGGGAGTGGCTTAACTAGAAATAGAAAGCAGATACTCCCAGCATCCATCAGATTAAACTAGATTACAGAGCTTTATCCCGGCTGCCGCAAATGCTTCAGGTGAAATCATGCGTGTAGTTAGGTACTAAAGGGAAACTAGATTTGCTAACGTGGAAGCTTCAAAGGCTGCCCTACCATGTAAAAGTTACAGGCCACTTTTAATGTCATTAATTTGCTCAGCACCTTTCTGCTATCTCTCTCTTTTTCCTTATAGGTTCTAACGAAAAAAGACTGGTTATAAAGTGGCAATTTAGCCTCCCCTCAGAAAGACTGAGGAGCCAGCAGGGACTGTCTTCGATTCTACAGCAGGTCAGACGTGGAGAGAAACCCTGATCAGAAACCATACAGGAAAACAACAAAGGAGGTTCTAGCTTGAGAGAAGGAAGAGGGGATAACATGAAGAGCCACACAAAGACCACACTGGTAGGAGAGGGAAGCAGGAAATCCCCATCTCTCCTTGTAAACATTCCCGAAGCTATTTGGCTTCTGACTCCATTTACCTCTGCCACGGGCTCCCACTTTAACCAAGCTCAGACCTACCTTTCGGGGTGCTAGCCCCAAATGAGAACCACTATTAATAGTTAGAGTAGTGGGAATTCCAGCTCTCACTGCTATTCAGGCAATTTCTAAGAGTCAGGGAATTCCCAATCATGCCAACTAGACTAAAGCAAAGGGATGTGTGTTTCTTGGCATACTGAGGGAGAAAGGTACATCCCAATCACCCACAGGAAGAGCTATCATATGGTGACTAGATTATCACAACAGGATTAAATTCATATTTATACCTTAAGTATAGTATGTAATAAACAGGCTTGTTTACCTGGAAAGTGTACTTAATGCACAATACTGTTCTATGGGAAAATATTTGGGGGAGTTGAGGAGTGGAAGTTAAATTGTTTCTTACCAATACAAGACTGCCACCTCGTGGTTCCACAGGACAACTGCACTTGCAATTGGTTGCAGTAACGGGAAGGGAGGGGGGAGGTGATGATGGAGGACTGTTAGGACTCACTCACTACCAGGTCTCAAATACATTTTCTAAAGCTACTTTGCAATGACCATGGAATGCCTAAGTTAACACTCCATTCAATGCCTGAATGGTGTGGAATAATGTGCGTCAGCTTGGGAGTAATTTCTCAAAAACAAGAAATGTAACTAAAAATGTTGAGCAATAAATTAAAATTATTTTCTGACCTAGCCACATAAAATCTCTTTTCTCCTTTACACAGCAGGATGACTTGCCCTTCCAGCTTTGCCAAAGGACTTGCACGTAGTCTAAAGCCGAATGTGGGGCCTCACCTCAGAGCTAACGAATCTGCACTTTAGATCTCTAGGTGATTCACAATAAATGTTGAAACTTTAGCACTGCTTTAGATCAAACCAGTCAGGCCATCCATATTTGTCCATTTTGCATATAAAACAAGAAATAATGTTGGTGAAAGCTACAGATGCTTTAAGAAACCTAGTGTGAGGGGCACCTGTGTGGCTCAGTCGTTAGGCGTCTGCCTTCCGCTCGGGTTGTGATCCCAGGGTCCTGAGGTCGGGCCCCGCATCGGGCTCCCTGCTCAGTGGGAAGCCTGCTTCTCCCTCTCCCACTCCCCCCGCTTGTGTTCCCTCTCTCGCTGTGTCTCTGTCAAATAAATAAAATCTAAAAAAAAAAAAAAAGAAAAAAAAGAAACCTAGTGTGAACACAGAGATTTCAGCAACAAATAAATGCTTAATTTTACCTTTTGTGAATTTCATATAGTGAACACGGTTTTTGGAGATTTTGGACTTTTCTTCAAGTCTGAAAGTCTTCTTTTCTTTGTTGTCTGAGGAGTCTTAAAAAAAGAATGAAAAGCATTACATTAAATTCTCTCTCTACAATCCATTCTCATTTATTCTCTTACAATGACATGGTCTGATTTAAATGAAATCTTTAGGAGCCCTATCATTTATTACTGAACTCCAATCAAATGATTAGAAATATTCTTCTAAAACTATGTACTATGAATCAGGCAGACCATTCACATGGAATTTATAAAATCCTCGAGGAAAAGAACCGAAACTTGGGTGCTCACAGAAAACCTACATACGAATGTAACAGTAGCCTTATTTATCATAGCAAAATACTGGAAATAACCCACAATCCCTTCAATGGGGGAATGGCTAAGCAAAGTCTGGTATATCCTTATACTGGAACACTACTCTACAATAAAAAGGAACAACCTGTATGGACCTCAAGGGCATTGTGCCTAGTGAAAAAGGTCACTCTACACACGATATGTTCCATTTATATGATATTCTCAAAGTGACAAAACTATACAACTAGAGAAGACATTAATGGTTTCCAGGGCACAGGGATGATTTCCAGGGGAGTGCTGGAAGGTGAGTGTGAGTATGAAGAGCAACATGAGGCAGCTGTTTTGTGGGAATGAAACAATCCTGTATCTTAAGTGTGGTGATGATTACATGATTTTATACGTGATAAAATTCCATAGAACTACACACACACACACGCATGAAGTCTAAAAAAAATGGTGAAACCTTAATAAGGTCTGTGGTCTAATTAACAGTCTACACAAGTGTCAATTTCCTGGTTTTGATGTTATACTATAGCTGTATTAGACGTCACCACTGGGAAAAGTGGATGAATGGTACTCAGGACTCTTTTTAGTACTATTTTTGCAATTTCTTATACATTTACAATTGTTTCAAAATAAAAGGTTCTTTTAAAAAGCCAATAAAGGTAGGTTAAGTGATAATTAAAAAAAAGAACAAAGCCGATAATCAGGTAGTGTGAAGGAGCAGAGCTGGCACTGAACCATCGCCTCAAACACCAGATTTCAGTGGAGACTCACCTTAAGGACAAAAACAACAAAAACAAATCATTAAAGAATAAATTCATGTGTTTATTCCTTTGATAAAAGAAGAAAATGTGAGCCAGAAAGTAGTCCCTTGCCTAAAATATCAGAGCAAGTAGATCTGGGGTTAGAGTCAATTATAGGACAGTCACTAGCTGCCCATATTCTCACCCTTATCTACGTGTCGACATCAGGCAGCAGAATACCATGGAAACAGAACATCATACAGAGAAAGAGACTGACTTTTCCTACAGTTATGTCATAAAGAACTACAGATATGAAGTTACAGAAAAGTGGGGAAAGGAAATTTTCACCTTAATACTGGAGCAAAACCAGCACATGTCTGCTGAACATGTTATATTAGTTAGCTGTAATCCTTTCCAGAAATTAGCAATTTTAAAACAAAGTATGGATTATAAAGTAAGGCTCTGAAGGATATAAAGACAGATGTTTCAAGGTTTCAGACAATCTCTAGCATGGGTTAATTGTATCATCAACATGAAACCTTCTCTTCTACAGCTACTTTTCAATAAGAGCTTGGGTTTTTGTTTTTTTTTTCAGACATCCCCCAAGAAAAATTTTCTCATCTTTTGGAGGTCAAACAACTCTTAAGGCACATAATATTCTCAATTTTGATGTTCCAAACACAAATCACTTAGTAAGTTCAGAGCTTAGATAATAGCTATTATCAACTGAAGGCTTATTAAGCAGGTAACACCGGACTAAGAGTTTTCTATGCATTCTTGTATTTCATTTTACAACCACCCTACAAAGCAGCTACCATGACAATTAAACTTACTTCACAGAAGGACACTGAAGCACAGAGGGATTAAATAAGGCACACCTAGGAGGTGGCTTCGAAGAGATCCAAACCTAGGTGGATACGAGTGATAGTACACATTCTTACTCACTATCCTGTGTCCCCAACAGAGCTGCTCTTGCACTTCAGAGGACGTTAAGCATCTCCGGGGGAGCTTTCCTATCTGCTGAAGACACAGACTTCCCACGGTATACGGAGCATAGACAGATCTTAGGGGAAATCAGTCTCTATCTACTAGTCCCTATGCATTCTTTCCCAAAACTGCTCTGATGCTGAGTGGATGCGGCAATCTGGCTCTCCTTCTCCACTTCTCCCATGTGTCCTTCCCTCACTCTACGAGAGAGGCATGACTATTCTTTTACCACAAATAAGGCACAACCAAGGTACTAGGAAGCGCCCTTAGTCAAAGCAGCAAAACCTGCCCCCACCCCACACCAATTTGTCTCATTTAGAGACATACTTCCAGAAAGATTTTACTGTAATATAATTGTCAAAATTTATAATATGTTTCCCAGTTTTATTAATTATAATCTACTGATATAATGACAACTTAATCCACAGGAAAAATATTTACACCTAAAACCTTGGGGTTACTAGAAATAAACCAAAAATTTGTATGTATTTATTTTGGGGCAGAGAAATAGGATAGGATGATGAATTCTAAAAAGTTTAAACAAAAAAGGACATATTAACACAAAATGCTATGGGGTATATGCAGTGGAAATACTATTTTGGAAAAAAGGGAACTACGCAATATAATAGTTCTGATTACTAAAGGACTTGTTGGTGTATTTCTAAATACATGACAATGGATATCAAATTGCTCTGGTATTTATCGTCCACTGGATACATCTGAGACTGATGTAAGGGTTTTATCTTAAAATGCCAATATTTCCCAGTAGGCCAGAAATTATATTCTTTGCAACTATTTAAAGCTATGATTAAAAATCTTACAGATATTGCTCCAAAAAAATGTAAGACTGGGTATACTGGTTTTCAAAATGTGTACAAAAAACCCTTGAAGATCTCTGTCCTAAACAGGAGATCAGCATCCCAGTTTATTTTCAGAAATCTTTAAAATCAAAGAGCAAAATATCTGATAGAAGTAACAAACATTTCCTAAAGCCATGAAGTCAATCACCAAAAAGTAAAGTTGAGTCTGGCAGAGAGAACTAATTAGTAAAATAATACCTAAAAATGAAATTTTGAAGAATATACTGAGTTTTATATCCCATAAGAAAATAAGGGTTATTTCGTATCTCTGTAGGATTCTAGGAAGAGGACAATATGGTATCTCTGCTTGGTTAAAAGGTGTACTGTGGGGATTTGTAAACAGTCCTAAGGAACTAAAAATATTATGGCAGAAAAAATATTTTACAAGGTTACTGTGCCATCTGCTTTTCAGCCTTAATACAAGTGGTATGACCAAAAATTCACTTGGATGAAGATACACTGTATTTACCAAGGATGACATACCAGAAAAATAATCTATTAATTCTCCAGGTCCATTCCTTGGCCAGGTCTTCCCTTAAAGGAATATTCTAAAGGCTTTCCAGTACTGGAGTGGCAGTTAGTAAGGCATGGTTTCTTCTGAACTGCTCCGTCCCTGTTGCAAGGCTACCGGCACCCTCTAGTGGTCTTGAGGTGGAACTTAATCTATAGATCAGTGACTCTCCAGCTGTCTTCTACTTGTCTTAGGCATGAGAGTCAGCCTGCACAGATGAACCTGTGACAGGCGGCAGGAGGACACGGAACTACCACCTGGAAGCTGTTACACACTCACTACCTTCCTGACAAATAATACAGAGTTCCCTGGGGCACTTTAAACATTTAAAGTGTACTTCTGGGAATACATGATGAAGGCCCGACTATACTGACTGCTCAGCCTTGGCAATCAGCACAAGGAACAAAGTGGATCTGTCACCAAATCAGAGTTTTCGCAACTACAATAGCATTTCTCAGAAAAGAGTAACTATGATACCATCAAAGAGAAAATGTAACTTTCTGATCTATCACTGTCAAATCTCAAAAGCAAATTGCTCAAAAATCTGCTTTCTTTTCTTAGTATGTACAAAAATGAATCTTATGGCTCTTTTTTAATGGAACCTGAAGCTGATAACTTCTTGATAACCCTATCACCTAAGAAGTTGCAATGTTTTCTCCAATTCAGTACATCAAGGAGAAAGTTATGATACCAAACAAGGTGTGAAATCAACTCATTTTCCCTCTTCAAGAATGAATATGTGGATGCCTCTATGAAAGAAAGCCCCAGACTCAAAAGCTTCTGCCTCCATGACTAAGGTCAGGCAAAGCCAGCTCGAGACTGTCTGACACCCTGTGTCAATGAACCTGTGTAGGAAAAGTGACTGCCATTTATACGTCACCAGATATTAAGGTAGAAGTTGATCCCTGATATTCATTGCTTCAGGTTACTCTTTAGTTAACCGTCGCTATAGGTTTAATATGCCATAAATTACTTAAGTAAGTCAGTCTACTAGAAAGGGAGCCATGTAACTTTGTAACTTTCAGATTTCTTTTATTGGGGCAAATATAATCATATATAGGAGTATCTGAAGTCTGTACAGTTAGTTATAAAGCAACCTCTCCCCCCACCCCCCTCACCCCTTCCTGGATTAGAAAACATACACTGCCTGTATCAAGAAGTATCCAGCACCCCTGTGCCCTTTCCTCCTAGAATGGGGTTTCTCAACCCCTAAACTATTGACATTTGGGGATGAATAATTATTTGTTTGGGGAAGGAGGAGCACAGCTCTGCTGTGTACTGTAGGGTAATTGCTGCATTTCTGGCCTCTGCCCACTAGATAGAAGTAAAATCTCCCCAGTTGTGACAACCAAAAAGGTCTCCAGACATTGCCAAATGTCCCATGAAGGGCAAAATTGCCCCCGGGTGAGAACCACTGTCCTAATAGCAACCATTATCCTGATTTTTGTGATAATCGCCCTTGCTTTTTGTTTTGGTTTTAACCATTTACTTTTGGGGGGGGGGTGGGAGAGTAAGAGCCACAGAAAGTGCATAAAACATAACATTCACAAATAACTTATGTAATTGCCAACCAGGAAAAAACAAAACAAAACAGAACCCTAATATCACCCCAGAAGTTCCCCAGGGGCCCCTTCTCAATCCCAACCCCTACTGTGACTTTCATAATAATCACTTCCTTGTGTTTTAAAATAATGTGACCACCCCAGTATGGTACCTAAATATCAGATTTTTGCTCACCATCTGAACTTTTATACAAGTGGAACCATACTGGATGTTATCTTCGTGTCTCACGTTTTTCAGTCAACATTAAGTTAATGAGATCCCTCTACACCACAGAACAAACAATAGTCTATGGGCCAAATCCGACCTGCCATCTGTTTTTGTAAATAACGTTTTACGGGAACACGGCCACATCCATTTGTTTATATATCATATATTGTTGATTTCACACTCCAACAGTCAATCTGAGTAGTTGTGACAGAGACCCTATGGTCTGCAAAATATTTCTATGTGGCCCTTTACAGAAAAAGTTTGCCAACCCCTGCTTTGGACTCTTGCATGTAACTATACTTCATTTCCTTGCATTTACAAACACAGAAGTTTACTTCTCCATTCTACTGTTGAAAGACATTTGGGTTAATTCGAGTTTGGGGATACTGCAGATAATAAGTATTCCTTCCTTCTGACTGAACTGCATCCTTTAATATTTCCTTTATTGAAGGTCTACTGGTGGTAAAGCTTTGTCTGAAAACTTATTCCATCCATTTTCTTGAAAAATATATTCACTGAGTGTAAAATTCTAGGTTCCCAGTTATATTTCCCTCAATATATTGCTCCAATGTCTTTTGGTTTCCACTGTTAAGAACTCTGCTTTCATTTATAACTGTTGTTTCTTTGAAGAGAATCTGTATATTTTCTCTGGCTGCATTAACAATCTTCTCTCTTTTATGTGCATGTCTGTGTGTGTGTGTGTGTGTGTGTGTGTGCGCGTGTGTGTGATGTTCTGCTACAATGTTACACTGTTACATCTGTTATTGTGTTTGCAAGTGAAGATTTTTTTTTAATGTAATCTGCTTGGATTCATTACGTTTTTTGAATCTGTGGATTTGTTTTATCACTAATTCTAGACAGTCTTCAGCCCTTATCCCCTTAAATACTGCCTGTTTTCCATCCTGTCCCCTCTGTGTTGAACTTCTATCAGATACTAGATCTTATTTTATCTTCCATCTAAACTTCTGTTTCTTATTTCTCATCTTTTCCTCTTTCATAGCTGCATTCTGGGTAACTGTCTTCTAGTCTTTTTTCTAGACTTTCTTCAGCTGTGTCTACTTTGTGATTAAACCCAATTGCACACTGAGTATCCAAGCCTATGTGTGCTAGAAAACGGCCACAGTCATCAATAATGCAAACTTAGCAATACCTGATAAGAAAGAAAAAGCTTAGGAAACGAAGAGATTTAGATAAATTTTCAAAGAAAACCCTACCATCCAAAGCCTCTGCTACTCTCTCTCAATTATTTGGGAACTGAATAAGTTGGGGGATCAACTTATTTTGGTATTTGTTTCCTTTCTTTTCCACCAGATTTTAAGTTTCTTCAGAGAAGGGAGTAAGTGTTTTTACCTATTTCCATAACCTCAGTCTTCAAACAATACCATCAAGAAAGTGAAAAGGCACCTCACGCAACTGGGGGAAATATTTGCAAAGCATGTATCTGATAAGGGACTGGCACTTGAATATATAAAAAAGTTTTACTAAACATAAAAAAGTTTTACTAAACAACAATAAAGACACATAACCCAATTAAACACTGGACAAAGGATCTGAATAGCTATTTCTCCAAAGAAGACATACAAATGGACAATAATCACAGGACAAAACAGCCAATATCTTCACCTGACATGGAAATGCAAATCAAAAGCACATGTAGATATTACTTTGTAACCACTAGCATGGCTATAATCAAAAAGACAGACAATAACAAGTATTGGCAAAGATGAAGAGAAATTAAAATCCTCATACACTGCCGGTGGGAATGTAAAAGGGTGTAGCTGTTTTGGAAAGCAGTCTGGCAGTTACTCAAAAAGTTAAACACAGAGGGGCGCCTGGGTGGCTCAGTTGGTTCAGCGTATGCATTCGGCTCAGGTCATGATCTCAAGGTCCTGAAGCCCCGTGTTGGGCTCCTTGCTCAGTGGGCTTCAGGGAGCCTGCTTCTCTCTCTCCCTGAGTTTGTACTCGCTCTCTTGCTCTCAAATAAATAAATAAAAAATCTTAAAAAGTTAAACATGGAGTAACCACATCACCCAAGAATTCCACTCTACATATATACCCAAGAGAAATGAAAATAAAGGCCACAGGCCACACTAACACTGACAGTGTTCACAGCCGCATTATTTATAACAGACAAAAAAGTGGAAACAATCCAAATGTCCATCAACGAATGAATGGATAAATCATGGTATACTCATACAATGGAGTAATATTTGGCAACAAAAAGGAATGAAGTACTGACACATGCTACAACAAGGATGAACCTTGAAAACATTATGCTAAGTGAAGGAAATCAGCACAAAAGACCACATGTTGTGGAATTCCATTTATATGGGATATCCAGAATAGGAAAATCTTTACAGACAGAAAGTAAATCAGCAGTTGCCTATAGTGGTTGCGGGGTTCATAGGAGATGACTGCCACTGGGTACAGAGTTTCTTTTAGAGGTGATGAAATGTTTTAAAACTGGTTCTGGTGAAAATTCTGTGAATATACTAAAAGTCATTGAATTGTATATTATAAATGAGTAAATTATATGGCATGTGAATTATATCTCAACAAAGCTGTTAAAACACATACACGCACACATACATGCACATACCAAGTCCTTGCCCCAGTTCTCTCCAGACTCTTAGCTGGTTCTTCTGGGTTTTATTTCCTTCATATTTCTAAATAATATCCTTATACTGCTATATCTTACCAATTTCCTATTGACTTCTGAAAATGGCACCGAGGAACAGGATGTAATTTTCAACTGGCAGTTAGTATGGACCTTGCTGAGAAAATACATAGACACTAACTGGGCAAAGAGTGTTCTAGAGATGGAGAAACTAGTGCAAAATCCTAAGTCAGGAGGATGCCTGATGTATTCACAAACCAGCACAGGGGTCAGTGGCTGAGATGGAATGGGTAAAAAGGGGAGTGGCAAGAGATGAGGTCAGAAAGGGAAAAAGGTCCATATTATATAAGGTTGCAAGGCCACTGAAAGGACTTTGGCTTTTATTCTGAATGAAAAGGAGGTAACAATGGGGTGCTGGTGGTGGTGGTGGTCTGACCATGAGCAGCACAGACTTACACTCTGAAAGAATCACACTCTTATGCTGAAGGAGACCGTGGATGTATGAAGATAGAGCAAGTGAGGGCAGTAGCTCCCAACCAGGGGCATTTTACTCAGGGGACATCAGGCAATGTCTGCAGGTACTTTTGGTTGTCACAAATGGGGGGGGGGGGTTGCTAATGGCATCTAGCGGGTAGAGGTCAGGAATGCTCCTAATCATCCTAAAATGCGGAGGACAGCAAAGAATTACCTAGCCCAAAAATATCTGTAGAGCCATGGCTGAGAAAACCAGCGTTAGAGGCTGTTACAATAGACAAGAAATAACAGTTGCTCAGACCATTCCGGTTACAGTGCAGGGGACATGAAGCAGAAAGAGTCCAGATATAGTCTAATGAAGGTAGAACCAACATTTCCTAGTGGACACAGGTCCTTGGCTTCAACAACTAGAAGGAGAGAACTGACATCAACTGAAATGGAGAAAACTGTGGATAAAACCATTTGTGGGGTGGGGGTGGGGAAGCAGCCAGAACCGGAGTTTGAATATGCTCAAGTTTGAGAAGCTGATAGCTGATAACACCTTGAGTGAAGATACTGAGTTGGGGGTTCCATACAAGTTTGGAGTTTAGAAGAGAGGGTAATGCAGTCGCAAGAAATCTAGCAATTGTCACCAAACACCCCAGCCATGGTCTGTTATATCCAGCCATGATTTAATAAAGAATTGGTGTAGCTAAAAGATGAGAGAGGTCCCAGGACTGAACTGCAGGGCACCAGACATGATAAGGCTGGGAGAAGAGAATAGCAACAGAGATTAAGGGGGAGTGGCCAATGTAGCGGGAAGAAAAGCAGGAGATGGTGGGGTCCAGGAAGCCATGGGAAACAAGTCATTTAAGGAGGGGTGAGCATCTGTGCTACAGGTGAAGTAAGACAAAGATTAAAATATGCCCACTGGATTTACTAACATGGAAGTTACTGGTGACTTTGGCAAGGGCAGTTTCAGTGGAGCAGTAAGGCAAAGTCTGACTGAAGTGGGTTTAAAAGAGACAGAAGGAAGATTCCCTGTCTTCTGCCCACAAAAGGGTAAGTGCTATGGGTCATGCCCCTCTACTATAAACAATGGGCAAACAAAAGATATGAAACAACTCATCACACACTGGACAACAGGCAGCACAGGACTGTCATCCTTGACAGATGGGCAACAAAGGATGTGAGCTCTAGGGCTGCCCCAGCTTTCTGTCAAGAGGCAATTTCTGGACATGGCATAAGGAAGTGCGCGGGGGTCTTACTGAAATGAAAACATATGTCCACATAAAGATGTATACACAAATGTTCTCAGCAGCCTTGGGTACAGTAGGCAAAGACTGGAAACAAAACAACCCAAATATCCAACACCAGGTGAATGCATAAACAAATTATGCCATACCCATACAATGACATATGATCCAGGAATGAAATGAACTACTGATAAATGCAACACGGATAAATCTCAGATTTGTGCTGAGAAAAACAAGCCAAGCAGAAAAGAAAATACAAACCTAATCTACATGGAGAGATCAGCGCTTGTCTGGAATGTCAGAGAATGAAGTGGGAGGGTATGGTGTGGGGAGGAACAGAGCACTGACTGGGAAGTGACCCAAGATAATTCTTTGTAATGATGAAAATTTATCAAGGTTATTATGATTAAAAAGGTATATACATTGGTCAAAACTCATGGAACCGTACCCTCAAAAATGGGTACATTGTATTGTATATAAATTATCCCTCAACGAAGTTTATTTTAAAAAAATATTCTAGGCAGAATGCTGCTTCTGGTAATGGTGAACTGGCTCACTTCCAACATCTCTCTTGCCAGGAAAACTACAACAAAATATTAGGGGGGACAGGGGGGCTGGCTCAGAGACATTACAGTGGAGCAAAGCAGAGAATTACAGTCCCAATTAGAGATAAGGAAATCCAGAGAAGTGAGTCTGATGTTTCAGGCTCCCCCCTCCCTGTCCCTGCTGAGCATCAACTCTAGAAGAGGCAAAAGAGAGGTGGAGCAACTAAGCAGACTGTTTGAGACTTGCTCAAGACGTGTTAACAAGTTTTTAAAAAGAGAGAATGGGAGAACTGAAATCAATTTTTATAGAAAATTACAGTTTTGTGGCAAAGGAGAGCAGAAGCATCAGGAAGTGGTGGTAAATGAGGTAAATGGGCTCAAGAAACAGTTTTAAAATTAGTTCTAGAACAATTTTTTGAGTAGGACATAACACACAGGATATAGTCATGAAGGTACAAAAGGACTACAGTAAAAGCGAAGTCTTCCTGTGATCCCTCTTCCCCACTCAGCTCCCTCTCTAGAGGCAACAACTCTTACCAGTTTCTTTGGTATTTTTCTGCAGATATTTTATGTATATAAAATATATACAGAATAGATATTTTGGGGCTACGCTATGTATATCAACTTCAGCACCACTGATACTTGGGGCCAGATAATTCTTCGTCATCAGGGGCCATCCCTGTGCACTGCAGGGTATTAAACAGCTTCTCTGGCCTCTATCTACCAGATGCCAGAAGCACTGCCACCCCCAGGTGTGACAACCAAAAATGTCTCCAGACATTGCCAAAATCACCCCCAGTTGAAAACCACTGATGTATACCAAACACACACACACGCATTTCCTCTCTATATTTTTCTATAAATGCATGCCATACATACAGTTTTACATCTTCCTTTTTTTTTTTAACCTTATAATAACTGGAGATCATCCATCAGTCATATAAAGATCTCAAATTTTATTTATATCTTGCTGCTAACAAGTACAGCTATTTATAATGTTCATTATCTTAAGAGCATTCTATTTTTTTTATCTGGGGAGAAAGCACATTACTGCCTTTGATTTCATTAACGACAACTAGGAACAGCCTAAACATCAAGCCCAAACCCACCCATCCACAAGGATCACTCTTTCATGGTGGTACTATATCCTGATTACTAAAAACAGTCAGAGCAAATGTTCTACTCTGGAGTTCTATCTCTACAAATAACAATAACAAAAATTACAGCAGCTAATATTTACTAAGTACTTACCATAGGTTAGGCAGTATTCAAAGTAGTTTAGTTACAGCAATATATTTAATTCTTCAACCACCTTTTGAGGATGGTACTATTATCTCCCTTTCACAGAGAAAGGGTCAGAGATGTTCAGTAATTTACTCAAGGTCACACAAGCAGAGACATCAGAATCAAGATTCGAATCCAGGCAATCTGGCTCTGGTGTTCATCTCTAAACCATTATACTCAATTGCTCTTCAGTCAAAACCTACAAGTCTTATACAATCACGTTTACATTCATATCTGTGTTTCTATTGATTTTAACTGAAATCCTGAATATAAAGATGTTTCTGTTTATAATTAGTAAGGGCTAAGATCCTTGAGTTTAACTACTGCATATATCCTGCATTTCCAGACACCAGTCCAGGTAGTGTTTTCACAAAACATTTTCCTTACGTTTTTCTTCGGCTAACAAATTAGCATCTTTTATATTAGGACCACATATCTTTTTATATAAAACTGTTAGGATAGTTCTAATGGTTATCCCATGGATAAGGCAAACTGTCCAAGTTATAGATTCCAACAAGAAGGAATTAGGGAAAATACAAACACAGCATCTTTGCCTTGCTGCTTTTGGGCTCAGTCCCATACGTAGCACTTCAATAACTCTTCCCAGAGTTGGATTCGCACTATAATTTTACCAAGTACCAGCATATCCTGCTAGCTACCTCCTAAGCAGGGATTGTCCCATATAGCTACATATCCTCACGTCTAACTCGGGATCCAGCACACAGCTCAACGAATGTTTGCTGAACTTGGCTAATCTTTAATTTCATTCCACAAGGTTCTTCCTCCTTCAATTTAACAAACATCTCTTAACAGTTCACTACAAGCCAAATATTGTGCATGGAGAACAGAAAGAAATTCCTTATAAAAATGTTTGCAGAATACAACTCAACAACAAAAAAACCCAATTCAAAAGGGGCAAGGAACTGAAGACATTTTTTCAAAGAAGACACAGAAATAGCCAGCAAGTATATGAAAATATGTTGAACCTAACTAGTCACTAGGGAAATGCAAATCAAAAGCATAATGAGATATCGCTTCACACCCATCAGGATGTCTGCTATCAAAAAGAAACAAAACAAAACAAAACAAAACAAAAGCAAACCACACAAAAATCAAAAACCCAGAAAATAAGAAGTGTTGGCATGAATATGGAGAAACTGGAAGCCTTGTGCACTGTTGGTGTGAATGTAAAATGGTGTAGCCATTACAGAATATACTATGGCAGTTCCTCAAAAACTTAAAAATAAGCAATCCCACTTCTACATATATACACAAAAGAACTGAAAGCAAGGACTTGAAGAGACATTTACACATTCATGTTCACAGCAGTATTATTCACTATAGCCAAGAAGTACAACCCAAGTGTCCACTGAAGGATGAATGATAAACAAAATGTGGTCTATACATACAATGAAACTACTGAGCCTTAAAAGGAAGGAAATGGTACAACATGGATGAACCTTAACAACATTATGTTAAGTAAAATAATCCAGACATAAAAGGACAGATACTGTATGATTTCACTTTTATGAGGTACCAAGAGTAGTCAAATTCAGAGACCAAAAGTAAAATGGCTGCCAAGGGCTTGAGAGAGGGAAGAATGGGAGTTCGTATTTAATGGGGACAGAGTTTCAGTTTTACAAGATGAAGCGTTTTATGGATGGATGGTGTGGTGGTTGCACAATAGTGTGAATGTACTTAATGTCACTGGTCTGTACACTTAAAAATGGTTAAGATGGTTAACTTTATGTTATGTATATTTTACCACTATTTTTTAAAAATATGTTCTCAGAAGAGCTAACAGTCTATATTTCTTCAATAAATATCTAACACAATTAACTGAAATTACATCCTTGCCTTCCGAAGAGCCATGTGACAAAAAACTTTCCTTAAACTATGAAATTAGACCAAAGGCCCACAAGTTTGAGAACTTTACCATCCATGCCCTTCCCCTCAGTAGTATTATCTTTCTGTTAATTTAATATGGAATGCCCAATATTCAACTGTTTCATTTCCAGTTCCCAGGCCTTAGATATACAATTTCTAGTACTGAAGCCACGTAACAAATTTTACTATATACCTGAGCATTTTGAGTTTCTGACATACATTCAAAGATACAATAAATTTCATTAGGTAGAATAAATACAAAAAAGATTTTTCTATCAAGCCTTTGCTGGCTGCTGGTTTGTGGTCCCACTTGGTATTTCTTGCTTTGTATTTTTTTTTTCTTGTTTTGTGTTGTAAGAACAAGTTTTCAGGGGCACCTGGATGGCACAGCGGTTAAGCATCTGCCTTCGGCTCAGGGCGTGATCCCGGCGTTATGGGATCAAGCCCCACATCAGGCTCTTCCGCTATGAGCCTGCTTCTTCCTCTCCCACTCCCCCTGCTTGTGTTCCCTCTCTCGCTGGCTGTCTCTATCTCTGTCAAATAAATAAATAAAATCTTAAAAAAAAAAAAAAAGAACAAGTTTTCGGTCACACTCAAGGATCCCTGGAAAGATCACTTTACTATTTGTGGTTGTAAACTGAATGATTTGTCTTGCCATTCTCAAACTCTCACTGGGAAATAACTGTTTGCTTTTAATAGTGAAAGCACCATTAAAATGTATACAGAATTGACTATTTGTAATAGCTTCAATCAATTAACTTTCAGATATATTATGCTTAAAGTAAAAAGAGTTAATAAAATGTTTTAAGTTAAGATATTATGTCTTCTATAGATCAAATGGATAACAAAGCAAAGGTTTTCCTACCTGTCGTTTCCTGCCCATGACAAGTGTTCAGCTCAGCCAGAAGCTGGTTAAAATCATCTTGATGAGCAATCCAGTTATCCTGAAAATACCCCCAAAATCAATTAAAGGCAAGCCTGTAGTTTACATATACTGGTTGAGATAAGACATATTTTAGAATAAAGGAAATCTGGTTGTTAATGTGAAATTTTAAATGTTTCATCAAAATATTATGTTATAAATTTGAACGAAGATATAACATAACTTGAAATGTAACTTATCTATATTAATATGAAAAATGGGCTGTGGGGCACCTGGGTGACTCAGCTGGTTAATTAAGCATCCACCTCTTGATTTTGGCTTGGGTCATGATCTCAGGGTTGCAAGATCGAGCCCCGTGCAAGGCTCCTTGCTCAGCAGGGAGTCTGCTTGAGACTCTCTCTCTCCCTCTGTACCCACCCTGTTTCGCCATGCACACACTCATTCTCTCTCTAATAAATAAATAAATCTTGTAAAAAATCCAAAATTAAAAAAATTCAAAATTCAAAAATTTTTTTAAAAACGGTCTTCTTAGAAGCTTAAGTCCTGATTTCAAATGTGGATAATTTATCAACTGTCCACTTACAATTAAATTATCAACAGGTAACCTCTGTACTACATATTAAAATAAGGCAAAATAAAATCATTATTTTTCTCTCACTATGGGAATATTATGTAGGTCAAACGGAAAAAAGCACTGACAGACTTCAGGCTCTCGTCTTTGCTCTTCCGCACTTAAAATATTTTTCCCAATTCTATTTGCTTGCGTCAACCCCAATTTTACAAAACAACACTGAGGGAAGGAGTAGGAAAGACTCCCAAGTTCCCTGGATCAATCAGCACCCTCATAAGGTGGTGCTAACACATTCATGATAACAAAAACAATCGGACTTTAAAAGAGAATGGGCATCTCCAAAACAATCTGAACCAATGGGAAGCAAGATATCAATGTAGGAATTTGGCTCATATACACTTTTTAAGAATGCTGAAGGTTAAGGCATATTAAATAGGTTTACTGGGCAACGTTTCTCCTAAAAAATTAACTGTATCCATACATCTACTCTCAACAAGTACCTTCAAAACCAACCTCATATAAACTCTTTCCTTAGTGGTTTAAAATTTTAGCTGTGAGTCCAGAGAATTTTAGCTACTCTAGTCTATCACTCAGCACAATTACTACTTCTAGTCCATTACTCAGTATATTGAATCAAAATAATTTGGTTTACCTAAAGTAGTTTACCAGATTTCCTATCAGATTCTGTTGGCTGGACAAATTTAAGAACAAAGCTTTCAGCTTAGACACTTTCTAAGGTAAATAGTAATACTGAAAATGAAAAGCATGATGGGCCGTTTAATTTTTAATTACAGTGTTATACTTGCAAAGCACCAGTATTTAAGGGGAAATGTGAATAAATTCAACTGCTGAATACCAACAGTCAAAAATAGACAACTGGACAGAAAAACGTCACCACTTTCTTGCAGAAAAAACTTTTAGCTTCTTTCTGAAACCAAACACCACCACAACTTTTAATAATATAAGCTAATATCAGAACAGAGGCAAAGATGAAAATGTCTTTCTGTCCTGAAATGAGTACAGAATTATAAATATCCCGTAAAAAGAATATTTTTTCAAAGTTTAGCAATAAAACTAATTTGGATCTCTTAGACATAAGTAAGTAAAGAATGCCATAAGGACAAGAAGGCAAGGTGAAGGCATATGATGTGATGAAGAGCCGGTTATGGGCTCTTTAGTTAACCACAGCATGGAGGATATATACTTGAATAGTCGAAAACTGATCAACTTGATTGGATTAAAATGTTTATATTTATAAAAAAGCAAACTGTGCAAGGAAAACCCCCAGTAGACACACTGTTGCTCACTTCATTATTGATTGTAGCTCCAAGTCCCAGGTGGTTATTTTTAACTTGAACTTTAATATGATCTATGGCTCCTTGCTCCTGAGCTCCTAAACCCTATGGAGGTCAAAAAAAGAGAGTTAGCCTTTTTATCAAGACAGATCACATCTTTCCTCCTTTATCAACCATTCGATTAATTATTAAATATCCAGGAGTGAGGCACTAGCCTTACCCTCAAAGAGGACATAGTCTAATGGATTCTTACAAAGTATGTCTGTAATACCAATACACTCGCAATAATGAATGCTACTTCTTCAACCTAACGCCCACTTCACGGCCCATGTAAACACACGGGAAAACATGCCTTTTGTGATGCTCAAAATCAGAGTACTACCACCAAACTAATGGAAGCCCATTAAAGATATTATAAATCTATGGCTCTCTCCATTAACTAATTTTATAAAACAACACTGAGAAAGTGGGGAGAGGAGACCCCAAGTCCCCTGAATCAATTAACACTCATGTGTAAGGTGTCCCAGAGAAGTTGGTGTACTGAAGAAACTAAAAGGTAACCAGGGTAAGTGGATTAAGAGAAAATAAGATGATATAAAAGAGAAAGACCTCATAGGACCTTGGAAATTATGGTAGGAATTTGGATTTAATTTTTTAAAACAATGGGAAACCACTGAACTATGCAAGGGAATGCCACAATCTAATTTCTGTACTTTAAAAGGTACTGTGGCTGTCGTTTGGCAAATGGCCCAGAGGAAGAAAAGGAGGGGAGGGAAGCAGCTGTGAGGCTGCAGCAGTGATTAGGGAAAGAGATGATGATGGTGTGTGGCCCAGGATGGGGCCCTGGGGGGAAAGGAGTAATGACTGGGGAGGTGACAAGTGAGAGAGATAGAGGAACCAAGCACACCCATTTCCAAAAACAGGGAAGACTTGAGAAGGAAAAGACTGGGGGGGGGGGGGGAGGTGCATCAAGAATTTTATAGCAAAAATGATAAACCTGAGATGCTTACTCAAGTGGAAATGTCAAGCACACTGGTGAATTTACAAATGTGAAGCTCAGAGGACATTTCTGGACCAGATGTAGAAAAGTCCTCAGAATTCGGACACTTCAAAGCATGGTCCGGAATGAAAAAGTTCACCTGAGCAGAGCACAGAAAAAGTCTGGGGCTGAACCCTGAGGAGCTCCAAAGCTCAAAAACCTGGAGGAGGAAGAGCCAGCAACACATTTAGGAGTGGCCAGTGAAGGAGAAGGAAAAAACAGAGGGGAGAGCAGTATTGTAGAAGCTAAGACAGAAATATTTCAAGAATAGTCAATTCCATCCAATGAAGTTTAGGGACTGAGCAACATGAGAACAAAAAAGGATCCACTGGATTTGTCAAGAAGATAATTAAAGACCTTCATAAGAACCACTTAAATACAAAGTCACCAGTAGAAATCCTACTTCAGTCGGGAATAAAAGGAGTGTGAGGAAAACGAGAAAATGTGTATTCTAAGCTATAAAGGGGAAAAAAATACTACTCTTAGCAATATATACCACTGATGGTTAAGTATGATTCTAAGTGCAGCTAATTAAAAGGTACAATTTATGAAAGACGCCAATCACGGCAGTTTACATGATAAAAAGAATTGACATTTATGTTCAATTCTAACTTTATCATTACAATTTAGTTATTTCTCCAAAATCACTCATTGACCTAAAACATAAATTTCTCACAGTCTCTGAAGACAGATGCATCCTCCTGATTTGCCTTTTTGCATGGCTCCAGTTGCTTCTGCTCTTCTCCACGTACCTTTCCTTTAGACCACCCCATCTTCTCTAGCATCCTCTGGCCAAACTTGGACTCGTCATTGCTCCATGCAGTGTTCTGGGGATCCACAGCCCACTTCTGCTTCCGCCGACCTGGAAGTGACAAAGCTCCTCATCAGCAATTTATCTTTCAAACCTGGAAACTACTACACAAATACACACAAAACCTAATACATACACATACTTGCAAAAAATGTGACAAACAATATGTTTTATTAGATACAGGTATCAGATTCAGCATTCGATGAAACATCATCAGATTAGATCACTTACCGTGGTTTTCCCACTAACTGTATATTCTCAATATACAAATTGGCCTAAGATAAACCTACCAATGTTCCCTCCACGTGTGACAAATAGAAATACATGATATGCCATCAGCTGGCCTTTCACACTCAGCTAAAGACAGCAACTGAAAGTACCTGTCAACACAGGCGTCACCACAACCACCACCAACAGCCGCCACCACCACTGCAGCTTTTCTTGCAATCCAGCACGTACCAAATGCTACCCATACATTGTATTCAATTTGCGCAGAAACCCAATGCGGATGGATATTCTGATCTCCATTTTTCAGATGAGGAAATCTGAGGCTTAGGGAAAGAAATGTGCCTGATGCCCCCAAGCAATAATCAGAGCCTCTATACAAAGCAAGGCTCAACTGACATCAAAGCTTATATTCTTAATCCACGGTCATTATGATCTTGGGAAGAGTCAACTGTACCCTCCACACACGTCATCTACAGATACTCATGATACCATCCCTGGTCACTCAAATGCCCTAAAGCCACATGACCCTTTTTCTGAACTTCCAGTATAAATCATCTGCTTCTTTTCTGGCATTTAACTCACATTGTTCTGTATCGTGGCCATTTATATCCATCTCTGATGTTTTCTATTAGACCATAATCTCCTTATGGTTCATATTTGTATGTTATTTTTTTTTATACTTCATTGCAAGAAGTAGAAAACACTGTGCCCAGAGCAGGCACTCAGTAAACATGTGAATGAACGTATAACTGAATTAGAGAGAAGAAAGGATAAAAGGAGACAAGAGGAAAGGAAGGAAGGAACATAACCAAGGAAACTGCCTTGAATCTCCTCATATTAAGTATTTTTTAATGCATATCAATAACTGACCATTAGGAACTCAAATTTACCACCGCAGTTTTTTTTTTTTTCAAGATTTTATTTATTTATTTGACAGAGAGAGAGTGAGAGAATGAGAGGGGGGGAGGATCAGAGGGAAGGGGAGAAGAAGACTCCCCAGCACTCCGGGATCATGACCTGAGCCGAAGGCAGACGCTTTACCCGCTGAGCCACCCAGGCACCCCTATCACTGTAGTTTTAAGGAAAATTACTGAAGAGATATAGAACCTCAAAAGTTCACTGAACAAGAACATGAAGCCCCAAATTGTGGCCAAGTGAGAAATTTGCAGGTCAAGTGTCATTATTATTCACCTTCTGCAGCAACCAAAGCACAGTATCTCACTATCAACAACAGCCTGGTAACTTAGTCTGATCCATCCTTCTTTCCTTCCTCCCCCCCCCCCCCCCGCCAGCCTCCCCGCTTCTTTCTTTAAGAAAGGCAGACTGCCAAGTGCAGCAACCCCATTTAGATGTGTCTGGAGTCTTAGAAGCTTGACTACCCTACATCCTCCTACAAATGGACCTTGAGAGCTTGTTTTAGTTTCTAGCAGGGGAGCGCAGCTACTTATATACCCTTGACCAACAAAGGTCCTCTTTATCCCTCTTCTATCAGGGACGGTCGTCCTCTTCAACTGAACATACAGCTTTGACCTAGCACGTGGCTTAGGGAGGGACACATGTGGAGCAGTGATGAAGGGGACACCCACCTAGGCAGCCAGATCAGCCCAATCAACCCTCGTAATCAGTAGGGTAACAGATATCGCAGCCAGATCACCCTCACATCTTCAAACATAATTTAAAAATAACACAACTTCCAATCAGCTCACTGTATTATATGTAAAATCAATAAAGAGACCCAAACTACACACATCCTAGCAAAAATAAGTGAAACTTTTACAAGCATGCAGGACAAGGCTACTTATAAAGCAAAATAAGTTGGACTCAAATCTACAGTTTTGCAGGAAAAAGGTAACCCAAAAATGCTAACCATGACTAAGTTACTACTTTACCTATCTTAGTAAATATACAGTATAACGTTGCCTCCAATAATAAACAACAAAGCAGATATGAGCCTCTTTAACCAGTGTTCTCTCTGTAAGGCTGCTTAGTGGTGTGCGTCAGAATTCATGTCTCTATACAGCAGTGCTTGCCAGGGGGTTCTGAATGGGGCTTATATGAAGAGGACATTTTTGAGAACGAATGAGGCCACGCTTTGCAATAAGAATTCCAACAGTAGGGGCGCCTGGGTGGCACAGCGGTTAAGCGTCTGCCTTCGGCTTAGGGCGTGATCCTGGCGTTATGGGATCGAGCCCCACATCAGGCTCCTCCACTAGGAGCCTGCTTCTTCCTCTCCCACTCCCCCTGCTTGTGTTCCCTCTCTCCCTGGCTGTCTCTATCTCTGTCGAATAAATAAATAAAATCTTGAAAAAAAAAAAAAAGAATTCCAACAGTTTATGTTACATATGTGTACACAGCAGACTACAGTGCCTATATGAAAGATCCCCAATGTCAGTTCCTCTTCCCTGCAGAAACGTCAGGTATCCTCAACCAGTGGGATAGGACAGGGTTTCCCCAATGAGGATGATAAACTGGGGGGGGGGGGGGACACTCTTCCCTTTAAAATAAAAAAGGGCAACAATGGATGAAACAAAATCCAATAGTGTTCCATATTAGAGACTTTCCCAGAATGTTTAATATGCGGATGTGTGGATCCTCCAAGGGCAAAGCAGGAATGCCATGTTTCCCCAATTTATTTGATCAGACTTCCCTGAAACACTCTCTGGCTCTAGTGCTGCAGAAGTTTCCAGGTTTGGGAAATCCTGGCAAGGAAAAGACTGTCACTGGTCTGTTCAGATTGGATCAAGGTTTACATGTGCTTTGTTGTACTTATTCCACGGTTACTTTGTGCTTAGATGTCAGCTTTGCTAACCCTATGTGCAGAACAGAACATGGAAGGCCTCACTGCTATCCTTCAAAAGGCTCGCTGACAAGGTTGGCACCTTGGCTGGGAACGTGGGTTTCAGGAGGGTTCCTAGCATTCACAGAATGGGTGAAGGGCTCACTATGCCTGTTTATACAAACAACATGGTTTATACCAAATACCTGGCCTTCCTTCTGGGAGTCTGGAATTTTGGCACACACCAAGCAGAGCCTGCCCACATGACCAGCCCACATTAACATGACACCGGTCCCTAACAAACTTCCCTGGTTTGCAACACTTCACAAGTGTTGTCACAACTCATACTGGGGTAATTAAGTGTGTCCTGTGTGACTCCACTGAGGGAAGCTTGTGTCTGGTTTCCCTTGGACTTAGCTCCATGTATCTTTTCCGTATGATTTTGTTCTGTATCCTTTAGCTGTAAGAAATCTTAGCCATGAATACAACTTTCTGCTGAGCCCTATGTCCTGAATCTGAGCAAATCACTAAATCTGGGATGGTCTTGGGGATGCCTAACACTACGTGGAAGAGCAGTGGAAGAGGAGAGTACCCTGAATCTGCAGAATCACTACTAGGGATGATGTGTTTAACTATCCTCTAGCAGGGACTCCTATTTGAAGATCTAAGTGTAGATGGTTCCATTAGGACACTTTCGGTGTAACCCCAATAAACAACCCTCCATACAACAGCTGTAAGAGACTTCACTTTTCAATCACTCCACGCCTAATATCACCTGGCTCATGCCAAGATTCAGCTTACTCTGAAAGGTGTGTTAAGTCCCAAGAGTCAGGGACAGAAGTTTTGTCTTTTTTCTATTTCAAAAGATACTTTGAGATATTCAAAAGCTCAAAATATACCATCCGTGTACCATATATTCCTTTTAAAAAGTTCAAGACATATCCAAAATTAAAGAAACGGCAGTATATAATCTTAATGCAAAGAGCATTAAAATCCATTAACTATAGTGTGATTTGACTACAAATATGATTGGAAGTATAAAAAATTGGTCTTAAAAAGGAAAGAAACTATGAAAAAAGTACTAACTTAACAAAAAACTGGGTCTAAAACTCCAAATGATGTAATGACTGGTAAGTGAGATCAATAAGTTCTTGTCTTACATAGGAGGAGGTTTATGTAAGCTAGATTTCTTGTCTGGCATAAGGGAGACCCAAGAAATAACACTTGATAATTAGAGAAATACTAAATAAAAATATTTTTGAGAAACAAAAAGAAAACTACTAGACTTTAAAAACAGGATAAGTGCCTATGGCAAAAATAAAAGAAAACACAATATAGTCCATAAGGCAAGGGAAAACAGAGGAAACAGCATGCTTAATGAATTGAAAATGTTCGCTAATGTTAAGTGGGGGGAGAAAACAAAATTGTACCTACAGAATTATCCCAAGTTTATAAACTATCAGAAAAAATAATTGCTAGGCATTGAAATCATGAGACTAGGACTTTTCTTTGCTCCTATTTTTCTTACTTCTAAAATAAGAACAGTAGTCCTGGGGTGCCTGGGTGGCTCAGTTGGTTGAGCATCTGACTCCTGGTTTTGGCTCAGGTCATGATCTCAGGGTCCCGAGATAGCGCTCTGCACTCAGTGGGAAGACGGCTTGAGATTCTCTCCCTCTCCCCTTCACTCCCTAAAATAATAAACAAATCTTTAAAAAAAATAAGAACACCAGTCCTAAATATCTAATCACAGGGATGTCAAAGGCATAAACTTATTAAGTTATTTTAAAAGACAACACAAAATATCATATATTATCATGGCAAAGATTTGAAAACGTGGAGTCGCGGTGGGGAGAGAAGAACTGAAAATATTCCCTGAAATCATGCAATTTGAATTACTGATGTCTACAAACAGCATTTCACACCTGTATAACAAGCATTTCATACTTTGAAAAGTTCTTACGTTCACCATCTCGTTGATTTTTTTTAAGCCAACCTAGTAATGAAGATAATAAAAGAAGTTTTTTAATAGCCCCGCAGAAACTGATCATGGAAAGAGACATAAATGAACAGCAGAGCCAGGGCCAATGTACATGCTGAATTAAGCATACATCAGAGAAACTAAAATCAGAAGAGATCCTAAGCAGTCCTACCTTCACAAATGAAGAAACAGAGCCCATAGAGTCAGAGTCTAAAACATATTCTTCAAAAACAATAGGAAACTGCTGGCCCAGTGACAAAAAGGTAAAGACACAGAGATAACTAGATCAAATTTGTCACTTTCTAGCTCAACCACTGGGGGCAAATTATTTCCCTCTAAACCTGGATTTCAGCCCCTGTGAAATTGGAACAGTACCTTATCCCTTACGTTTGTGTTTCCATTCCCCCACCTTCTTATATAAGAGGATGCTGACAGCATTTATTTCACAGAATCCCTGCGTGATTGCTGTTGGTTGTTAAAACAAGCTGTTCTGTTCATTGTTCACTACACACTCCCAAAAAGTTATGGGCTGGCTTTTCATGACCAAAGCACGACTGCCATCTGGTGACAGGCAACCTTAACTACAGATACCGCTCAGAAGTCAAACAGCCTCTCCAGAGCGAGGGAATTAATGAACTCCACAAAGTGAAGATAAATGTCAAAGGCAAAGTGAAACAGGATGCGGCGTTGCAGCCAACACATCTGTCATGTAAGAACGTTAACAATTCCAACTAAGTCCAAACCGTCAGTTTTACTTAGACTCACTCATTAGTCCTGCATCCCCTAAAAAAGGCTAACTTCTTGTGTTTGAAGCTTCTAAACCCCTTGCTTTTCTTTCTCTGGGTTCAATAAGTCTTCGAGAACAAGATTTCACTGCCTGAAGAGATTCTGCTGGCCCAACCACCTCTTTTTAACCAGAAGAAGCTGAGGCCCGGCAAAATGAAAGAACAGCTCAGGGTTTGCCCGGTTCGCGTCCTGGCTCCCGGGGTGCCGGCGCGCGTGCCCAGATCTGAGCATAAGGACAAGAGTCCCACGTGGACATCGCAGTCTCTTTCACTAGTAGACCGGTAGCTAACTTCCGGGGAAGGCTGGGCTGGGAAATCTGAGCGGAAGGCAGGGCGAGGCGAACCGAGTTTCCCCGTCCCCCCCGCATCCCCCGCCCCGCTGCGCGCCAGCACCCCGCACCCCGCGCCACTCAGTCCGGCCTGGCGCGTGACCTGGAACATTCACCCTCGCGCCCTCCACTCACGCTCAGCCAGCATCGACATGTTGAGAGCCTGGGGAGCCGCGAGCCTCCGGACCTGAGCGGTGGCTGCTACTGAGCAGCCGGCTCGCGGAGAAGCTAGAACCAAGCAACTCGCAAACCAGGTGGACAGCAGCGACCAGGGCGCGTGCTCGTGACGTCAGAGAGGTGCGACGGGCCATGGACCACGTGGCGGCGAGTGGGCGGGACGCGGACGTTCTAGGGGCGTGGCAAAGGAGTTCCGGGAGTTGAGGGAGCGCGGACATCCCGGGGAAGAGGTCGTAAGTCTCCGGGTCTGAAGCCGGTGGAGAGAAGGGTATGGGTTCATTCGCTTGTGCAAGTGCCTGTACTAAATGATTGACTAGATGTAAACCCTTTCTAAGAGTGGCTGCCACAGGGCAAGCGCTCAGTAGGGTTACCTGTATCATTCTCAGCATTGATTACTAAATGCCAATCATGGTGCTTTCTGGAAGTAAAACATGAACTCTGCCCTCTATTAGCTCACAGTCTCATGAGGAAAGTAATATGTAAACAACGGTCCTTAGGGCCGTCAGCATTTTAAAACGGTGTGTATGAGGAGTTGGAGAAACTCACCAGGAGGGGAAGACCTTGCACTATGGTATTCTACCTCTTTTTTTAATGACCTACCTCTGCCCTCTGAGATAGAGAAGTAGATAAAGTAGATACATATCTACCTACCTATGGAATCCCAAGTTAAGAAGATAACTAAATGTGGCAAAAATTTTTTCTCTAACATGATGTCTTCAAGAAGACTAAGTTGTTTTGTTTCTTCTCTTACAAAGTGCACTCTGGAACTTTGCCTTTATCTTAATCTTCTCTCTATCCATACCAACACCTAGAAAAATAATTTTGAGTATGGTAGGGGCTCTATAGCCATTTGTGAATTTTAACTGAAGTGTCTCAGTCTCCATGGGAGTTCTAATGAAATTCTGGCGATGAGAATCTTAGATAGGAAGGATATCTTCTTGCACAGGTGACTCTCCAGCGAACGTCAGGGTGATGAGTATAGATAGAAGGCTTTCCTGTCATAAGTAGAACATAAAGAGAGGAGCCAGGTGCCAGGAAAAGCTGTGTGAGGGACTAGATTCCTGTTCTAGATGAATTTGCCCTTTAACAAGGAGTCTAAACAAGGTTAACTTCTCTAGTTTCATAAAAATCAGAAAAAAGAAACAAGAGAATAGTTACCTCTGTTAATGAATACCCGGGAGCTGGAATTTTTATAGCTAAGTCAGGGAGCCCCTAAATTGTGCCACGGGAAACAGGATTAAGGTAGGGAGTTGGACTTGCAAAAAATTAGAAAGGCAGGATCACCCAAGTCTTTGGATAATTAGCTGATCTGTTTGATGAGACCAGAGACAATAGGAGGTAGTTACATAAGTGTGGACAATAGTGGATTGAAAAGGAAGTTGGTATGTGATTGTAGGAAGAGGATTTTGTCTCTTGGATGGTCAGAAAGATTGAGACAAGTTTGCAACACCGTTGCCATGGTCCAGGTGATAGATGGTCAAAACTAAACTAAGATTGTTAAGTGTGGCAGTGAATGGCAAGGAATGGTTATGCCTTGTGATTTGGTGAGTTGCCTTTCCTGGAAATGTTCAGTCAGAGGCCACAAAGGAATACCTATAGAAGGTATTCTGCTTTTGTGTGAATGCAGGATAGACTAATGGTGTCCTAGGTTTGTTCCAACTCCAGCATTTCTTGTGCCTATGAAAAATCTATGAGGATTATCTATTGAAAAAAACTACTGTCAAGTGTGGGATTTTAGAAAAATATATAGAATCCTATTTATAGGTTTTAAATTGTCAGCTGGGAATGAATATTGTACTTTTAAAAATAAGGTGATTCAGTATAAGACATTCAGTCTTCAGTCTCTTTCTTGGCAGACCCTCTCAGAGTAGTACTTCTCAACCTTTAATGTGCATGTGAATCACCTGAAGATCTTATTAAGATGCAGTTTCTGGTTCAGCAAGTCTGGGATAGGGCCAGAAATTCTGCATTTCTAACAAGCTTCCAAGAATGTGGGTGCTGGTGATCCACAGACCTTACTTTGTGCAGAAGGCCATCAAACAACCAAAGGTATAAATGAACTCAGGGTTAAAATATACTTTTTTCTTCTGTTCAAGAAAAGTACTTTATGAAGAACACCTTTAGGTAAGGTTGACAAACACTAATAATATACTTCAAAGACCTGAGCCTAGAAGGTACTTGGGATCGACCTAGCCCCCTGCCTTCATGCAAGCAAAGACCAAGATCAGAGACAGATGATTGCTACTTCTTTTCTTTAGCTCTAGCAAATCACATTAATCCCCTCCCCCCGCCGCCGCCCTGCCACTCCACACATATACAATTATAAAAGCTAGTTACACATTCTGTACAACTACAAAAAGGAATTCTCATATGTTGTACTACATCTGTATACTGTATGTCAGATATAGCATTAAAATTTTTATCTATAAAAGAAATAGAACTGAATCTTGCCAGTTAAACTTAGCTCATTCCTAAGAGGCACGAGGACGATACAATGAAGGGGGGAAAAAAAGCAGAAAACATGATAGAGTCTAAATTCTGCTACTAGCTTGCAGTGGGATCTTGGACAAGTCATTCACCCCTTTTGATATCACTGATCCAATTGAAAAACAGAAGATCACTGAGATTATTTCTGGGTCTGAAAGACTCTCATAAAATTACTCTAATCAGAAAAGTCTAAGTGATATGAGCATTAAAAGGAATAAAATATAATATTTAAGAGCTTGGATTCTGAAACCAGACTTCCTGGGTTCAAATCTTAGCTCTGTAACTTACTAGCTTTGGTAACCTGCTGTGTATTTTGAGCAGATTATTTTACCTCCTCCTTCCTCTATTAAGAGGAATAACGAGATGATACATGTCAAGTGCTTAAAATGGCATCTGGCACATAGCACTCAATACAGTACTCAATAAAGCTCTGTTTAATTTTAAAGGAAATAGAGGTCAGAATGATTATTTCAACAGATATTTATTGTTTCAGACATTGTGCTCACTGCTGGAATTACAAAGGTGAACAAAACAGTCATGACCCCTACCCTCATTGAGTTTGCTGAGAAGATAGACATTAATCAAATAACCACAGATGTAAATATAAAATTAGATCTGAGATAAATGCTGGAGAGAGAAAGACATGAGCCTAGGACAGACTATAAGAGGGGATTTAACTTAGGAAAATTCAAGAAAGCTTCTGCCGGGAAGTGAGAAGTGTACAGCAAACAGGAGGCCAAAGGCTCCATTATTCTCTCCAAACTGAACCCAGAGAGTCTTGAACTTGAACAAACCTGGGAGACTAACATCCATAAGCAGTCAGTGGCTGATGTCTTCATCATCTGTGAGCACTTGTACACCATCAGCAGCTACTCACCACCTGATGCCACTGTCAGCTTTGTCTATGGCACAGGCATAGGGCACAGCAAGGCCCTGACCAACCCACTCAAGAACCATACAACAGCATGGTTGACTGTGACCTACTGGAGAAGAAGCTCTTTGCCTGGGACAACTTCAACATGGTCACCTATGACATCAGGCTGTCCAAGATGTGAAAAGCCTCTTATATCAGGAAAGGCAACAGGACATGATGTTTAGGGCTCCTGAGGGGAGAGCCAGCCAGCCAAAGCCCATGCAGCTTTTGTCTGCTTTTTAAGGTTTCATTATTAATCCAGAACTATGTGCATCATCACCATAACTGACTGTGTGGAAATAGCAATTTGGGGGGATTTAGACAGTTTCTTAATAGATATTCTTTTCTTCGGTCATCTTTTAAAGGGCTGTTTAACCAAAATAGTTCAAGTTTTGTGGTGATGCTGGGCAAAAGCTATAATGCATAGTAGTCTCTTCATGAAAACCACAAGGCTTTTTTATAAAAGGCCCTTACTGGCTAAAGAGGGTATGTTTGGGGGATAAGAGTTTGGGCATAACAGCTTGCCCCATGTGGCATCCAGGATCATCCCCTGCATGTTGCACGGTTACCATAAGCCACAATAAAAAGCAGCACTTCTAGAAGAAGAGGAACAGCTCTGTGGCTGATACCGAACATATGTATAGTTGGCTTCTAATGCTTCACATAGTGTCCAGTGGGTGTTAAATAACTTTTGCCCTGTGAAATAAAGTGATCATATATACCATCCTTCTTGGGGGAAAAAAAGAAAAAGAAAGTGAGAAGTGAATTAAAGCATAGCCTATTCCAGGACTTGATATGGCTGAATGCAGAGCAAGGGAAGGGAAGGCCACAGAATTGAGTAGGGTGCCAGTTCTTACAAGTTCTTGTGTAATAATAAGGATTTGGGTCTTTGTCTCAAGAGCTATGGGAAGCCATTGAAGAATTTTTAAGTAGGGAAGTAACACACAGTATAGTTTCTAAAAGGTCCCTATGGCTGTTGTATGGACTAACAGATTGAAGGGGGAAAGGTGTTTATAGAGAGTCCAATTAGCAGGCAATTGTAGTTAAGGTGAAAAATGAAGGTGGTTGTCAAAGTGATGATTAGTTGTTGGATTCAAAAGACTTTTAGAAGATAAGGTCAATAGGAATTGATAACCTGGATATTTGGGAGTTGAGAGAGAGAAAGTTGTCAAGAATAATCTCAACATTTCTATAACCGAAACAGTGGCATTTGGGGGTAAGGAATAAAGCTCAGTTTTAGACATGATATGCTTGAGGTGTCTTTGAATGTGAGTATTATCATTTAGACATAGGAGTCTAGAGCTCAGGAAACAGGTTTGGGTTAGAGATGAAAACTGGGAATCATGGGGCACCTGGGTGGCTCAGTTGGCTAAGCGTCTGCCTTCAGCTCAGGTTATGGTCTCAGGATCCTGGGATTGAGCCCTGCATTGGGCTCCCCGCTCAGCGGGGAGTCTGCTTCTCCCTCTCCTTCTGCCTCTCCACCGTGCTCGTGCGCTCTCTCTCTTTCTCTCTCTCAAATAAATAAAATCTTAAAAAAAAAACGGGGACTCATGCAAATGTGGATGTTAAATGAAGCCATGAACAGTGATGTGTGCACCCAGAAGGAGTGTGGAATGAGAACAATGAAAGGCCAGGCTTTGAGGAAGTCTAACATTTCATAGCCAGAAGAGAAGAATGAGACTCTTAGGAGAGCTGGAAGGAGCTGCTTCAGAGGTAAGAGAAAAAGCCGGGGGGAAATATTTCAGAGAATGATGAAGTGGTCAACAATGTTGAAAGCAGCCAGAGATCAAGTATCAATACTGATGATTCTGTGTAGCAATGAACCAACGTCATTGCTTCTGAAAATCTCCTTTGGACACTAGGTGATTTAAAAAAAAAAAAAAGGAGTAGGAAGAGGGAATTTAGAGTCCTGCAAAACTGAAGAGATTTTGAAAAAATCAAGGAACGCATATTTTTTTCCCCAGTTTCCCCCTCCATACACACTAAAAAGAGAATTACCATTTGAAAGGGCACTTTGCCACACTGAGAGCAGGTGGCAGTCCTGAAGTAGGAGTCTTAAAAACTACCCCTTAGCCAAGAGCCCATGCATGAGATTAATAAACAAAAATAGTTTCATCTATACAAGCCTTCTCTAAGGAAAAAACAGAAAGTGAGAATGGAAACATTTCAGCTGATGAAAATCTACCCCTGCAAAAACAACCAAAAACAGAAGAAAACTATAGATAATACTCCACATCAAATTAATTATTTGGTGATGTGGAGGGGACAAAATAACCTTGAATCAGAAACTCCAACTAACAGAAATGGACAAAAAACAGGAAGCAATAAAATGAGAGTTGATTAAACACAGGAAAAAAATGGAAGTAAAACAGCAAAACCGTATCAGAAATGAGGACCAAATTACAAGGTGGCCAAAGGAATATATTCAAATTAAAAGTTAATAAGAGATATTTAAAAAGCTAAGTCAAGCAGAGAAAGACAACTATCATATGATTTCTCTCATCTATGGAACATAAGAACTAGGATGATCGGTAGGGGAAGAAAGGGGGGGTAATCAGAAGGGGGAATGAAACATGAGAGACTATGGACTATGAGAAACAAACTGAGGGCCTCAGAGGGGAGGGGGGTGGGGGAATGGGATAGACCCGTGATGGGTAGTAAGGAGGGCACGTATTGCATGGTGCAGTGGGTGTTATACGCAACTAATGAATCATCGAGCCTTACATCGGAAACCGGGGATGTACTGTATGGTGACTAACATAATATAATAAAAAATCATTAAAAAAAAAGAGAGAGATATTTAAAAAGCTAACCAAACAACTAAGAGAATGAAAATGAGATAAAGAAGTTTAGTAACAGTGTCAGCTATTGAAATGGAAGAGTGAAGGGGTGCCTGGGTGGCTCAGTCAGCTGAGCTTCTGATTCTTGGTTTTGGCTCAGGTTGTGATCTCAGGGGTCATGGGATCGAGCCCCACATCGGCCTCCCGCTCAGTGGGGCGTCTTCTTGAGATTCTCTTCCTCTCCTTCTGCCCCTCCCCTTCTTGTACACACTCTCACATAAATGTGCACACACACTCTCTCCAAAATAAATAAATAAATCTTAAAAAAAAAAAAAGCAATGGAAGAGAGGCAAAGAAGATCCAACAGAGATGTATAAAATTGGAGTTCCTGAAGACTAAAAACGTAATAATAGAACAGAGCTAACATTTACAACTGTTACCCAAGAAAAGTTCCCAGAAATAAGAGGATCTGATTCTCCATATTTTAAAAGTCTAACAAGTATCTGGGAAAATTGAGCCACAACCATCAACTCCAAACCCGTATCCTAGCAAAATTACTAGACTTTCTCAAAGAAAAAAATCCCTAAGCAAAATAATAATAACATGTAAATAAGTTAATAACATAACTAATTAATTTTTTAAAATAATAAAGGCAAAAGAATTAGGTCAACATCAGACCTCTCAATATCGATGTAGAAAGCAAGGCAACCATGGAGCAACAATTGCTAAGAAACTAAAGGAAAGAGAATATGAATCGAGACTTTTATAGCCAGCCTAGTTATCCTTCAAGTGTCAAGTCTGTAGAAAACCAGTTTTAAACATTCCACAACTCATGAGCCTTTCTTGAGAAATCTAGTAGAGAACAAGCTTCACCCTATCCTCCCTATCAGGAGATGACTGGGAACACTTTGTGAGAAGGGATAGTAAGCGGGGAGCCTGGGTGGCTCAGTCGGTTGAGTGGCTTCAGCTCAGGTCCTGATCTCAGTTCATGATCTCAGGGTTGTGAGAACAAGCCCCACAATGGCTCCACGCTCGGTGGTGAGTCTGCAGGAAATTCTCTCTCTCCCTCTGCCCCTCCCCCTAAAATAAATAAATAAATCTTTTTTAAAAAGGAGAGTAAGCATTTCATATATGTAATTGCAAACAGGTACTTTCCTGGTGCATTGACCTTATATCAAACAAAAATCTTGATTTTTTTTAAAGATTATTTATTTATTTGACAGGGAGACAGCCAGCGAGGAAGGGAACACAGCAGGGGGAGTGCAAGAGGAAGAAGCAGGCTCCCAGCGGAGTAGCCTGATGTGGGGCTTGATCCCAGGACTCTGGGATCACGTCCTGAGCTGAAGGCAGACGCTTAAGACTGCACCACCCAGGCACCCCAAACAAAAATCTTGAAAATGGGTTGTAGGTCCTGTTTTAGATGACACACTTTGGAGGAAGAGGGAGGTTCTGGGATCACACAACTTGGACGAAGAGGGAGGTTGTGAGATATGTGTGAAATAAACCAGGGGGAAATATTCTCCCTTAAGATGTTCTGAGGCAATTAGGGCCAGTTCATTGAGTGTCAACAGTAAATACGACTCACAAATCTGAGACAAAAGAACTTTTCTGGTTCCTGTGATACGAATTCGTGGAGACTCTTCTAACTTTGGTCTGAATGTGCTGTTTATCTGTCCTCTAGTTTCTGCATTTTGGTCCAAATGTTCTAAGTATGTTTGATTTTTTTGTCTTTGTGAATTGTGACAGGGGTAAAGTCGGGCAAGTTACTTCCTATGTATTTTCCTCTCCTCTCTTTATTATATCACCTGGGGTGCCATATTAAAAATTCCATAATTTATGGGCACCTGGATGGCTCAGTTGGTTAAGCATCTGCCTTCGGCTCAGGTCATGATCCTGGAGTCCCAGGATTAAGCCCTGTATTGGGCTCCCTGCTAAGCGGGAGTCTGCTTCTCCATCTGCCCCTCACCCTGCTTGTGCTCGCTCTGTCTCTCGCTTGCTCTCTCTCAAATAAATAAATAAAATCTTTTAAAAAAATAAAAATTCCATAAGTTAGAGAGGGCTTTACTACTTTCCAGGTCTTTCACAAACATCTCGTTTTGATTTTGATTTCAAGGATGCTAATGGTAAAATTTAATTTTAAGATCTCAGCTTATGCCTTTCCCGCACTTTTTAAGCCAACCAATCCTATCTTCCCTCACAACCTCCTTCCACTATCACCCACTCCAAGGAAAATTTGGATCAAGGGTACTTAATGACAAGAGGGGGTGTAAAATTCAGAAATGAAAAATTACAGCTATTGCTTATCAGAAATCCAAGCAAGAAACCAAAGGTTAAGTGGCAATTAGTTTTAAGTGTCTGCAAATAAAATTGGAGGAACTTGGGACAGCCTTCATACCACAAGGAGACAATAACAAGGGAATTAGGTGGCAGATTAACAACATAAGTTGTTTTTTTGTTTGTTTGTTTTCTTTTAAACACACTATTCTTGCTTAGCACTTTAGGGCATACAAAGATAAACAGTACAGAACCTATGGAGCTCCTGTTCAGGGAAGTGAATATGTGCAAACTTAATTCTAAGGCAAGGCAGATTGTATTAAATATTTTCAAGTGGCACAAAGTGCTGTAAATGCATCAGAAGAAGAAAAAAAAAATTCCTCTTTGCAGGTCAGCGTCACCTGGGAACTTGTTAGAAATGCAAATTCTCATGCCCCACACTAGCCCTCCTGAAACAGAAACTCTAGGATGGGTCCCTGCCCTGTGTGTTTTACTAAGCCCTGAAAGTAATGTTGATGCCAAAGTGGGAAAATCACTGATGTCAGATATTTATACTCAGTATTACAGCTTCTAGGGAATCTGGAAGGAAATGTTACCAGTTTTATGCAAATATTTGTGTTCCAAAATGTCTTTTGCAGCCTAAGATGTGAGATGAAAAATTCAAAACAATGTAAGGGGAATTTTTAATCGCTATAATTATATATCAGTGAAGACACTAGCCACATTTACCATCGTCGCTATAGGACACTCATCAGCTAAGAGTGGGAGCCCTGAGTTGTTTCCTTTATAGAAACCCCATATCTACCCTCTGCACCACTTCGCCAGGCCAGAACTGATTGGATGAGGTATGCAGCCACGCCACAAGAGGCCAACACCCACGGGGGTGTTCCACCGTGAGAAGCTGGCCACGTATGGGAGGACGGTGATCAGCTGAACTAGTCAGTCTTCCTCTTGGCAGTTTGAGCTAGGGAGTAGAAAGAAGCAGCTTGGTAGTAGAGATAGGCGTGCAAAGTATGTTTTTAAACTTTTGCTTGTGATGATCCCACTTTGAAAGGAAGGAAAGGGCCGGAGAGGCAGAGAAGTTTCAGTGAGAGAAGAAACTTCCACAGAACATGGTTTTATCTCTGCCTGGTGAAGGAGAAGTAAAAGTCACACTGACTCCTGGCAGCTGTTTTTTATTGTTTATTTTCTATGCGTTTAGAGTAAAAGTAAACCTACCCTATGACCCAGCAATTACACTTCTAGGTTTTTACGCAGGAGAAACGAAAACATATTTTTACAAAAACACTTGTACAAGAATGTTCATTGAGGCTTTATTCATAATAGTTATTAACTAGAAGCAGCCCCAGTATTCAGCATCTGGCAAATGAATAAAGTGGCGCATTCCTACCACAAAATACTACTCAGCAGTGAGGACAAGCAAACTACTGACACACACGACCACATTTGATGGGCTTGGCAAATCATGGTGTATGGGCCCGGCTACCTGTGTTTGTAATCAAAGTTTTATTGGAACAGCCAGCCCCACTCATCTATCTTTTGTTGGGCTGTTTTTTGGCTACATTAGCAGAGTTGAGTAGTTTCAAGAGACTGTCTGGTCCCAAAGGCTAAAATAGTCACTACCTAAAAATATTAAGAGAAAGTTTCCTGGTGCTCAGTGAAATTATATACTCTATGATTCCATTTATATGAAATTCTAGAAGGGCAAAACAAATCTAGGTGTGGAAAAATCAGAACAGCTCTTGTCTCTGGGGGAGTGGGGCACACACTGACTGGGAAGGGTCTCAAGGAAACTTTGAGGGGTGATGATGGCATCATAGATTTTGATAACCATTTGGGTTACACGGTTCAATGCCTTTTTTGGGGGGAACTCAGAGGTGTACTCTTATGACTTGCACATTTTACTGTATAGACCTGTAAAAAACTTAACAAACATTGAAACTTAAGTAACAACATTTATACTGAACTATTTAGGGGAACACATTCTGATGTCTGCAGTTTACTTTGAAATGCCCCCCCAAATAGGTGGGGTTAATGGATGGAGAGAATCTGAAAGATGTGTGAATGTGTGATACAGCAAGTGTAGTGAAATCACAGTGGATGTTCACTATAAAATTCTTCAGCTTCACTTCATGCTGGAAATTTTTCATAATGGAATGTTGGAGACAAAAAACAATGCTGACAATGTTTAATATCAGATATTGAGGATCTTTTTGTTTACATAAATACAAGGATTCAAAGATAATCTTTACCAACCTTTAAATAAGGTAGTGTAACAAATCCAGTAGTAAATAGGCCGTCACTGCTTTTACAGGATTTTATGGGAAAATGACCCATGAAAAACAATTCACTGCTTCTACTAGAACAAACTGAGACCCCTCTTTCCTTGTTACCTGGTGGTCTCCTCAAGTTCACTTCCTATTATTTGAGGTAACCCAAATGAGTGTTGGTTCTTATCACCAAAAAAAGAAGGAGGAGAAGGAGAAGAAGAAAGGAAGAAATAAGACACATGGGGAAATGCTTACCAAGTTGTACCTACATCTGATCATCCATGCAATTTTTTTAAAGATTTTATTTATTTATTTGACACAGAAAGAGAGAGAAAGAGAGCACAAGCAGGGGGAGTGGCAGTAGGAGAAGAAGGAGAAGCAGACTCCCCGCTGAGCAAAGAGCCTGACATGGGGTTTGATCCCAGGACCCCAGGATCATGACCTGAGCTGAAGGCAGATGCTTAACAAATTGAGCCACGCAGGTGCCCCATAATTTCAGTAATTTAAAAAATATGTACTGAGAGGCACCTGGGTGGCTCAGTCAGTTAAGTGTCCAACTCTTGGTTTCAGCTCAGGTCATGATCTTGTGGTTGTGAGATCAAGCCCTACATCGGCCTCTACGCTCAGCATGGAGTCTACTTCAGATTCTTTCTTTCTCTCTCTCTCTCTAATAAAGAAATAAATAAAACCTTAATGTGCCAAATAAAAGCCTTAAAGGCAATAATACCGGAATCATTAAGGTCATTTCTTGTTGGTAAGGTTGTGGTTATTTTTTGATCTTCCAAATGCTTTTTAAGGTTTTCTCCTGGTTATGATTCATGTATTCCTGCTCCTTCACACACCTGATAACTTTTTATGCCATGACAAGAATTCTGTGTTATATTATTGGGTGTTGGTGGATTTGTATTCCTTTAAATATTTCGTTCTGGGATAGGTTAGGTTTTTTGGGAACAATTTGATCTCAAGACTTTCTCTTAATTTTTGTTAGGCGGGGGCCCACCAGTCTTTTATTTTAGGTGTAATCTCATCCCGTGACTGAGATAAGACTTCTGAGAATTCTATTTAATGCTTTATGTGTTCAGAGTTCTTACTGCTCAGGAAATACAGGTTATTCTTGGCCCTGCATAAGCTCTGGGGATTTTTCTGCCTGTTTTTCTTGGGTAGCTCCTTCCCAGTAGTTTCTGTACATGTGTCCCTTGCTCAGTACTTACTGGAAGACTGGAGGGGTCCCCACTGATGGTATGTGGAGCCCTTGGTATAGTTCTCTTCTCTCCGAACACAGCCCCATGGATTCTAGCTACCTTGATTGTGTCTCCTCAGCAGTGTGAGATCTCTGAGTTCTGTTGGGGTCCCCCCTCCCCGTGTGCAGGCTGGAAACTCTCTCCAGGAAGGAACGTCCCATCTCTTGGTAGGGGGTGTGTGGCACAGTTCTTCACTGCCTACTCCTCAATGTCTGAAAACTAGTATCTTGTATCTTTTGTCCAGTTTTGTGTTGTTCAAGATGGATGGATAGATCCAGTCCCTGTTATTCCATTGTGGCTGGAAGCAGAGATTCCTAATACTTTCTGAATGTTTCAAGTTTTCTACAACTTGTGTACCAGTTATGTATACCCACAAAAGTCAAGTCTTTAAAAAGTAAAATTGTCCTATACAGTAGCAAGCAAGTTAGAACCATGAAAATTTTAAGCCAACAAACCAGATTTTACCTTCAAATCAATCATTCACTAGTGAAGACCGATAAACCTAAAATGGTATAAAGCAGAAAATGAGATATCATGTGCTCTGAATGACTTCTACTACAAAAACAAAAAACAAAAACCACCACCCACCACCACCATTGCCACCAAAAACAAACTGTAAACATTTCAAAGAGCATTCTGAATTTCCATAGAACTGCATATTGTGGCAGTTGAGGCAGGAGAGCCTGGAAGCAGGCTGATGGAAATAATTCCATTTTCTCATTTATTTAAAGCTAATTATTTTATAGACACCCCCCCTAATATTTCTTGCAGGGAAATAGAGCTACCCTATGACCCAGCAATTGCACTACTGGGTATTTACCCCAAAGATACAGATGTAGTGAAAAGAAGGGCCATATGTACCCCAATGTTCATAGCAGCAATGTCCACAATAGCCAAACTGTGGAAGGAGCCAAGATGCTCTTCAACAGATGAATGGATAAAGAAAATGTGGTCTATATATACAATGGAGTATTACTCAGCCATCAGAAAGGATGATTACCCAACATTTGCAGCAACATAGATGGAACTGGAGAAGATTAGGCCAAGTGAAATAAGTCAAGCAGAGAAAGACAATTATCATATGGTTTCACTTTGTGGAACATAAGGAATAGCGGGAGATCATTAGGAGAAGGAAGGGGAAAGAGAAGGAGGGGTAAACAAAGCGGGAGAAGAACCATGAGGGACTATGGACTCCAGGAAACAAACTGAGGGTTTCAGAGGGGAGGGGGGGCAGGGGGATGGATTGGCCCAGTGATGGGTATTAAGGAGGGCATGTATTGCATGGAGCACTGAGTGTTATACACAAACAATGAATCATGGAACACTACATCAAAAACGAATGATGTACTGTATGGTGACTAACATAACATAATAAAAAAGAAAAAAAGAAGGAAAGAAAAGAAAGAAGAAAGAAAGAAAGAAAGAAAGAAAGAAGAAAAGAAAGAAAAGAGAAAAGAAAAGAAAAAGAAAAGAAAAGAAAAGAAAAAGAAAGAAAGCTAACTCTGCCGTGGAACTTCACTGTGGGCCTCTGCTCCACCCTTCCTCCCCCAGCCTTTGGGGATATTTCTCCTGAGGAGGAACAATACAGCCCAGGGAGTCTGTTTTTGTCCATTATCAGAGAGGTATGTCTAATATGAACTCCCCAAATGTGTCAATCCAGCCGCTGTTACCCAAAACATGAAAGACTCATCCCCTCCCTGGGGGTGTCTCCTGCAGTCCTGCCGAAGCCTGCCTCAGGCCACAGGAGGAACACAAGTTCCCACCCTCAGATCCAATACACTAGAAGTGGGTGCTTGATGTGATGCCTTGCTGAGATTTATCTACCCATTCCATGGCAGGGGCTCGAGGAGGGGAGAATCCTATTTTGCTATGTTATTCCCCCATAATCTGCTTTAAACACAACCTGGTTTCTGATCCCTGTGCTTCCGAGTCAGGAGAATGTATTAGTGAGCCAAGAGCCATGCGAAGGGAAGGCTCTCTGTTGATCCTGGTCCAGAAATGCCTTCTGGCTTCCTGGCGGCAGATCTGGCCTGAGATTCCCCCTCTGTTTATACTTCCTATCAAAATGTTAGGACTTTAAGCTTTAGCCTTCAGAAAATCTGTAAAGCTCAACAGTGGAAAATCACATCCAGAGATCAAATTCACAACAGTGATGTCAAAAGAAAAAACAAATATGATTTCCTCACTGCTTTACAATTTTTTTCTTTATGTCTTTGATTAGCCTTTGAGTGAGGGGGTGACTCTTGAGTTTCTTATATCTTGAGATGTTTTCAGGGCTGCAGGTGGGAGAGGGGAGGGTGATGGGGGTGAGGTCAAGGAGATGCCTGCAAAGGGAATGAATAAACACCACAGGGTGGGAGTCCAGGTGATGGAAAAGGGCGTGTGGTGGCCGACTTAGTCAATGCTCGAGAGGGTTTCCAGACCTGAGCTGCTAGCTGAGACCCCTGCCACCCCCACTTCCCCACACCGGCCACCGGCCCATCCTGAGAGTGGGAAAGTATCCTGTCAGGCAGGGACCATGGCAGTTATGAGTGGAGATTCTGAAATCTCCTAAGGAGCTTTCCCAAGCCCCATTCTTGCCTCTCCATGACTCCTTCTAGAATCTTCTTTCTGGCTTCTGCGGCTCTCTGGGTAAGCAGTCCATAGTCTATGGAGCTCTACTGGTGTAGTCTGCCCTCCCTGTGGTGATTTTCTTTGGAGCAGTAATTAACAGAGGGACCTCCAAAGTTAGAGGGTTCAAATCTAGCTCTGACACCTGCAAGTTATGTCCTCTCTCTGATTCCTCATCTGCTATCCCAGGGGGTTGCTGTGAGAATTAATGTAGAAATCATACCAGGATGCCTAGTGAGCTGTAGGGCTGTAATACCCCAAGTGGCCACTGCTGTTTGCCCTGAGAATTATAGGTAGTTCTTGGGACTGAATCTGCCCCTCCCTTATTCTCCATATCCCTGTCCCTCTTTCATCTTTTTCTGCCATTTACCAGTTGCTGACTGTGGGCAGGCTACTAAATGTTCTGTGCCTCGTTTGTTAAGGACAATAATGGTACCTCCCTCAAAGTGTTGTGATGCTGGTTAAGTGGAGCAATTTAATGAATGTCCTAAATGAAGTCCTCACATAGTTTAGGACAACACTTGATGTGGAGAAGGAACTAAAGAGATGGCTGTTTGTATCGGAGTGCATACAGTTTTGTTTTTTAACTGCACGCCAGGGCCACCATCTTGATCTGGTCCAGTAGCCGTCTCAGCATGGGAAATAGATGAGAGAGATTCCCGGGGCGGCGGCTGTCTTTGGACCTAGAATCCCATAGAATCATAGACCTGTTAAGCCACTAGCTGGGGTCGTTGCTGATTGAGGAGCTGGTGAAGAGGAGACCGTGATCATGGAGCACAAATATTCACATCTGTTGATATTTTAAAGAAATCTCTAGAAGTCCTTTCAGACATTTTTGACTTGCACAAAGTTAATTCACATTGAGTCACTTTAAAAAGCTTTGTTATGAGAGATATTAAGGAATACCATTTGCAATATTATAGGCACCCCATTTTTTTAAATCCCACTTTTAAAAATAAGAAAGTGTATATAATAGTCTACATATACATACATGTACAGTTAGCATATACATGGAAACATTTGAGGAGACTACATTTCAAACTGTTAATATTGGCATTTTCAGTGGAGCAGGAAAGGAATTACAGGAGACTTTTTATTTTCTACAATATATATTTTTATATTGTCAGAACTTTTTTCTTTATTTTTTAAATTTTTATAATAATTTTTTATTATGTTATGTTAGTCACCATACAGTGCATCCCTAGTTTTTGATGTAAAGTTCCATGATTCATTACTTGTGTATAACACCTAGTGCACCATGCAATACGTGCCTTCCTTAATACCCATCACTGGCCTATCCCAATCCCCCACCCCCCTCCCCTCTGAAGCCCTCAGTTTGTTTCCCAGAGTCCATAGTCTCTCATGGTTCATTCCCCCTTCTGTTTACCCCCCTTCCTTCTTCCCTTTCTTCTCCTACCGATCTTCCTACTCCTTATGTTCCATAAATGAGTGAAACCATATGATAATTGTCTTTCTCTGCTTGACTTATTTCACTTAGCATTATCTCCTCCAGTCCTATCCATGTTGCTGCAAATGTTGTGAAATCGTTCTTTCTGATTGCTGAGTAATATTCCATTGTATATATGGACCACGTCTTAATCCAGTCATCTGTTGAAGGTCATCTCGGCTCCTTCCACGATTTAGCTATTGTGGACAATGCTGCTATGAACATTGGGGTGCATATGGCCCTTCTCTTCACTACGTCTGTATCTTTGGGGTAAATACCCAGTAGTGCAATTGCTGGATCATAGAGTAGCTCAATTTTTAACTTTCTAAGGGACCTCCACACTGTTTTCCAAAGTGGCTGTACCAACTTGCATTCCCACCAACAATGTAAGAGGGATCCCCTTTCTCCACATCCTCTCCAACATTTGTTGTTTCCTGCCTTGTCCATTTTTGCCATTCTAACTGGCGTAAGGTGGTATCTCAATGTGGTTTTGATTTGAATTTCCCTGATGGCTAATGATTTTGAACATTTTTTCATGTGTCTGTTAGCCATTTGTATGTCTTCATTGGAAAAGTGTCTGTTCATATCTTCTGCCCATTTTTTGATTTGTTTATTTGTTTCTCACGTATTGAGTTTGAGAAGTTCTTTGTAGATCTTGGATACCAGTCTTTTATCTGTAGCATCATGTGCAAATATCTTCTCCCATTCCGTGGGCTGCCTCTTGGTTTTTTTGACTGTTTCCTTGGCTGTGCAGAGCTTTTTATCTTGATGAAGTCCCACAAGTTCATTTTTTCTTTTGAAACATAATGACACATTTTTCTTTATTATATCAGGATAATTTAAATATATATATTCCATATATTAATATGTGAAAAGGGGCATACATGCTTCCTTTAAAAGTGTTGCCTGTATGTGAAATGGACTTAAGTATTTTGCCTGGAAGCTTAAGTCCACCTTATCCCCTCCATCCAAGGCACACTGGAAACCCATTACAGGTGCAGATGACAGAAGTTTGTCCACGTTTTGGAAATGGCTGGACACATTCAGCATTCTCCCGAGGCAGAAACATGGGAATGGGAAGCACTGGGAATGACATCCAGCTGACTGCGGTTGGCGCCCCATGTGAATGCCATTGCTCCTAACACACACTGCCTGTTCCTGGCAGCTCTGCCCTGCCACCAGTCCATGTTACTTCCTGTTCCCACAGCTTTCATTCTCATAATGTTCCAGCTCCTACTTCCAAATTTGTCTCTTTTAGACCTCTAGGCTCCCACTTCTTGATCCTGGTTTGACTTTCTTTTTTGTTTTTTGTTTTTTTCTAGACCCAATCTCTTGATTGCTTCGCTTGTCCCAGACATTCAGACATCATGACCCCCTTTCTAGGTCCATTTGGGCAGCCCTGCCTGGCATTGGCCTATGACACCAACTCTATGCAAATGCCTAGATATCTGAAGGGGGAGCTCTGAAGAAGTTAACATGGCTTTGAAACTCCTTTCTGATGAAAATGACAACTGAGGTATTCACAGGCAAGCCAGCCATCTATGGCCTTGGTTTTTAGATTCATCCAAGATGTTGTGTGTATCAACAGTCTGTACCTTTTTAATTGCTGAGCAGGATTCCAAGGTATAGGTATATTACTGTTTTAACCATTCATATGTTGAAGGATATCTGGGCTTTTTTCATTTTTGGACCATCATTACAAATATCCCTGTACAGGTTTTCCTGTGAACATAAATATACATTATCCTTGAGATAAATGCCCAAGAGCTCAATTGCTGAGTCATCATGTAATTGCACGCTTAGATTTGTAAGAAGCCGACAAAATGTTTCCAGAGTAGCTGCACCGTTTCACTTTCCCATCCACAATGTATGAGTGGTCTAGTGTCTCGGCATCCTCTCCAGCATTTGGTGTTGTCACTATTTTAGGGTGGTATAGTGATATCACGTGGTTTTAATTTGCATTCCCTGATGGCTAATGATGTTGAACATCTTTTCATGTGTTTATTGACCACCTGTGCATCCTCTTTGCAAAAATTTCTGTTTGAGTCTTTTGCCCATATTTAACCACTTCTAGAAAGTTAACCCTCTAGAAAGTCCAGCGATACGAATCACAAAGCCCTAGGAAGCATCATTTTACATTTGTTAGCAGCTTGTGGGGGGCTAAGGAGGGGGTCAAGAAGATGTATACTGTGCCCTGCCCTCCAACTTCTTCCTCCATAAGACAATTAAAGATACACTAAACTGATGGGGTCCAAGTGTCAAGATACCAATTGGACCACATTTTCTAGTGTTCAGGGTCACCATATGTGGTAAAAGTCACATGTCCTACACGGATGTGGCTTTCTTTCTGGTGGCAGAAGGAACTGCCTGAGCCAGGGTTGTCTCTCTGGGGTGGGCTTGCCCATCTTGCTTTCTCTCTCTTCCTCTCTGCATGTGCCCATGTGGCAGCCTTGTAGATCTTCAGCCAGCAGGGGAAGAAAAGTGCCTTCAGCCACTTAAGGCAGAGAAGAAGCCTCACTTAGAGGCATGGACTCCAGTCTTCTTTACCAGACATGGTGCCCTGGGGTAAACACCACATTTCCAGGTAATAACGAAGTGCAGCTGGAAGAACCTTATTCAGTGCTATCAGGATCTTGCTTGGGCCATTTCCTTTTTCATGGAGCTGTTGATTCTTCGAAGTCAAACGCAGCATGGGGAAGCCAAAGCCAGTGAGTGATAAAGGGAATATCTACTGATGAAATTTGGCTTCTAATGGGTGATGAGGTTGACACCCAGTCTGGGTGAGTCCTAACTCTTCCACTGTCTTCGCAGAGTGAGGACATTATGATACCTTGCTAAGGTCACCAGTAACCTCCTTCCAAACCCTAAGGCCTTCCCTGGCTCTTGCTGCACTCCCTCTCTGTCACTGCCTGACATTCATTAAGCGCTTTCTTTGTTGTATTCTGCATTCCCTACATTTTATTTTCTCCCCCTGCGCTACCATTTCTCCCTCCTCCAGAGTCTAACATTAACTATCACCTCAGGTCCTTGTTTGGTTTTCTCCTCTTCTCCCTATAGTCTCATTCCCTTCCAGGGCTCATTCTTTTTCAGGATTTCAGCCACCTCTCCTTTAGATGTCATCCAAGAGGACTTCCCTCCTAGACTTCTGGCTTCTTTCATGTCTGCCACAGCTCTTTGCCTTGCCATCAGGATGCCTCCATTGCTCTTTCTGCCCCAGAAGCTCTTCTTCCTGGTTTCCTCTTCCTAATACTGGCAAATCCACAGTTAACTACGGATTTACAAATGATAAAGAAGTAGTACTAGCCGATGTAATAGTTGTGATCATGATTCTGTGTTTAACCCAGTCATCGAATACCTTAGCTAAAACCCAAATATTTTTCATCCTAAACTTTTCTTCTCCTTGGGCCAGGGATCCTATATGGTTTTACCCCTTGTCTATATAACAAAACCCAGATGAATGTTGAGGTCAAAACAAGAGGGCACATGGGAGTTTTCCATTTGGACAAGAACTACCTTTGGCATAGTTACAAGTGTTGTCTCTAGCTTTTTTTAAGAATAAAGGCTAAGGTGGGGGAGGGTCCAGTGGGTGGGAAGGGAGGGATGCTGGGGTACTAGTGCTGAACTCGGCATATTTTTACACTCAAATAATGCAGGAAAGAGGACTGGAAGGTAGGGAAGGGGACTGGGAAGAAGTCTCCATGGTACAAGAGAGCTATGCTAGCCTCATAGGTACTCCATTGAGCAAGGAGTGTTAACTCTTTATTCGGAGTAATCCAGGGTTGGTTTCTGTGATATCTCTTATGTCTCTATGGTTGCACAGCTAAATAGGTATCCTTTTTCTTGCCTTCTTTCCCCAAATTCATCAGCTTTTGCTTAGCTTTACCTCAGTGAGCCCCAGGGGTCTGGTAAAGGCAGAATATCTGTCCCAGGGGAGAAGGAAGGCAACAAGCAACCATCTCTACTTACATCCTTATGTAGGAAAAGTAAAGCATGAGTAGGTGGTGCCTCTCCTACGTGACATCTGTGGTGCCTCCCAGTGACTTCACAGACAGAGCCAAATCTAAACACACGCAAATTGCTCCTGAAATTATAGCCTCTGAAAATGGTTTCTGGCCATGAGACTTTATGACTTCTCATCCTTATTAGTTGGTTCTAACCCTATGTTGAGACGGGGAGGTGACAAACATTAAGTTTTCTTTCTAGGCCTCAACCTCCATAATATATTTGTAGAAAATATAAGCAAATATTCAAACCCACAAAAACCCAGCTTTGAGCAATTGATCTTCCAGCTTACTATATTTACTTTTTATTATTTTAATTTTATTTTTAGAATGTATTGCTTCCTTCATCAGGAAAACTTAAGGTGGCATGCAAAAATACATAGACCACAGATATTTTAAAAATATGAAGAAATCCAGTCAAAGGGAGAAAATACAGGTAGGAAAAATAAGATAAGTCAAGGGTAAAGTTAGTGTATAGAAATACGTACCATAAGCCTGAGCTAAAGGTCAAAAGTGGCCTTGAGCTTATAGCAGCCAATGCAAAAAGGAAAATATTATATAATTCTAAATGGTAGTAATAGTGGCTAGCATTTATTGAGTGTTACTATGTAGTGTCAAAGATAAACAAAGCTGGACAACATTTGAAGTGGTCGAGACAGACTTTAATCAGTAATATGTACGCCATAACAACAGGGAAAAGAATGCATCCAGCATGAACTGAACTCTACTTTGACTTGTACAGAGGTGACTATACACTTTAAAGGGAGAATAAGGGGATAGAGATGAGGATTAGAGGGATCTCAATAGAATCAGGCAAGTGAAAAATTATGAAAAGCAGGAAGGGGTTGGCCCATGTGAAAACCATCTGGGTTTGTTAACTGGGGTGTACCCAAATTAGGCTCCTCCCTTCCCACAGAGACTGGGAGACAGGGCCCTATCTTCAGGTGTTGCCTGGAACAAACAGTAAATTCTTTTGGCAGCCCTGAGTTTTCTCAGGCAGGCACTTATAGAGGGGGGCTAGGGTCATCCAGGAGATGCAGACTTGAGCTGTTAAAAACTGCGTTAATATTTCATTCACATATTTGTAGGCGAAGGTTGAAGCCCAGTGGATAAGAAGATGGAGAGCCTGGCTACGGTTTGGTCAAGGAGAGACTCTTTCTCAGGAGCAGGCATTGTTCTACATTTTTTTACATGTACTATCCCATTTACTGTTCACAAAATCCCTGTGAGGTGGGTGCTGTTGTTGTCTGCACTTTATAGATGAGGAAACTGCAGTGCAGAGATATTAACAAGTTTATATGGACGGTAAGGGCCAAGAATTAAATCCAGACATCCTGACAGCACAGCTTAAACTAATATTTTAATAATTAATTATTGGCATTATAAGGATAGGGCTGCCTCTGTGGATTTGGGATCTCACCTAAAAGGTGAGATTATTTATTGCGTCAGTCACCAGAGAGTAGAATCGTGTCTCTCAGAGGAAACAGAAGAGGGGCAGAGAAACTTCATTGTCCAGGGGATTCAGCTCTCTTGGCCTTATTAAAAAAGTTGGCAAGCTCTTGATAAGGGAGCTTGTGGCATGGGTGGGGGGACGTGGCCTATAAGATGTCCTCTGCATGGACCCAGGCCAGGAACCAAGAAATGAGGGATTCAGGTATGGTGTCTGGAGGCTATGCCAATCTACTAGGACTAGAGCTGAAATAGCTCAGATCATGTGCAGAATGCAGTGGTGAGGGACAGAACATGGGGGCTCAGCTCTTTGTATTTTATTGTCTGATGGTTATTTGTTTCCCTTTCATTCTTATCTGGTATTTAGTAAGGACGTTCGGAAAGCAAATCTGAGGATTATCCCTCACCAAGTAGAAGAATCATGTGGGAGAATAAAAAGCCTGCTTGGGAGTCTGGGCTTTAAGCAGAGCTGATTTTCCAGAGGCATATATGTTTTCTTAAAGTTATCCAACATCATTTTGTGATTCTAGGCTCTTGGTTCACAGTCTATAAGGGAACAGCTACTCCCAGCAAACAAACAGAAAATGAAAATTTTCCCCAGTGTTTTTCTTCCTTCTCTCTGTTGATGTTTATGTGTTATTTCCAGGCAGAGGGCAAGACACAGCAGATTTTCTGTATCCCTAGTGCAGCTTCTAAAATTCCCCCCCTCACCCCCAAAAAAGGGTGCCTGGGTGGCTCAATTCTTTAAATGTCTGACTTCTGATTTTGGTTCAGGTCATGGTCTCGGGGTTATGAGACTGAGCCCTGCTTTGGGCTCCCTGCTTGGTGTGGAGCTTGCTTAAGATTCTCTCTCCCTCTCTCGCTTTCTCTAAAAATAATAAATAAAATAAAATAAAATAAAATAAAATAAAATAAAATAAAATAAAAATGAAATAAAATAAAATAAAATTCCTCCCCTAATGCCCAAGGCCCTTCCTCTTCAGAAGAATATAGATGGGGAGAGTTTACATAATAAGATGAGAATATAATTCAAATAGAGTTGGGGGTTTTCAATGTATATATAAATATTGTTAACTATTACTTTGTATTCTACATTTTTCCTAAACTTTGTGTCATGTGTCCTTTAGAAGGAGCCTCCCAAACCTCTGCCCCTCTTTGTGCAGGAGACCAGACCAGCTCCCATTGGCCGGAAGCCGTGCAGGAAGCAGTCTGGTCTGACAATTCAACACTGAGTTAGATTAGTGCTCCCTTTCCAATAGCTAAGGAGGGGAGTGTGGAGGGGATCTGAGAAGCAGCTCTGTTCCAGGTATCCCAGTGATGTTTACCAAAGATTCTGGGGTCCCCCTTCCTTAACATATGTCTCTCCTCTGCCCATTGCAAGCCTCACATGTCTGCCATCCCTGTGTACGCAGGTGGGATGTAGGAAGGGAGGTTCTTTTCCTAAAGGTGCTGCATCAATGTATGTGCTTCCTTGGCTTGATATATATCAACTGAGGGGCTAGTGTGGGGGTCTGCCCCACTCGAGAAGTCATTAGAAGAGGACTATGAGTTTATTTGAATGAATATGCCTCCAAACCCACTCTGCACCAGAAAAAAGAACCTCTCCTAAGGATGGAGAATGCCTCAAGGCAAGGAAACAGCTGGAGGTCTACTCTCAGAGGTCTGTTAGTCAAAAAGTTTTAGGTGGACCCAGGCCACCTGGACTTCTTTTCCACTTTGCCCAAATCTGGCACAGGGAGGATGAAGAATTCCAGTCCCAGTCCCATGGGTAATCTCTCCCTTCTTGTGGCATTGAAAGGAGGAAATCAGGTCAGGTCTGAGAGAAGAGTAAGCAAAAGGAGGGGCCAGAAAGACGAAAGCTAGGCTGAAAGATGAGGGGCAGGGCAGGGCACAGAGGAAAGATGGCTCAACTTCTGCTTTTCTTGGCTTTAGAAGAGTGTGTCTGAACAGTCTTCTGTAGCCCTTGACTGGATGCCTGGATCCAGGAACTGACGGATGGTGCACTGGGGCCTCTTGGAAGTAGGGTGTCATGCACACATATGTCTATGTGTGTCTATGTGTCTGTGTGTCTGTGTGTGGCCAGCAAGTGTGAACTTGACAACAGTTCACCCGATTAGCTATGGGGATTATTTGCAATAGCCTCTCACCCAGCTCCAATTGCCGGGGACCAAGGCAGTCCAAACTCCTCTTTACAAGTTAAGGAGAAAAGAGGGTCCAGAATCACAAATCCCCAACTGCAAATACACATTGGCACAGGGGAAGAATCTGAAATTCTGGACTCATGTTCCCCAAGGGGAAATTTCCCACATATCTGAAAAGGGTCTTCTACGTTGCCTTTGATGAACTGGATTAGCAAAGCAGATCAACTCAATTTAGAAAAGATTTTTAGTTGAAGATAATAAGTGCCTCCCACATCCTTTCCTTAGAACCCAAGCTCTCTTTGAACAGCTAAATCCTCTGCAAGCTAAATATTACCAGTCAGTTTAATGGGAGTTTCAGAAAAGGGCTTTGGAAAGGAATGGGTGGGAGGGGGCTTTCTATGTCTTTCCTGGTAGTTAAGTCTTCGTAGGGCTGAAGAGCTGCTTATTTTGTATAATTGGCAACTGATCATTTCTAAAGTCTTGGCTTAGGACTTAAAATAATCCATTAATGAATCTTCTGTATGGGATACACAAATGTTCCCAGAAGAAGAGGCCGAAGATGGAATGGGGATATTTAAGGAATCAAAGGGAGGTCCCTTGATTCACTGGCCAGATTTGCCTTCCTCTGATGGGTTCTTGCTGGCTGAGATAAGCTTGCACTCAAGGAGCCTGGGCCAGAGGGGAGGTGCCCAAGAAGGGCAGGTCTAGAAACTTGTGGGCTTAAAAGTGTGGAGGGGATGGGGCAGGAGGGAGAAAAGGCAGAGAATGGAGAGAATGGGGATGCAGAAGGAGATCAATCAAATGGCTGATTGTTGAGAATGTCCATCTCTCCTCCCAGAGTCCTAGACATAAAATCTCTCTCTTATATCTCTTCTCAGAGGAGTCCCACATTGAGCCAAACTTATACTTGCAAGAAAGGGCTGATGGATGCCTTTCAAGTAGTGTTTCTGTCCTCCCAGATGACACCTTTTAAAATTAGAACATGTTCAAACATACAGAGGAGACTAGGGATTAATATCATGAGGCTCATGGAATCACCACCCCCTTTGCCAAATATGCTTGGGAAAAGTTTTCAATAAAATCCTTTGGATGCAATTGCATTTGACACCTCCTGCCTCTTTCTCCAGATTCCCCTTCTCCTGTCTCTACCTGTCTCCACCTTCTCTCCCACCCTCCAGTAAAGAGACTGGAATGAGTACGGTTATATTCAATTTTGTATTTATAAGCCCTAAGGAATTATCCTAAGGAAGTAAGAAGAAACCATTTGGTTGGTTGTCAGTGGGCTTTGTTTGAAGGCAAGTTGCCCCAAGGATTCATTTGAAGAATTTCTAGCACAAGGTATTGGGGGAAAGAAAGTGGTGTATCCAGAAAATCTAACCCAGAAGTTTTCTGTTTCCTCCCATCCCTCACCCCTCAACACTTTTAACACCGAATTTTCTCCCTAGCTTCTCAGCTTATCTACTTTGGGTTTTCCCCTATCTGATCCATATTCCAATTGCTAGCCTGCATTCAGGCTCCATGAGTAAGTAGTGGCATCTCTATGGCGCTCCCTATATGCAGAGGTGTGTGTCAGTATATCAGAAGGCAGTTAGTTGATGCCTGGAGGGCCCACCTGCTTACCTCCTCATTTCCCCTGTAAAGTCTCTTCCACTCCCAGCCTGGGGGGCAGGGGGGAGGTCTCTGGCTGCTGCCCAGAAGACTTTGGTTGAGTCAGAGGCAACACTCTGCTCACATTGATGCCAATAAGCCCCCCGAATTTTCCACTCCACAATTATTTGTCCCTCTCTGACTGTGAATAAAGGAAAAGTCACACGTACACACATGTTATTAAAATGAACTGTTTATATTATCTCAGTTGAGTCAATACATTATAATGTATTAAAATGGAAAGGTACAAAATTGAAATAAATACTTTCTGATTCATGTATAAATCTTTTTTTTTTTGTCAAGATGACTTTTATCGTCAGTACATGTCACAAGAAAACATTTAAAATAACACTGAAACAATCATTTAAATCATGGTGCATGGAGGAAAAAGGTAAAGAAAACAACTTTTGGCTTGTTTTGGCATGAGACCTTAATACAATTTGGGTTCCCCAAAACCATGTGAAGGGTGGTAAAATAGAAATGCTCAAAACTGACTTAAAAAAATAAACAGGCTTTACAAAAACCCTCTTTTTGATAAACCCAGCCACTTCTCTACATGGTCTGCACTTACAGTAGATACATTCATTATTGTCCATGGGAAGACAGCAACTGCCTTTCGTTTTAAAGAGCTTGGTGGAGAGGCTGACAAAATATGCTGCAGCTGAAGGTGAGTAGAATGTTCAGGAGAACACAAAGTCTAGATGATCTTCAGGAATGGCACTGAGAATGATGGGGTGTGGGGGGTCTCTGGAACAAGAGATGGAGGGGAGAGAGCGTGAGGAGTCCAGATCTGAAGCAAAGCCAAGTCTGAAGGACAGCCACGGTTGCCAGCAGGGAAATTGTGGTGTGGGGATCTCTTCCCGTCTGAGCAGTTCTGGGTTTGTCCTTAGCCTGGGTACGTTTCTGTTTCAGCAAAGGCTAACCCAGTGCTTTGGAGATGGGGCTGGAACTCTATTCAGGCACAACAGCACTGGGGTGACAGGGACAGGTGTAGGGATTAGCAATGAGTGCCAACAAAGGGGCTTTCTCTTCTGGTTCTGACTGCTTCTTAGGTGGTTGTTAAGGCAATAAGAACTTTAGCAAACTAGAAGTTAAGGGCAGCTAAATTCAGCCAGATTGAAGGTAAACAAAAGGTGAGAAGGAGTCCCTTTCTCCTCAGCTACCTTTCCCCCCAAGCACAGGAGGCCTCAGCTCCTGAAGCTCTGAATTACAGTACGCAGTAGCAGAGGGCATGCCCTTTGGAAGGCTCCATGGAAAAGAAGGCTTATCCCTGACTTGGGGCATTTTATTCTCCAGACTCTCTTTCTTGAAGTTCTTTCAGGAGGGCAGGCTATGCTCAGCCAGCTATCAAGTGAAAAGTGGAAGCACCAAGGTCTGTGCAGTTAGGGTAGGTCCTTGGCTATAGATCGTCTCTGGCCCATCTCAACAGCCTTGAACACTTATGTCCCAGAAAGCCAGGCCTGACACTCACATGTTTCAGGGAGACCTATGGTCACCTGGAGAAAAGGACTAGCCTTTCAGGGTTCAGGAATATTTCCCCTGCATCCAATCAAATGATAGCTAGCAAAGTCCATGGAATTGTGAGGTCCTTGGAAGATTTGTGAGCCCATGGGTGGGTTCTTAGGGGAGTAATAGAAGCTCCTTTGAATCCACCCACAGAGAGATGTACAGAAGACTGATCAGAACAGATGCATGAATCCTTCCTTCCTTCTTGTTCTGGAGTAAAGGAGATGGACCTTGAAATGCTGTGGGAAGGATAAACCTTGAGATCAGCCTGCCATTCTGAGCAGCTTCTGGCAAGATGCTGGGTGATTGGACTACTGAGACCTGGGAATTTAAGCACTGGCTCTCAAGCAGTTGCTAAAAGGTACAACCATTTACTCCAGCAAATGAACCATATGTGGTCTCAGTGAACAAAACAGATATCCCCTCATCCTGTAGAATGAGATTTCAGTCTGATGCAAGGGCTTTCCAGGAAATGCCTGGGGCCTGAGGGTGTGATGTCTTGGACCCAACGGTTGTGCTCTAATTATTGTAGATCATCACCTCCACAGGGGACATTCATGGGGACAAGATGTTCAGAAAGAGAAATGCTGGTTGTAATGGCCAGCCATCGGGGGACTAGTGTTCTGCCTGACCGTTCTCTGGTAGAAGCTGTCTTGTTTTGGTCCTAAGAAAAGTGGGCAACATTTCACCCAGGAATCCAGGGATCATGACAAATCTATAATGAAGCAAACATGATCATCATGCTGCAGGAATACAGATGAAACAAGATCGGCCATGAGTTGATCATTACTGAAGTCCATTGGTAGGTCTGTAGGGCTTCACTGAACAATGTGACTCTAATATGTGTTTAAATATATGGTTTGAAATTATCCACAATACAAAACAAGTCCCCTTGGAGATTATCTAGTTTAATCCTTCATTTTAAAGGCAGAATCCAGGGGCGCCTGGGTGGCTCAGTCGTTAAGCGTCTGCCTTCGGCTCAGGGCTTGATCCCGGCGTTCTGGGATCGAGCCCCACATCAGGCTTCTCTGCTGGGAGCCTGCTTCTTCCTCTCCCACTCCCCCTGCTTGTGTTCCCTCTCTCACTGGCTGTCTCTCTCTCTCTGTCAAATAAATAAATAAAATCTTTAAAAATAAATAAATAAAGGCAGAATCCAGTGGTTAGGTGCCCAAAGTCCCATGGGGAGTTAATGCAGAGCCAGTATTAGAACCCAGCCCTCTTTCTGCAGGGATTGGGATATTTCAGTTAGCTTTACATGCTTAAATACATGTCATATTCTTCAGCTCTGCTCCGACTACCTTGAAAACCAGGTGGCTGTTTTCAAAACTCCTGCCAATTAGCCTTAAGAACATATTAACGACAGAAGTACCCTTCTCTTATGAAGCCCTGAGGGGGCATTTTCTTTGAAGGCTCTCTTCAGCCCCAACATTTCAAAGGAAGACCCCCACCTTTAGGTTTGATAGTGCAAAGCAGTCACTGTAGCCACTTCTTCTCAGAGGAACCACCACCAAGAAGGACACTGAATGTCCTTCCTGGGCCCCTGGCAGCATCCAGTTTCCTCTAGAACCTGATTGAAGGCCTGGTGGGGGGAGGGGAGCATCACATTTATGACAGGGGTAGGGTTGGAAAGGGCAGGAATGGTAGCCATTTAAAGGAATAAATTTCTATAAAAATCTTCAACTCAGGGTACTTGATCTCTTCAGAGAAACAGCACTATAATCTAATTGGAGTCAAAGACATCTCTCCATCAAATAAGAATAAGACTTTTAAGAACTGGAGGCTGGGAGAAAGGAAGGCAGGACTCACTGGGCCCTTCTCAGTGATGACACCGATAGGGAACCAAGGGACTTCAGTAACAAACCATATACTTTATTTTGTAAATTAAAATATAAACATTCTAGATACATCTTTGTAAGCTTATGGGGACAAAGCTCAAAGAGTCCTTCCATAGGAAAACAGACCAGATAAGCCAGGTATTTCTAAGCTCCTACAAGGGGGACAGTGAGGTGAGAAAACCTCTAGAAGAATGACACCCAAGAAAGTCCCTGGGCCCACCATTTGCCCAAGGAAAACACACTTGTTTCTGGTAGCTTGGTTGAGATAAAAGTTAGCAGAAAGGGGCGCCTGGATAGCTCGGTTGGTGGAGCATGCAACTCTTGATCTCAGGGTTGTGAGTTCAAGCCCCATGTTGGGCAAAGAGCTTACTTTAAAAAAAATAAAAAAGAAAATAAAGTAAGTTAGCAGAGAGAGGTGCATATTTAAAAAAAAAACAGATTATAAAGACTTGCTTGGATTAAGAAGTTGTGGGCTTCCTGAGACACATAGCCAAAAGCAACTGTAAAAAGTTTTTCTGGAGAGATCAAATACCCTGGGAATGGAAGAGATCCAAGAAAGTCAGAATGACTGGACAAGAGATGAGGTGGCTGGGTGGATGGACATATTACTCTGATTATTTAGAAAAATCTGTTCTAGCAAGAGACTTAGTAGGGCAGTTTACAGGTTAAGATTCTGCTGTTTCTTATTCTCATTGTTCTTCCTTGCCCCTCAAAGACACGGGTAAATAAGATATCAGCTCATTTCTCATTCAAAATCCTGACTCTCTTAACTTGACTTACAGAGAGGTAGACTTGGAGAGGGAGTATGTATATGTGTGAGTTCACATTGCCTGCCATCATGAAAAAATAAACTCTTCTGTCTCCCAGAGACTTATATAAAGCATGACAGCATGGGAGATATCTGAATTTCACAAATTAAAAGAGGAACTCCGAGCTACTGGTTATAAGTCAGAAGAGGGAAGAAAGAGCATTTCGATGTGGGATCTGATTAGATGTGAGAATTTTTAGCTGCATTTCTTTGGGAAAATTACTTCATCTCTCTGTGGGCCTCAATCTCCTCATCTGTACAGGGAGGAGATTGGGCCTCTATGACATTCATAATCTGTGGATCTAGAGAACTGATTATTGGTCTGGAATAGATTTGAGGTAGGGGCTGAATTCTAGGATCAAGAAGTTCTCTACTAGTTTTGCATCAAAGGGAAGAAATCTTGTTCTTAGGGAGGTGAGTAAATTTTCTAACAGGTTCCTGGAACTCCTGGCTAATGTCATGGTGGGAGGGTGTTTAGGGGAGAACCTCAACCCCCGCACAAGGACAGAATGTTCATGCTGCTCCATCTGGCAAATTCTGGCCTTGGAAAAGCCAGGCAGGAAAAGAGCAGTACCGGCCACATCTCTGTGGAATCCTGCCCCTTTGCAGTCAACCATCACTCTGAGGAAAAGTAGCAAGTGCTATTCAAACCTTATGAAAATTTCAATATATTTTGAAAGATGTCTGCTACCGATGGTCAGTAATGAGATCAATCCTTACGGTCACATACATTGCAGCAGGTTGAAATGCCCATGACAAGATGCTTATGAAGTGTTTGAGCTCTGAGGTCTTCACTCTGAAGACTGAGAAAAGCAGTACTCATTTTCTACATGGTCGGCTGTCAGGATTGATATTTCACTACAGAGCCAAAGAGCCCAAAGAGCTTAGAGGACTGGCTGTGTCTCCAGATCTGAGGAGGAAGGAAAGGCCCATTTGGAGACAGGTTGCATCTTTCTGCTAAGAAACCGGTGTCTACAAAACCTCAAAAAATGGAAATATAGGTGCTTCTAATACAACTATGTATGCTGGTTCCTAGCAGTGGAAATGGGGTCTGTATCAGAGATTTTGGTAGGAAAAATAGAAAATGACAAACTCATTGTATGCCCTGGAGAAAACAAGCCCACGGATTCTGATTGGATTGGAGAAAAGGTAAGACTTGAAGGGACAGAAGCTCGATTGCATTCGCCAGAAATACTGCCTACCAATCCCATCTCCTTCCAAGCAGCACAGGAGCCACCTAGCTGAAGAGAAGACTCTAGATGCCAGAGTAACCTCAGCCGGAAACAGCTCTTGACTTTAAAAAATGTGTCTCTCTGCACCCCCCCGCCCCAAGCAGGCCCAGATGTCCTGAGGAGGAGAAAGGCTGTTGTGAACATGGTCTCTGAACACACAGCAATTAAATCTCTTAGGGTAGTTAAAGACCTACTCTTGCTCTAAGTGCACTGAAGACTCAAGAAAGTGTAGTTGCCTCCCCTCCCCGAAAATTCAGCACTTCATCATCTTACATATGTGAAACTGGGGCACAAGGAAGGACAGACAGTTCTTCTGCATCTCTCCTATTGATCTAGTGACACACCTGGGAGGAAAACCCAGGACCTCCATCTCTGAGTCCTTCAACATCTTCCACTGCCTTTCTGCTTACTTCACAGTTGAAGTCTGTCTGCCTGTCTATCAATAATATATTATATGTACTATTATGTATAAAATATAAAAAATTCTCAGATTCCTACTTAACTTCCCATCCTCCTCTCCTCCCTTATATAACTACGTTGAGGGGTGGGTGGGTAGAATAAGAATGATGTTCCATGAGGAGGGAAAACCACAGTACTGCTCAAAGGAATAGACTTCTGGAAGAAGAGATGATAGGCTTTGTCTATGGGACTGGGGGTGCTTCAGATCTGGGCTTGTACAGTAAATTAAATGGAACGCAACTCAACAGAAATCAGCGATGTAGGCATCTGTGCCAGACAAAGTGAACTTCCACAACCTGGTTTTAAGGAACAGTAAATACAATAGAGATAGATAGATACACTATGCTGAATCTTGAGTAATAAAACAAATTATAAATAGGAGTATGCTAAATTAAAGACGGACATCATAGGGAACAGTCTGGTCAACAACCAATCACCATTAGAATCAAAAAGTAAACCGGCCTTGTCACTGAGTACCTCCACAACATTTCTCAATGCACTAAGTACATTTTAACCATGCAAAAATACACAAACATCTTAACTAGGTTGTTTTTTTTTTTTTTGTAAAAAAAAAATCAAACACCAACATTATGCATTTTTGTTAATTATATTGGTTAAATTTACAGCCAGTGGCTGCCAAATATCAGATACATCATATACATATTTTTATACAGAATCTGGACAACACAACATTACACATCAGAGAGAGAAAGAGAGAAAAAGAGAAAGAGATTATTTGTTCCTTTGTGGGTTTGTTGTTGTTGTTCAGTAAAGAAATAAAGTAAAATATGAGAAGCAATGCTAAGAAGGAAAACACTTCAACAAGTCAGGAATACAGAGGGAGAATTGCTAATCAGAAATACAGGAGGAAAAGAGTCCATAGTTAGGTCTGTGTCTAGAATTTTCTTCACTAAGAAACAAAAGAGCACAACAGGTGTATTGGTTTGGAAAAGCAGAAAGAGCGATAACATCATGCTGTCTGGTTCCCAGCACGTTTCCAGCAAGAAGAAAAAAAATCATAATCACAAATTAATTTCACAAGTTTTGTTTTCAAAAATGTCCTCCCTTACCCAGGAAGCTGGGTAGTGCAGGGGTGGGGGCAGCTCAATTTCGAGAGTCCTTGGCAAAGGTTTGGCCAAAACCATTGGCCTGAAATTAGTTGGCGATATGAGCTGTCTGTGGAAATTCACGCAATGAAATGCGACGTCGGCTTGCTCCAGTCTAGGCAAGGTTTCCCATTGCCAGCCAGTGATCTGGCAGAGGAAGGACACACCCCCATGACAGGTTCTGCTAGCCAGGCCCCAGTCCTGCCCCTTAAACATTTGGTGTCAACACAATCCTAAGAATTCAACCTGGAAAGAAACAAGACCTTGAACACAAGCTATGGAAGCACTATCGTGGTCACGGTTAGATATAAAAATGTGAAAATTCAGATGTAATCAAAAATACAAAATCAGTTTCAATAAGATTTGCTTTTTTTTTTAACCATTACAGTGCAAGGTTTTTCAAATTACAGTAAAAGTTATGTGTCTGCTTACAGTAACTAGAGTAAGTAGCTGATTTTGTTCTGCTAGAATCAGAGGTCCCTGATAAGTGAGAATGCACCAATCTGAAATCAACCTAGCACAAGAAATGGATATCTTAACATAAACACAGTTCACTACGGTCTTTACCCCTTCAAATAGTAACAAAGGAATGGTGGTGTTTGCACAACTCATTAGCATGAGGTTCTTCCTCCATTAAAAAAATAATAATAAACAGATGGTATTAAAATTCCAACGGAAAAGGACTGGAAATCTGGGGCTGAAGGGTGGAGCATCTGAAGGGAGTTTCCCACATCACTGAGCTTTCCCACTGTAGTTAAAAACAAAAAGAGGGATCCCTGGGTGGCTCAGCCATTAAGCGTCTGCCTTCGGCTCAGGTCATGATCCCAGGGTCCTGGGATGGAGTCCCACATTGGGCTCCCTGCTTGGCAGGAAGCCTGCTTCTCCCTCTCACACTCCCCTTGCTTGTGTTCCCTCTCTTGCTGTCTCTCTCTGTCAAATAAATAAATAAAACCTTAAAAAAAATAAAATAAAAAGAATTGTTTCTTTTGAACATGAGCCTCATTGGGCAATGCTGCTTTGTGCTTCAGCGCCCCTGTCCCAGAGAAAGGGAGTGGCACGACCTCACGGAATCAAAGGAAACTGCAATGGAATCATGCCTCACGATGCCATTAAGAATCACCCCCCAGGAAAGAAAAATAGAACTGTTAAAACAGGGGCTGGGGCTGAGGGGGGCAGGGACAGAGGAGCAAAAGAGTAGCCCTCGTCAAGACCATTGTGCCTCTCAGAGGCTCATGTTCTGGAAAGGAAGAAGAGGAAAGAGTCAAGAACCCCAAATTACACGGAAGAAAAAGAGCCACCATTCCCCCAGAGCCTTGCCTTTGGGTGTGGGCATATGACTGAAAGAGCAATGTGGCTAAATGAAATGATCTGGTGACAGTCTTCACGTTCATGTCAAGGGACAGGCAGAAAAGCAAGGATGACTGAGGAATCGTCCTCTTTTGAGATTTGTAGAGCCAACCAGTCCTGGAGGAGTTAGGAGATGCAAGACACACTGGAAGGCTTCAAGGAGCCCTTCTCTCCATGTCCAAGAGAAACGGGCAGATGTTTGGCAACCTTGGGCACGGTCATGGGTCCAGAAGCTTTTGGAGGCCACACAACACCCCTCCTCTTCATGCAGCCCCTGTCTAGGCTTATCCTGGTGCCCACACCCATGAAAAACACTCTTTGACTTATTTAAGCCCCTTCCTTAGAGGCGCTGAATTCCTCTGATCAGTATATGGCAAACTCTTTCTGGGTTTGTTGAAATTAAAAGGGATTATTTTAGGCAGCCAGAGGCATATGATTTAGGGCCTGGAATCTGCCAGTCCTATGTCAGGTGTGGGCAGCACCCTCTCATCTCCTGTGGGACGTGATCATGTGTTTAAACCCACCTGCCTCACACCAGTGACCTGAACGGGAGAGCAAAGCCTTTACTCACAGCCACAGCCTGAGAAAGGGAAGAAACACAAATTCCTCTGCCACATTAGAAAGTTTCCTCCCCTTTGAAATAGAGTGTGAGGTGCTGTGAGCCTTAAAAACACTCAGTAACTTGGTTTACAATCTGGCCATTGGAGGACATTTGGGCTTCCTCTACAAATTTCACTACATTCCTCAAGGAGAGAAGACAGTTATGGCAGACATCACCTCCACACTGTTCTGATTTCCACTTTCATGGGTGGAGGTGGACAGCCTCAGCACATGGCTTCCTACAGCAGGTGTCCCATGGTTTGTTCTGCCCCAGGGAGTTGTGGAATCAGGAAGAACCAGTGTGTGTGTGTGTGTCTGTTGTTTTTTGCATAAGATAGTCCCACTTTCTCATCCCTTTAGCCATAGAGATCCTGCACCTTCCCAGGCTTCCTAATCTCATTTCCTACCTAGATTTCCCAGACTTCAGAGTCCATCCTGGACCTATTAGAGCAAGGTGGTTGTCCAGGAAATATTCTCTGTGCTTCCACCCAGTTCTGACTCAAAATGCAGCCCAACGCCTGGTCCTCTGGGATACCAGAGGTGGTGGGCCCCAAATGAGTCCTCTGCTCATTGCTCTGGGTGCCATTAAGTAATTCCCTCCATGTCAGCTAAGGTCTACAGGGACCACTGACTGTGTGTCTTCCCTCAAATGGGGAATTTTGAAAAGGTGCAAGCTGCTTTGCCTGAATGGCCTTACAAACACCTATGTTCTTCTTGAAATAATCCCCAAAGCTCTGCCTAGATCTGCTTTCTCTAAGATCTGGCTGAAAGAGAGCCTCAGGAATGGTGTTTTGGAAAGCAGGCACATTTAGTCCAGGGACATTAGTGGGTAGTGGACTGCTGCTCTCCTACCTCCCAGGGGAATGGGGATTGGACATTATGACTGGGGCATCACACTCCCAGGTTGGGCCCTCACTTTCTTGTAATAGTGTGACCTTGGGCAGTCTAACCTCTCAGAACCTGTTTCCTCATTTGCATTTTGGGCATGACACAACTTTACTCAGTGTTGTTGAGAAGATAACATGAGATACTACTGTGTGTGAAAGCATGCCACAAACATTCAGAAAATGTCAATGGATAGCCTCATTCACCTCTATGAGAAGCATCACGCCTTCCACATGAAACGAATGAGATAATTTTCTGTGTCAGAATAATGTTCTTAGTAGGGTAGTAATCTGCTGTAAATGGAGTTCCAAAAGACAGTAGGGTTTGGGGGAGTTCTTTTCTTGCTTTGGTTTTGTTTGGTCAATAATCTCTGTACATCCAATATGGCTGATTCTTGCCTCATGACAAGGTGGATGCTCTGGTCTTTACCACAGTCCACTTAAATCACTTGACATCAAAAACAAAGAAAGGATTGAAGGAAGCAGAATGTTTTTTACCTTCAAGATATATCTATTTTGTGAATGTTTAGTAGGATGGTGAGAAGTTGGCTTCATCTTTTCAAGTAAGAGAAAAGTATAGTTGAATTGATTTAGGAGATGTTTACCTTTGATTTAAGGACAATCTCCATGGGTTCTTACACTCATAACCATTAGGATGGGTTAAAAAGGGAGGAGCTAAACTTTTTTGGGGTTTCTTAGAAGAAGTTCAAAGTCTAGAGACAGTTATTTGTCTTATTTGTTGGATAAGTGTATGCACTGATAATATGATTTTAGGATGGGAAGGGAGCTTAGGAAGTGTCATCTTCATTTTGCAGAAGAGGGAGCTGGTCTAATGGGATGGTGGTGAATCTGGTGCTCCTGCTGCTGCACCTGGATTGCAGGGAGGTGTGACCCTGCTGGGAGGGAAGGCAGGGCTGGAAGACAGCTCTCTGTGGCCCTGCAATGTCACAGCACAGCTTCCTAAACAATCCACCTCTCTCCTACAGAAGTCCTTCCAACCTGCTCTCACCCAGCCATGCTTAGAGAAAAGTGCTGGATAAACCACTGCTGGGCTTCTAGTGGTCCAGTTTGTTGAACTCAACCAAGAGATTAAGGAATTACTATTTCTCATAGGTTAAAAAAAACACCACCACATTTCTCATCACTGTTAAACACTTTTAAAATAATCTCTGCCTATGAACATAATCCGTAACTTTAACATGGACCCACTTTAAGATTACATATGTAATGTAAGGTAACATATATTATATGGGTATTACATACTATATATCTAATATTTTGAAATTGGGAAAATGGTAAATGATGAATACAATAGATACAATATGTCTTGACTTCAGAACGTTTTCTGATAATGCACCTCAAGACATATCTTAGAATTCACCATGAGAACAGAACAGTGCCAAAGAATTATTCTTAGCAGAAATTAATGACAATTCACTGTTGGCCTAGTGGGGCATTATGAGAGTGTTTTTTGAGGAACGACCCAGGGGCTTCTCACTTCACAATGAAAACTTACAGGTTAATTGACTGATACAAAGCCAGTGTCATGCTGTTGGGCTCCATTTCTCTCTCGGCTATTCTTAAGAAAATGGCCTGCTCTCTAGCTCTCTGTAATCCATGTACATGTTTATAGAATATTGCTTAACCTAACCTCTGGAAGTCCATGAGCTCAAAATGGAGTCATATGCTCTGTGGACATAAAGACATGATGGATAAGAGCAATAGTTAGAATGGTGTAAGGATGTTGAATTTAAGGTCTTTCATGTTTCCTGGAGGCAAGACAGTAAAGGTGTTTGCTATGGATGGAATATTTGTGTCCACCCAAATTCATATCTTGAAGCCCTAACCCCCAATGCAATGCTATTTGGAGGAATGGCCCTTCAGAGATAACTGGGTTTCAATGAGGTCATGAGAGTGAAGCCCCCATGATGAAATTAGTGTCCTTGTGAGACAGAAGTGACCAGAGCTCTCTCTGCCATGTGAGGATAAACCAGAAGGCAACTGTCTGCAAACCAGAAAGAGACCTCTCACCAGACACCAGATCTGCTGTACCTTCCCAGCCCCCAGAACCATAAGGAGTAAATGTTTGTTGTTTGAGCAACTCGGTCTGTGTTATTTTGTTATAGCAGCTGGCATTGACTAGGACAGTCCATTCCTAACTTCCCTGATGTACTTCACTTACAAGTCTCCAGATCAAGGCTAACATGATTATGGGTGAAGCAACCTGCCTTCTTTCTAGAGCAATCTATCTCAAGGATAGAGGAATCATCTCATTACTCTCCTTTCTCTTTGTCTCTTCTTTCTGGTCAAGCCACTTTTCCTAAGACAGCACTGATTTTGAGAAGGGATCCCGGTGATCTTACAAGAAAATCTGCTAAAAGTGTCTGTCAGGGGAACTAATATATTGGTACATGCTGAGGGTTACTTTCAGGGAGAAGAGGGGAAGAGGAGGGGACACGTTGTATTCAGGTCCTAAATCCAGGGTGTGCCATCCATGAGGAATGCTTACCAGTCCTTCAGAAAGATGGAGGCAAGCAGATACCTCACAGTGCTCCATGTCATCACCTCTTCCTTTGTGCTCAGAGAGTTGTATCTGCGCTCATCGCTTTCAGTCTTATCTTTCAGCCCTTGATGTATAGGTTTTAGCTCCTTAATCAGACTGTGAGTTGCTTAAGGACAGGATCTAGTCAAGCACCTGGGATATTTGCTGGGTGAATGTTGAGTGAGTAAGAAGACTAAATTAATGAGCACATTGAAGAGACTGAGTGTGAGCTTGTGAGTCTGCCGGGGCCCTATGCTCTCAAGGGAGGAGATCTCCTTTAACGTCAGGAGAGATTGCTTCAGTTTTGGGAACGGACATGAGGCAAAGCAATATCTTCACAAGCTTCCTGAAGCAAAGTGAGAGCCAGGGCTCTCCAAGTTCTTCAGGTCAGTCAGTTTGTAGCACCAAGTCTTTTTAGATGCCAAGTGTTGCTGTTTGCTTTCTTTTTAGCACCTTGGGCTCCAAAAAATAATGGTGCCACTCGATGCCCTGATTTCTTCTCTACAACATGGATGGATCCTGCGCAAAGAGCCTCCTGGGAACAATCAGAGGAACACCAATTGACTTAAAAAGCAAATTCTCATAGTATATATTTTAGGCACTTTTTTTTCCAAGGAAAATCATGGGAAATGAGGGAAAGGGTTTCTCTTCCATAGTCAGACACAAGCTGATTCCTCAAAGCCCCTGTTCTTAGGTCATCTCAATATGAGTGGTTTATGCACTGGTTGAGACATTTGGAGCTGCGTAGGCCTAGACAAATGTGCCAAGAGTAAACCCTCAAAGTTCAAGTAGGCAGCAGGAAGAAAAGGAAGGTAAGATGCCCTCACCAATTTAAGCCAGGGGGCACAAGGTTAGATGGGACAGAAAAGGCAGGGGACTTTTAATCAAAACACCTGAACCCCCCATCATGGTTTTGTCATTAATTAGAGAAAGTTGGGCAAAACATTCAACCCCCTAACTCTCATATTCCTTCTCTGGGAAATAAAGATCTATATTAAATCTCCCTGAATAATAAAGTTACTATGAAAAATAAGTTAGATAAGCTAAATAAAAGTATATAGAAAAGCACTGACCAAAGTTCCTGATATGAGCTAAAACTGATATGAATGACAATTTGGACAACACATTGTTGAGCAGATGACAGGAGTGTGAGGTACATGGGACCCAGGGAGTGTCTGGACGTCACCCTCAGTCAGCCTGGGCCACACAGGCAGTCAGGCTCAGCAGAGCCACAACTAGTGGTGGGAGGTAAAGGGAATACTCAAAATTTAATATCTTGAAGTTAAAAATGACCTGTGCAAAATAGAAGCCCCCCTTTTCTGAATGGATACAGGGCTAATACACTTAGTCTGTAGACCCAGGGATGCAAGGGGTCACCATCCCACCTGTTCTGAAGAGATTCTGGGTCATGGATTGGCAACAACAGAGTTATTTTATGGAGACTAAATAGAGAATGACTATAATGAACTGAACCAAGAGAATGAGGGGTTTCCAATTGGGAGGCCAAACCTGTTTATTCTATTAATCAGTTCTAATGTTCAGAATAGCCACCCCCTGCATTTCCACTGAGATGTGTTGAGAGTCTGAGATCTTTATAAAAGGCCAGGCCACTCTTTGAATGGGAAATATGAATTCCAGGAATGGACCCATCTTTGGGTAAATTCTCGTGCTTGTTCTGCTTCTTTGTTCCTTGCATCACTCATACAATGTCTAAATGTCTATTTTTTTTAAATCTCAGAACATGAATTTAAGATTAACAAATTGTGGGGCAATCTGTGGGTAGGGCTGAGGGAATTAGGTGCCACTGGGGAAGGGTCAGAAAAACCCAAATTTTTCTTGGCCTTCTTGTCCATCTATACTCTTTTTATGGTATCTGGAAAGGCCCAGAATCACTGCACTAATTATAGGAGAAACTAGGTCTTTACCCAGATTCCAAAGATTCAGTCCCGTTAGGATATGCTGCACCCATAGTGACCAGCTTCTAGGCTGCTACAGTGAGTACCCAGAGCTGACTGATGTCTGAAGAGCTTGACTAAGCTTGTACTTCCAGACAAATATTCTGGAAGGTTGGTGAGACCGCGGTTGAACTGAAACTTTATTAAGAAACAGAGAGTGGGCTCTTCGGTGTGCCTCTTGGGAAGTTTGGGCTTTAAGAAATTCCATTCATTATTCAGAACTCCTTTCCCTTTGGCCTTAAAAATTCAGTGGTTCCAGACATCAAACTGGGGATGGTCAATTGACACTTTCCGATCCTCTGATTTACCCTCACTAATGGAGATATCCAAATCACCACCACTTTAAGGCTTCATTCCTCCTGGCTTCTACATGTGGGAAGGACCAGATAAATGGATTTTATACACACCAAAGGTGCAGGGAACGAAATTTTGAGCCAAGGCATGCACATCGACACATATGAGCGCCCCCAGCCCTGCTGTAGGTGAGTCCGGTGAAGCCTTGGAAAGGAGAGATTTTATCCAGAAGGGGGAGCCATTCTCTGGATCACATTAGCAATCAAAGAGAAACTGGTTGCAGCTTGAAGGACCATTCTTTCAACAAAATTGGGTGAATGGTAACAGACAGTGAATGTTAATGTTAACAGACAGTATGGTTTAAATATAAGTTTCTGGAAATTTTCTTGCTTTCTCATAAGAAAGCAATCAATGTGAATGAATAATGTAACATGACTATAATAAGCATGGCCATCTTCGTGCATCCTATGAATCCTTCAAAACCTAACTCAAAGGCCAACCTTTGTAAAGCCTTCTCTTATACCCCTACTTGGAAGTATTGCTTCTCTTAGGACTTCATTTCTCACTGCATTATGGTTATTTATGTACCCTTCTTGCCTCATATTTAATTCCTTGGGGTTTCATCTTCAGAGTCCCTCCAATTCTAGCTCGGCACTAGACATAGTAGGTGTTCAATAAATATTTGATAGCCAAGTGAATGATTGAATTTGAAGAGGGAATACTGATCTGGCAGGAAAGCTCCAGTGGGATAAAATAAATCCATTATCTGCCACCTTCTTCTTACAAAAAGGATCAGTACATGGCAAAACCAGTGCTCTGAGAATTCCAAAGTCCAAAGAGGCTCTACCACAGCTATACCACACCTCAAGTTCAAGTGTCATTTATATCACTTAAATTCTTGTATCATTTGCCACATCCCATTGAAATACACCCCCTGCCTCTGATTTCAAAGTTCCTCAAGCATAGACGTTGTTCCCGTCTCGATGCAGGGCACACAGAAAGCAGCTAGGGAGTCAGAAGTGGATTTCAAACTGAAGATTTCTCTGGAAGTTCAAGACCAATTAACAACCATGAACAGGACTGAAAGCATCTCTGTCTTAAATAATCACATCCCAAGACAGACTTCAAAGGGGGGAGAGAAACATCCAGACTAGTAACAATGAAAGAAAAATCACAGCCTCTTCACAGCCGGATAAACACTTTCCACAACAGCCCTACAACAACAATCAAGCCCCTAAATTAACCCACCTTGCAGAGATCCGGTGTCTGTTCAGAAAAGAAAGAGGAGGAAAAAAAAACCTGTCTGCAATGAGGTGAGGTTCAATGCCCTTTCCCCAGTCCCATGCTGGCTTCTGACATGTCTGGAATTCCCTCTCAACCAACGGAGTTGTGCTCGTGAGTCAGCAGTCGGGCACTACATGGACAAAATGGGGTAGTTTGGGTCAGAGGTCGTGTCATGGCCTCTACTAGGGTTACTTTTAGAGTTTGGTTCACTCAGATCTTTTCCCTGTAAGAAAAAGCTTAAACCTAGTGCTTAGGGCCACCAACACATACACCTAAAAAGTCTCTACTTTTGATGCACAAGACATTCCTTCTGCTCACTCTGAAATCTCCCAGTTATCTGTGTCTTGGTAGTGATTTGGAGGTGCAATACGTGTGAGCACCCAGGAAGGGTGGCACCAAGTGTGGAAACGGCCCAGAACCCACATGGAGAGAGAAGTCAGTCCAGTATTCAAACTTCAGAAGGGTCTCCAGTAAACAGGGTGTCCCCTGTTGGAAAACTGGGGACCCTGAGATGCTAGGAAGATGGAGAAAAAATAAGCTGGTGTGGATAGCTCTGTATGGAATTTTCTCTTGGTGCTGGGTGGGCTGGAGGGTGATGGTGCAAGAAATAATCCCACAGAAACCCATCTAAAAACAGGCTCCTCTGAATCTGCAATAGTTATGTCACCAAAAAGAGCAGGGAATAATAAGAATTGTGCTTTCTGGTCCCTAAAAAAACAAATCAAAACATTTTTTAAACATTTGATTATTTCAAAAGGAATCTTGGAATCTGGGGAAGCTCAGTGAGATGGTAAATTCTTCAGAATCAAAAACCAACTTTGGAAGCATATTGTCATTGTGCCTGTGTGTGTGTGTGTGTGTGTGTGTGTGTGTTGTGTGCGTGTGAGTGACTATATCATATATTCCCACTAACCTACTTATAGGTATATATATATATATATATATATATATATATATATATATATCATTAGATTTTCCTCCTTCAAATCAACACCATTGTGTTCCACCTTCAGTACATATATATTATCTGAATTCCAATTCATAAGCAGACCATTAATACCATAAAAAGAGAGAAATAGCTGAGAATAGGCAAAATATACCTTAGCCAGTATTGTTTTAAGTGCTGGTTCGGCATTGCTAAGGAACAAAGCAAACCTCCCCAAATACAAGCTGAAATGTCTCTTATTAATATACACTTGTAATTCTTTAAGATAATCAGAAGAAAAAAGGGAGAAAAAAGGACATATGAAATTGAATCTTAAGCGTTTTCCTTTTTTGTAGTCATTGTATGCATTTTAAGGGGAAACTTGCCATTTGTAGAAACGATACCCCCCCCCCCCCCAATTGCTTTGCCCTGGCTCTCTCTAGAGTTAGGGAAAAATAAAACATGTACAAAGTTTTGCTGATTTTTCATTTTTAAGGATATTTCACTCTAACTTATAGCTCTTTCTTTGTCCCATTTAAAACATATTTAATGACCTTGAGAAATGTCTTACATATTTTGGCAAAAGTCACAGAAAAACGAGGGTTGTTGGACCATACAAAGTATCTAGGGCTCACGACCTAGATGTGCTTAGCTTAAGGAAAATAATTGTGTTTAAACATGTAGAAAAAGGGAATCAGTTGCAGACAATCCACCTTGCATTTCTATTTAAGATTCTTTCACCCTGTACTGTAATTGGTCAGGATTCTTCTGAAAAATTTGAGTCTTTATGGCATCGCTGGCTTGTAGACTACAAATGTTTCCAAATCACCATCTCTCTTAACACATGGTATGGAAAGAGAGTTCCAGAAAATTTAGAGAAGATGCGAAGGCTGGGTACAGGGTAATTCACCACCAAATAGCACAACACATAAAATCAACCTGGAGAAAATGGCAAAATCAAAAAGTTGAAAGCAGCCAGATCAGACGAGAATGCTAGGGAGTCAGTGAGTACCATATTCCATGCCAAGAAATTGAAATTAAAAGAAAAAGTTGGACATAAATCAATATTGAAAGCTTCAAAAAGTCAAAGCCAAACCAATGTTTCCTTTTTCCCCCTATGCATAAACCTTTTGTTCTAAACCCAATGGCATTGAGATCAATAATTTTATCTGGAAGATTCAAGTCTGCAGAGATACTTCCCTTCCATTTGCACACTTGAGTCCACAGAAATAAAGCACCTTTGGAACCAAGAGTTGTTCAAGAATCCTAGTGTCTTATTCAATGTGTCGAAAAAGTACAGTTAAAATAATTAGAATAATTCATCAAATGACAAACACAATTATATTGACTCTAGTGAATAGGCAATAGGGCTCCCCAGGACAATTCACAACTAAGGAGATAGAGCACAATAAAAGGCTATGACATTTCATGAATATTCTGTGTTATAGCTTTGAACTTTATTGCAAAGCAAAAAATATATATTTTTATATATATATATATATTTTTATCTACATTTCACCTCTGACATTGTACACAACACGAAAGCACAGAAAACCAAATAAATCATAATGAGGTAGATACATAACACTTACAGATGGAGGAGACTAAAGAGTTTAAATTTGGCTTAATACTGTGGTCACCAATGTATGCATTTTCAACACAGCAGCAAGCATTGATTCACGGGGCAAGAAGCCCAGTGATCTCAAACCCAAAAATAAGCCCCATTAAAAAATACCTGCTTCAAAAAAAAATTTTTTTTAAAAGTCAGGGAATCAGATGTGTTCAATTGCAAACCCTGGTGAAATAAAAAAAAGTTTTTTTGTTTTTGCTTTTGTGCCAGGGGAAAAAATATAATTTTCACCTATCCAGTTAGGAGTAACCTGTCCCATAGGGTTCTTCTGTGCATTCCTGCTGGGTGGGGTTGGGGCAGCCTCAGGAACAGAGTTTCTTCATTTTCCCAGGAGTGATGCTGACCTCTGCAGCCACAGTGATGGGGACCACTAGCCTTTGAGGGCCCTTGAAACATGCCTGGAAATGGCTGGAAGTCAATTTACCTGTGAAGTCTCCGGTGCAGCTGTCTACCTTCTTGGAATCATGTGCTCTCCTAGCAGGTGAGGCAAGGAGCACCGACGGTTTTGGGACACTGGGATCACCCCATTCTGCTCATCATTCCTACTTACAGCCTTTCCAATGGTGAGCTGAGGAAGCTGTCTTCAGCCTCAATTTTAATTATGAATGCATTTTCACTGTAAAATGCGATGTCAGGCAGTGGTGGCTACTGCAGAGACCAACTCCTTCCTGTCTGCTGTCTTGAACAGGAGGAAGATGGAATGAAAGAGAAAGGACCAGGAGAGGACTCTTGGCTGGTGGAGGCAGCAGCTGGGAGAGCAGAGCAATGAAATGACCAACTGAGGAAGAGGCAGCTCAGGCAAGCACAGATGGCCAACGGAGACCTCAGGGGGTCCAGCTAAAAGCCAAGGAGTGACTTGGGTTTGTTGGCAGTATCTAAAAGACCCTGGAGACTCTAGAGGGAATACGAGAAAAGTGAGGATTGGAATTGAATCAAACTGCCTTGGATTATTTAATCATCATTTTTACTCTAGACATGATCTGCTTTTGATAGGATTTGCTCTACTGAGAAATAGATGGGAACAGCTGCAGGACAGGTCAGCCTCAGGCAAGAGAGGAGACAGAGAGGTCCCAGAGGAATGCTTGGTGAACTGGGGATAGTGGAAGGATGGGCGCAGGAACTGGTAAGCGGCCACCTGGGCGAGAAAATTGTCACACGAGCAAATTGTACCTCAGGGAAGCTTGAAGTCAGCCTATGCTGGGCAGGGCCAAGCACTGTTCTCCAACAGCCAAAGTGCTAACTGCAACGTCTGTGTGTTTGTGCATCTCCCCTGCTGGACCCTCTTTCCTCTTTGTCTTCCCAATGCCTACCACAGGACCTGGCACATAGAGGGCATCATCGAGGTTGAATTGCATTTTTGGAAAATGCAACAAGAGATGGTTTGGGGAAGAAGAGAAAGTATCCACAGGGTTCTAAGCATTTGGAAGACCCTAGATTCCCCCTCAAGGCAATACCCAGAGCATACTCCCACCTTCCTAGATGCATCTTAAGCGAAGACTCACATTTGAATTTTGAACATAAAACATCATAGTGAGAGGAAATAATACAGTAGCAGGGCCCAATGGGAAAGGAACCGAATACAATTCATCTGAATATGTGTCAAAACTGAGGTCACAGCGAAGCCGGGCAACTGCCTCCATCCTGGCTGGGCTGGAAGATTGGGGGGCGGAGTGTGCAATCCATCTTGAGCACATAATTCCAGAAGGCAAAAACAAAGTGGGCTTGCAACCATCACTCACAAGTGATTCCCAGGACTACCTTACAGGTAGTTCCTGGGCAAGGCAAGGCCATGGGCACTTCCAAAGTTCCCAAAGCTCACTAATCCAGAGACTAGATAGATCTCTGTCCCCTCAGAGACCCAAAGCAAAAGGAATCAGTCTGGATTGCAACAGGCACCATTCAAGTCATTATAAGGTGGGGACTCTGATTACCAGGCATTCAATAGTGAATGAAGGGAAGGAGATGTTTTTTCCTTGGAGGGCCTTGAGAAGAAGTTTGATATCTTTTTGTCAGTGACTGTGAGGATGAGCAAAAATTAGGTGGTGTCTGAGTCTCCTTCAAACCCTGAGATTCCATTGTTCCTTTGTGCTCTGAAGAAGCTCCAGCTCTGCTCAAGGCCTGACGGATTTTTCTTTGTGTATAATAATTGCTGGGACTATGGCAGGATTAGGTTAGTGTGTGTATGTGTGTGCGTGCATGCGTGTGCGCACAGGCATGCTCAGAGGTTACCCAGTAGGCATTGAGCTGACGGAATTGGAAGCAAACATGGAAAGGATGAAGCTGACTCAGAGAAAGAATAAGTAGTGTTCATCATTCCCTTCCCCTAACTCTCTAATCTGTGCTTTCCTGCCCACTTCCCAGCCTCGTGCTCTTCCTCTCTCATTTATAGTTTTTCTCCCCTAATCAGTTCATGTGACAGGGAAAAAAAAATCACTTTCTTAAGCCTAATATTTTGATGTTGGTCATTTTACTCCCTGGCGTAGGCATTCGCAGTGTCTCCCAATGGCTGATCATTCCAAATCCACAGTTATCAGTTCAGTTGTCAAGCCTTTCATCAAATGCATTTACCTGTCTCGTTATTTTATGACTTTTTGGTTCGGATCAATCACAGAGATCACCAGGCTTGCTTCTGTGTTTTAGACATGGGAAAACTGAGGCTCACAGAAGGCAAACTACTGGCCCAGGAACGATGGGTACAAGAGCAGAATGCAGGTTCCCAGGCTGCTTCCCCCCCAGCCCTTCCCCCGGCCTGGCACAGGGAGCTTCTTGCCACACCTGGCCTAGAATTGCTCTTACTCTCTGCCTGGCCATAGCCACTGTCTTCAAACACCTACTCCGAATTTACCCTGTGAAGCTTGAATTTCTGAATTTGCCCTAAGTTCAGCTGTTCAACTCTTCTTACAGATCCTTAGAGAAATCATCCACTTATCTGGAAATCACCTCACCTTTCAAGACCATACACACAAAAGCAACAACAACAACAAAACCTATAGAAAGAAGACGCAGAGGTTCTCAGGCCAACCAGAAAAGACATCTCAAAGTGCTTATTGGAAGCTCCAGTTCCACGGAAGTGTCCAAGAACTCATACCGAAGAGGTCATGCTCAGGGTGACCTATGGGACACAGGCATCCTTTCTCATGGACATACCTTATTGCATAAATAGTCACTACACTTGTAAGTGCCCTAAAACTTCCTGTACTCTTTTAGCCTCTCTGGCCATCCGCAAGAAAACAAAAATGCCAAGTCGACCTTCATCCCAGCTAGTTCTTGCTGTGTGCTCTGAGCTACCTGGCCTCCATGAGCTGTTGGGACAGGACACGAGGGGGTGTCTGGACCTTGCAGAAGGGTGGGACCAAATCTCCTGACCCCTGGCTGTACCCCTACTGAACCCGAAATCCTATGCAATAGTGGGGGCTCCCCGAGCCTCAGTTTCCTCTTTGTAAAATGGGGCAGAGTTTCTCACCTTGTGAAATTATTACAAAGGCTTTGCTGAGATAGTTGTATGAAGGCACCTGGGACAGAGCCTTACACATCTTTGGCATTCAATCAGAGTTAGCCAAATCTCAGTCCTGTCCTCTCCAAAGGGCTCTGCTCCATCATGGCTGATGTCACCTGCTGCAGGTTACATTGGACTTACTCTGACACCCTGACATTCCTGAGACTCCAGTAATGCTAAATAATTCTTTCCTCTGAAGGAACTCTTCCCTCCCCCCATGAGAGGGAACACAACATCTCTGATGGGATTTCTTCAGAATCAGCCAGTCTGGGAGAGCTTGGGGCTATACCTGATTTCTCTGGCCCTGGCATTTGGAACTCTAAACCTATGGGCCCTGCAGGGTCTCAGGTGCCAATCAATGGCAAGAACCCACCTAAAAGAGGGTCAGCCCACACCTCCCAACAGGACCTGTCCACTCGGATGTGGAAGATTGTCCTCAACAAAGTTCTATTTGTGCTGCTGATGAATTGTCAGGCTTCAAGATGGGCATGTTCCCCCAGTCTAGATTTGTGGTGGAAACTCAATAATGCCACAGCCCTCAGGGTTGGCCATGTCCCTTCCCAGAGAGGAAGTATTCCCAAAATGCGTATAGGACACTCTGCTTCGGCCCTGGTCAAGGAGCAAGGGATCTAGAACACTTCCACCCTTTAGCTCCTATTTATTTTGCCCCAAGCTCTGAACCTCATGGGATATCTGCAGCCTCTGGATCCCTGAGATCATCTCAGGGCCCGAGCAGCAATGGGCAGGCCAGAGAAGAGTGGGGTCATGGGGCTGGACCTTGGGAACCTCTGAAAAGCTCCCTCTCCCTCCCCAGCCACTGTCTGCGGAGGATGAGTTGGAGAATCACATGGTGTTCTGGAAGTGATTCCCTTGATATTTTCTGAGCTGTAAAGACAAGTTGAATTCTGGGAAAGACTCCTGAGTCTGTGCATGTACAACCATTCCCCACGATAGCCCTAAAGTTCTCCAGAATACTACCTTTGAGGGTGAGAGAGCCCCCTTTTCAGGAGGAGAAGGAAAGAATGAGTGATCCATTTCGGGGATGGGTCTTAGCAAGGTGTGACCTATGGAACAGGACAAAAGCAAATGAACAGCATTTCATTAAGATCCCCTGAGTAGCTAAGAATAGGTGTAAGAATGAGGAGACAAGCGATGAGGCCCACAGAGAAAATGCATTCTTGTCAAAGGACCGACTTCCTTTTTCCTTCCAAAGGAATTCCGTCTAAGCTCCCACCAGCCATGGAGTGGAAGCGTGTTGTGCTGGAGCAGCTAGGCAGTGTCAAAATTTATCTTTTCAAAACTGTCTCGGATGGCTCGGCCACCTGTTTGTGCAATATTTGTAAACCGTGTGCAAAACTCAGGCTTGTGCAGACAACCGAAGAAGTTAAGGAGCTGCCTTCTGTGTGCAGGGCTTCCCCTGCCTGATTTGTGCTTTGTCTAACCCCATCATCTCTCTTCTTCCCAGGGCTCTTCTTAAAGCCTGGTGAAATCATGCGGGCCCAGACTGGCTCCAGGGTAGAACCCGCTGTTCTCCCTATCCTGAGTGTCTGTTTCAAATACCTCTAAAGGGCGTGCAGCCTAAGGGCTTCTTTCCTGCATGCTTTTGATGCCAGGCTCTTGAATATTCTCTTTATATCTAACTTTCAAAATGAAAGCAGATGCAGTAACCCCACTCAGGCAAGTTGCGGTCAGTGGCTGGCACAGGAGGAGAGGTCTTAGCAAAAAGTGGTGCAAAGGTAGGGAGGTGGGATTTGGCACTGGGTAGATCTAGCACGCGGAATCAGTGGGAAGGAGGCAGTTGGCATAAAGCGAAGGTAGAAAATAGTCACCCTCTGGGGATACGTTACTCCATGTAGATGACCACAAATAAGGAAACAAAAACACCTGGGTCAAATCCTTCCCAGAGTACACCAGCTCCCTGCCAGGGTCTGTATCCAGGACCAAGGTTGTAGGTGCTGATTTAGCTGAAGGTCCATGTCACTCCCCCACCCCTCAAACCCAGAGGTCACATGCTCATTGTCCCACTTAAGCCAAATTTTTTTTTTCTTGCCGTAAGTCAACACATCCCCAACACGTATCCTACAAAAGTAGAGTTTATAAAGAAAGTAAATATTTTGAATCAAGAAGAGGATGAAAACAAGTTGTAAACATGTAACTGAAACATAAAAATACACATCAGTCCACTTACAGAACCAAACAGGGTTACATCGAATCTTTTAAAAGGAAAGCAAAGGAAAACTCTTCTCGGGAGCTCTTAAATTTAGGAAAAGAATCACTGTAGCATGCTCACCTTGAACCAGGGATTGGATATCGTGGTTCTTGTACAAAGGGAAATCTGTGAGGGAGATGGAGGTCCGAGGTGAAGGAGGGAGGAAGATTGCATAGTTGTGAAACAGTGGCTTCTCATCAAGGTCAACAAGTGCGTCCTCTGATAAAATAGCATTTGATTTGTTTTTTCTGTTCATTTCCGTTCACGGTATTTTTCTCTGTCCACCAAACATGTCATACATTGACGCATATATACAGTACACACACACACATGCTAGCGCTAAACACCGGAATTACACAGCCAGACTTGAAAACAACCCCTCGCCGCTTGTTCCACGCAAAGTTCGGATCCACCGATCCCCTTGTGCTACATCCTGACTCCATTTCTCATCAAAACTCATCTTTCAGATTATTTCTTTCTTTAGCAAGGAAAGGGCTGAGTGACAACGGTGTGGGGGGGGGAACGGCTTCAAGGAAAGCACCGGAAATGGTTCTATATTTTCACTGAACTTCTGTGGCAATGCCTCCCATTTTGGTTAGGGGCTCACTAGTTTTTAAGAGATAGGAAAAACCAACTGTGTCTTTTTCTTTTTTTTAAGCTTCCTTGAGGTAAACATCATTTGCTAACACCTTAGGCAGCCGACACGTTTTACAGCGCCATCAAGAAACTTTACAATAAGGAGGAAATGACACCGAAGTTTAACATCGATGCTCAACGACATTTAGAAAGCACATCTACATTTTAATTCATTTCCCCTCCGTCTCATTTGGCCAACTCCTTCTAGTCACATATAGAGCAGAGCAGAAATATGATTAATTGCCTGTATCATACTGGGCATCCCTTATCCCAACCCATTAAACCTCTCTTGCTCACATACTAAAAACCGTGAGTCAACTGGAAAAATAAAATAAAGATGAACAGACTTTACATTTTTTTCATCCTTTCTATCTGCCTCAAGCATATATATATATATACATATACACGCATATATATATATATGATAGTTTACATTAATATAGGAAATAGCAGAGGTCTTTTAGTTACATTTTATACAGAACCACTGCATCTTATCTTTTTTTTTCTATGCTCTCTCTCTTTTTGGATAAACAATTGGCTATAACAATCTATAGTAAGGCTTCACAGAAAGAATTCTGCATGTTTTGTTTTTCTCTAAGAACCAAAGTTTATAAAATGAGGTTTGATTCTAGCACCTTATACAGTATTAGTGATGTTGTTCCCTTGGGAGGAAATAGCACTACCCAACACCTCAGGTGAGTCTCCATCGGTTACACAGTTCTCAAAGGTATTGCCAAAGGGGGGACATACAACACAGCGGCGATAGAGGAGCAAGAAGGAAACAAAACAGAACCCCGAGATTAAAGTCTCAGCAACGTACAAATAAAATCTTAAAAACATGTCAAGTTGCCGTCTCCAAATTAGTAATAATTTTGTGTTTCAGCGCCACCAATCAATCCTTTTAGCTTATCCTTCCCCATGAGGTCAGGAAATATTATGATGTCCATTTGAGATGGGGAGACTGAGTCTGGGAGACGTACACAGGTTATGAAGGAAACCGTCTGGGTTAAGGAACAGGGTGGGGATGTCCAGCCTCTAGCTCCTTATTCCCAAACGGTTCCTAGTCACCTTTAATTGGCGAGTTGAGATTTTGGAAAAGCAGCTTATTGGCCACTGATGAGGAAGCAAAGCAAACAAATCATTTTTTTTTTAATATCAGCACCAAAGGAAGTTCAAAAGAAGCTGTTCTTTGCTCCCTTATCAAACATCCCATGTTACGGAGACAGCAACTTTCACAAGCAGGGAGAAGCCAACCTGTCACAGGAGTAACCCATCTCTTTTGTGGGTGCCCTTCCCCAAGTCCAAACAAACGCTCCACAGAACTGTTAGTTCCGGTTGAGTAGCATTGATTTTTGCAGAGGAATGATCAACTCCCACCAAAGCTGCATCAGAACCTCAATGATATAATTATATAACTATAGTGATATCTCTATCTCTATATATCTATTTATATATGTATACATTAAAGTCTTTTACTGCACTGGCACGTGATACCGAGGAATAGTACTGGCATTGCTGTTTGCTGCAAGTGGCCGCCTTGACTGGAGTTACACGAGAGAGAAGCACCACGAGAAAAGGCACCACAAGGTTTCAAGAAGTTAAATTGTTTGTTGTCACCGCCCTGACCTCGCCGTGGTGGGGAAACAGAAACGTTTTTCATCTTCAGCAAGGACCCTGGAACAACTGATTCCAAAATTATCCCGACCCATGCACCTCTGTCCACTTCAACTCCACAGGGAGACAGGAAAAAAAGAGCCCGACGTGGTTCATTTTACTGAAATTTCTTTTTGGCTACTAGAAAAGGAGAGTATTTTCATTTTTAAAAAGAAAAGGCTGTGTGTGGGGGGTGGGTGGGACTCAGATACTGGACACTAAGCCATCCTAAAAAAGTATGAATAAGGACAAAAATCTTGTGCTAAGGGAAGTCTCTAGGATGATTCCTTGGTAGCAATGCATTAAGGAAAAAGAAAGAGAGAAAGAGAGAGAGAATGACAGAATGACATCTATAGGCACCATTAGCCACAATTAGCACCGGGTCTGGATTGATGAGGACAGATGGATGTCCACGTCTGTCCACATATCTAAGAACCATGAGTGTTGGCTTAGAATCAACATTACTTCATCCTTATAGCGTGGCCAAGAAGATAGGAAGTCGTTGGCCATCGGGAGCACCAAGAATCATGTGTGCCGCTGATGAACTGGAAAACGAGAGGGGGCACCCAAGGACTTCGGAGTGGATGGTAAATGGCATTTTTATTTTTATTAGTTACCTGCTGGCCTTGAAATATCCCCTTCTGTTTCTCATTCTAGGTGGGGAAACACCCTCCACATGGGAACAGAGAGCCTGTATTTGTTGCAGGAGAGTCTGAACATGGGGTAAGGGGTGCAGAGTTCCCCTCACCAGCCAGTTTCCTTCCTTTGCTCCTGGTCTGGGTCAAAAGAAGGTAAGTCCACAGGCCATGCTGGTGTGACTTGCAAGGCTCGTAGGACTTGCTGTCTAAGCCCATGGTGACAGGATGGGGAGGCTTGTGACCAGGATCAAAATGGCTCACTGCAGGGACCACTCTTCCCAAACTGTGGTCAGTGCTCCAACGGAACACAGGATGCTGGCTGGGGTTGGGAGAAATGTGGTGCTGGTCCTGATACAGCCATCTCTGTGGCATATTTCTTTGAATTATTGCTTTTCCTTCTGGTTTCTTGAGCTGGGGTTTTTAAGCTTAAGTTGTTTTTTTTTTAAATTGTGATGCTAGCCTATACTAAAAATGATACTCCCATTTCAGTGCAAGGAAAAATACATTATTCCTACCACCTTCCAGCAATCTGAATTATTTTTTCAAACCTACTTTTGGGGCATGGACAACAGGGGCAAACAAAAGACCTCTGCCAGAGGAGTCCTCCTTATGCAAAGGACCTCCTCTAGAACCTTCATGAGACAGACAAAAGTCACCAGATTATACTGCCCAACCTGGCCCCTTCCTCCCATCTCCTTCTTTGCTGTTTCCACCTGTGTGCCTCTTGCCATAACATACCTGGGTGTTTGGGAGTCTCTGCCCATGATTTTAAGAGAATGCTCTCTATTTATTTCTTCCAAGGGTTCCCAGAACTTCCTCCCAGATGGGAAATGTAACACTGGTCTCCAAGCCCCTGCTTCTCCATTGACCTAAGGTCACTGGTGTCCTGACCACAGTCCCAACAACCACAACAGGTGGAATCTAGATGGGAAGTGCAATTCTGAGCTGCTAGGACAGGGAAGGTGGATACACCAGCCTTCCTCTTCAGCTTCTCTGGCTGCTGCCAGCCAGAGAGATGGTAGAGAGAAGGGAAATCCAAATCTGTCACTATAACCTGCTCCCTAAGTGAGAACAGGTGGAAGGCACAACCCATCGCTGACCAGGCAACCGGGAGCATTGGTCTGTGGCCCTGGAGGAGGGATCAGCTCAGAAGCTGCCTCCACCAAAGGTCTTCCCTATTTTCAAAGTCAAGCACATCCTCCACTGGACTTTCGCAGCATTTGCTTTGTTCTTCTATGTATTCAACATATTCTGTCTTCCACTAGAGCTCTTTGAGTTTCTAGCCAAGTCATAGTTACCAGAGGGTTTGGGCTAAAAGAAAAGTTTTGGAAACAAAGAAATTGATGACTAGAGAGGCTAAATAATTGGTCCAAGATCACACAGTGTTGGGCCAGAGCTTTGACTTCCTGATTTCCTACTGGGAACCTTTATACTATCCTGTTATGATAGGTGGAGATGTCATTCTTAGCCTCTATACCTTCCAAATTTTTATTCAATGCTTTTCTTCCCGTACTGCATCACCCATGGGCATGGACTGTGTTTTGCATATAATAGGTGCTCAGTTAAAGGAAATTAAATTATGTTTTTTTTAAATAAGAGCTTCTTTTTCCATCCAAGGGGCTCATTAATTATGTAGCCTATGTCATCAGCCAAATGCTGATGGGCTCTCATTGATCTGTAATGCAGATTTTTCATGTAAGCCACACTTACATACACCATGTGGGTCAGGTGTGACAAAGGGAAGGGTCCCTCCTAGGCTTCCCCTCACTTTCTTTGGCTAAGCCACTTCCAAACCATCCTTTCTCTGGAGAGAGGAGACTAGAAATAGGCTCATTTGTATTCCCTTAGGTTGAGAATTTGGTCAACAGCAGGTGGCATAAACCTATATGTTTGGGAGACTTAGCCAATAGGTCTAATCCTTAGCCTACAGTTCACAAATTATTTTTAAAACCAGCAAAGAGTAAAGGACATAGTCTGAGTTTTGGAAGCTATACTCCACTCACACAGCTGCTGCTCAGAACAGAAGATAAGGGAAAAGAAAGATTTGCAGCCAGATACAAGGGTGAGTCTCATCTGGATGACTAAAGCTCCTACAGAAAACTCTCATCTCATTGAAATGGACAGAGAGGGACCAGTGTACACAGCATCAGCTTGGAATTGTCCGCTTCCAGAATTTTCCTTTTATGGATGCATCCCAGATCATTGGTTCAGTGGGGGGAAATTACTGGAATGTCAAAATTAAGGGTGTTTATGACTCTGCTTCTTTTAAATCCTCAAAAATACACATAAGCCAGTTTTCAGACATGGCTAATGCTCAGAGTAAATAGAAGCAACAAGAATATTTTGTTAGCATTTTAGGGAAAATGACAAATTTTATGCACTCAAGGCTTTGAATTACCTGAGAATTTCAATAGTTTTGCTCCATAAAGAGTCAGTTAGCAGTGTCACCAGCTTTATCAGGTTAAAATTGGAAGAATGATTGGTAGACAAGTATCCAAGAAAGACTAAACAAATGAGAAAACATCCTGAAAAATAGCCATCATTTTGAGAAAAGAGATTTGATTCCAGCCTTCTGACCCTTGCAGGTCGCTTCACCTCACCAGGAAGACAGGTTGAGAGAGTCCGTGACCAGGTGAGCACATGAGGAGACCCAAAACATGACTGCAGGGTGACATCCGTGAGGCCAGGGTTACGGTCTCTGGCCCGTTCACAGGCAGACACAGAGTTAGAAAATGCTGGAAAACTCTGCCCAGCTACAGGGAGAAAAATGTATTTGCTTTGAACAGCATACCATGGTGACAACCCACAGACACCAAAAGATGACAGAGTCTTGAGGAGATTCTATTTCTCTTTCTTTCTCTCTTTTCCCTCTCTCTGCCTGCCTTCCTCCTTCCTTCCTCCTTCCTTCCTTCCTTCCTTCCTTCCTTCCTTCCTTCCTTCCTTCCTTCCTTCCTTCCTTCCTTCCTTCCTTCCTTCCTTCCCTGTTTGTGTATTTTCTTCCATAACAAATCTGTAATTGTTTTAAGTAAAAGAAAAGAACCACATGGGAAGGCAGGGCTGCACCCTTAGCCCCTCCAGGATTGTGCTCTCATCTTCCTTTTTCTACCTCCAAATTTTTCTCCTTGTACCCCAAGGAGCCGCTTTTTCAGTAACACCAGTAGAAAAGTAGGTTTCTTGGAAACATGTCTCGTCACAAAAAAGTCCATGCAGGGGGGAAAAATAACGGTACTGTTATACATTGCAAATGGCCCTGGGGATAAGGGGATATCGATAGGGGAGGATGTCACATACACTTCTGGAGTGGCATTCTGCATCTGTGACAGGTTAAGGGAGAGGACCCCAAGAGCTGCTCCTGTGCAGTGGGCTTGAAAAGGTCTCTAAGGGTTTTGTCCAGACCCTGTGGTTTTCTCCCACCTAACACAAGCCTTTCGGGTAGCAGTGGCTATCTTTCCTGCACCTATTCAGATCCCAAACATTCTTAGAATCCAGATCACCTCCCTGGTGGTGGCTTCCCTTGCCCTTCCAGTCAAAGGAGGGACCTCAGAATGGGATGCAGGTCAGGAAAGAAGGCATGTGACTCAAAGCTCTGTATTGCATTCGTAGCTTTCCCCTCCAGATAACCTCAAATGCTCTTTTCCCTTCTCTGGAAGGACTCGTCCAGCAAAACCAGATATCCGGGCACCTTGGGTCGTGTGGATTCTGTCATCAGGGCAGGAGGGAATTTGAGTGACTTTTTCACACCGAGTGTACCTGTTTCTTCCCAGGTCTCTCTGACAGACCCAGACTTGTAGCCATCTGGGCAGTGCTCTAAAAATCAGTTCTGCCTCCTACAAAGCGATTGCTCTGAAATGTCTCCTCTGTTAGAGTCACCAGAAGGGGAAGTCACACTCCCCAAATCTCGGGCGGGGAGGGGGTTACTTCATGGGGGGAGCTTCACATTATGGGCAGACACCAATACTGCAGGCCCACACCCATCAGGTTTGGGGTTCCCTGGCAGCCTAAGGACATCTAATGCTGACCAGGGTCCAGGTAGTAACTTCCGCCTTGCTTCTCCAGAGATGCTTTCCACTCTTCACTCGCTCTGGGGAGGACTGTGCTAATGGGTCAGAGTTATTTGGTGTGATTTGAAATCCAGAAAGTGGGGAGCTATTGAGAAAGCTGCTGCCCAGAGTCTGCAGGTTGCTCTGCGGACCTGCTGAGAATGCTGGGAGCAACTGGAGAGTCTCAAAGTCCTAGCACAACCCCTGTGGGCCTCCTGTCACAGGTGGGGGAGACGGAAGCACATCTCAGTCCAGGGGCGTCTTCACAGCCCTGCACACCGGAGAAAGAAAAACCCACCCAGACTAGGTCTATTTCAAGTCCAGCAAGAGCCTAAACATCAAAATACTCTGTTTCACTAACTTTTTAAGCCCTTTAAGGAAAGGATACATACATATATATGTATATATGTATTTGTGTGTGTGTGTGTGCGCGTGTATATACACACACACACGCACACACGGACATATACATATATATGTATATAGTATACTTATATATACATATATATGCCCAAGATTGGCATATTTAGGTATTTAGCTATGATCAGTAAGCTTAGAATGCAGTTACACAGTCACATACTTCTCAATGAGGCTCCTAGGTTCTGCACAATTCACAATAATCTCAAAATTTCAGATCACCTCATTGTTTATGTGGCTTTCCGTGTGCACACTCTCTCTCTGTCGCTCTCTTTCTTGGCATTTTGTAATCAATATAATTTCAAGCAAATAAAATGAAGCACTCAGTCATGAGGAGGTGCCACAGGTTAGCCTCCATAGCTCCATCACCCTACCATGGTGTGAGCCATCACATTGCATAGAGGCTTTTGTTATGCTGTTACGCTAAATGCCCTAGATAGCTCAGGGGGTGAGTAAAGGGTATTTTCACTTGGAGGCCCATACTGGCCTCAAAAGTTATCGGTGAGTGTCCCCAAAAGCTGAGGTAACACAGTTAGCCCCTATCTCCTGTGCTCCATTCCTAAGTCTCCCTCAGGACTCTTTTAAAGAGCCTTTTAGGGGCGCCTGGGTGGCACAGCGGTTAAGCGTCTGCCTTCGGCTCAGGGTGTGATCCCGGTGTTATGGGATTGAGCCCCACATCAGGCTCCTCCGCTATGAGCCTGCTTCTTCCTCTCCCGCTCCCCCTGCTTGTGTTCCCTCTCTCGCTGGCTGTCTCTGTCAAATAAATAAATAAAATCTTTTAAAAAAAAAGAGCCACACCTTTTAAAGGCATCTATATGTATTTAAATGAAGAAATGCAGCCCAGCCTTGACCTCAGGCAGGCTAGACTAGTGGAGAGGCTAGGGCCATGGCTCAGAGAGGAGTTGCAAGGACAGGTCCTATGTGGTTGATGACATATTTGGTGGAAGTGTGCAGCAACAGTGGGGTCAGGGAGAGGGGAAACGATAATGGGGTTGAGTTTGGACAACCAGCCCAGCCTGAAGCAGTGTGCCTATAAAGTTTAGCCTTAAGGAAGGAAGGCCTTTTGGTGTGAACACCAGAGGTGGGACTGTCTTGGGCGCAGGCTGGAGAAGAGCAGAGAAGTGGCAGAGAAACACAGCATGATCTGGGGCCAGGCAGCACCAAAACTGAAGACATCCTTTCCTTGGGTTGGAAGAAAAAGGGCTCTTTACTATGTTGGCTTCCTACACAGACTCACATGGGGCTTCCCAAGTCCTGAGTCCAAGGTGGAGGGGACCACTGTGGGCCACAGAGTCCCATGTCTTTTCAAGCCAAATAACCTTCCCTTTCTCTTTGTCCCTTCTGCCCTCTGAAAGGAAAAGAAAGGAATCCTTTCTTTCCCTGAAGATTAGCATCATATAGTCATTTTCAAAATAACAAGCAGTTTCACTCTGGTTCTAAAACACAGAGGAAGCCCCCATTGAGCTCTGAGGATGTTCTTTCTGTGGCATGGAGATTTCTGGGGATCCAGGGAGACAGACCTAGTATTCCTCAAGCTAAGCTCTGGGTTGCTTCCAGGAAGCTTCGCCTTGGAACTGGAATTCCAACCTGCTTAGCTCAGTAGGTGACTTGGCTTTCAGTAGAAACTAGAGAACGCTGGGCACAACACTCAACGAAGAATTTGAGATGTGCTATATTTTAGAATCTTTGAGAATCCAGATCTGGTTCCTTGAGTGTGTTTGGGAAGGGAAGATCTTTGCACGTGGAAAAACAAATGAGAAATTTTAAAAGGCTTTCAATCGCTAAGCAGTTGAAAATCTCTTTCCCCACCACCACTGAAAAAAATTTTTTAAAGACAAGTCACGCGTTTTGATTTGTTTTCTAGTAAAGACCCTTGTCTTTGGAAGCCAAGACTTTCCAGCAAACAACAGTATACCAGACTCTCCAAGGACACAAACCAACCAAAGCATACCCAGTTATTGTTCCAGCACAGTATAAGCACACTGTTCTCTGGGTCTGGAGAGAGAAGATGAAGGCTATGGGAAAACTGAAGCTGAGCAGGACGAATGACCGAAATAATAGAACCATGTCTGTTGGCCACAGGATGCGCTCACTGAAATTTGCCTTCATTTTACCCTAAGGGGAGAAGATCAACCAATATTTGTTTGCTTCTCAGAATAGCATTCTTTGATGGAAGCCAAAGGATTTAAAGCCCTTCCTTCTTGCCCAAATATTTGGGAAGGAAAGAAGAGTAGCCTTTCTGGATGGAAAGACAGAGAACATCTTTCTTGACTCACATAGAGATAACTCTGTTATTCTGTCCTCTTGTAATAGTTTAAAAATATCCATTAATCAAAAAAGAGGAGAGGAGCTGGATCACCTTCCCCTTCCTCCATGGCACCTAGCATGGATGCCTTGCATACCGTAGGTGCTCAATGGAAGTTTAAAAGGATTTTAAATAGGAAGCAAACTTGATAACCATAATACTTTTATCCTCAAAGTGCTTTACCAAGACATTAATGACCTTATCCTCACAACACCCCTGTGAGGTAAGTAAGCAATACTCTTCCCATTTTACAGAAAGAGAAATTGGCCCCAAGAGTGACTTGACATAGGTCTGCAGAAGGATAGAGTCCTGGATTTTCTACTTCTAGCAACATGATCTGTTCATGAGAACGTGCCTTTCTTTTCTTGAGATGCTTTCTTTGACCCTTTAGTAAAACAATAATGCTTAAATATGTCACTCAGTAAAATCAATTTCCTCTGTTTGAAAAGAATATGCTTTGCTATTTCTGCCCCAGAGTGTGTAGGAAGTAACAATTAGATGGTTGCAAATATTTTCTTTCCACATACTTCTGGAAGCCTTCCTCTTCTTTACCGCTCTTCCTACCCATCTACTGAGTCATTTTGTTCTCTGTGGTTCCACGTGTCCATCTTCAAAGTTCTCATTCATAAATGCCATACAATTCATTTGCCATCCATCCCAGTCAAAAAAGGAGTGCCGATGAGAACAGGGAGTCAATCTGAGGTCTCATTTATTCCTTCCTTCAGGAAACCATCAGAAATACCTTGTGGAAACAAATAATCCCAACAGGATTTGGCCTATCCACAGAATGATCAGATACAAAATCAAACAGAAGTCATTATTGAATTCCAAGCTATGGTCTGGTCCCTTGTGCTGTCAAAACAATAATATTAGTCTTGGAGAGCAGAGTCAGAGCAGGTGGGAAAGGAATTCTTGTCAGGGATCCACAGCCAAAGAGCAGGAGGCTTTTCAGCAACAACTAGAACCTGCCTGGGTAAAATATTTGTTCCTTTGGGACAGTCTCAGAATGTGCATTTTTTTTTTGATAGAATTCTTACATCAAAATGCACCTGAACTCCAAAGAAAAGGCCAGAGCCAGAGCCAGGTTGACTGATCCAGAGCAGGTAAAGCTTCTAGAATTTTCTTCTCCAAGAAGGTTCTCACAGCCAATAGAAAATCAGTGTTGCAGCTGGTCCTCCTGGAGTGCTAATGTCATTCTCCACTGCTCCCACCTGCCCTCACTCTAGTTTAGTCCTAAGAAGAACATGGAGGTTCTTAGCATGGGTCTGTTTTCTTGCTCAAAGGGTATCTTGGTAGTTTAATTAATAACAGTCAAACCATAGTAAAAAGAAAAAAAAAAAGAAAAAAGGAAAGAAAAATAAACTCAACTAAAATTTCCAATTCAAATGTTGAGGAAAAAAATACCCTGATTTGGATAAAAATCAATAGTGATATTCCCCAACCCCTGTTTGTCTCTGAATCTTTGCCTGTAGGCTCCACTCAAAGCACACCAGGGTATGATTAAAACCCACCATTGGGACCCACGTTTTGGCTGATGGATGTTTTTTAAAAAAACAGAGTTTTGTTTCTTTACTCTGCAAAGAGGCAAAGAGAAGATGAGCTCATTTGATGATGCGAGCCTCAAAGTTGAAAAAGATTGTGTGGAAGAAAAAAAGTGAGGGATAGTTCCTGAAGAGCTTTCACCCACTTTAAAAAGCATTCAAATGCTCCCCATGCACCCATTCTCTTGTCTGCCCAAAGCTCAATGAATATCAGTTTTAAAATTGATCCCTCCATATATTCTCTGATACATTAGGAAAAATTAATATCAGGACATTTGGTTTAGAATTACAAGTGGCTGGCTTGAGCTAGGTGACCCCTGGTCATCACACCAGAGTACCATTGTGCTGGGTTCACAGTGCTGTGAAGTATCTAAGAACTATAGGTGTGTGAGACTTCTCCCTGTCCAGCTGTACTGCTCGTCCTATGGGCTTCCAGGTGCCACTGCACCTGGAGAAAATACTATCCTGTGGTTCCATTTCCCAAGTAACGAGGTCACCACTATTCCTTATATGATGCCTTCATTACAGGCAATAATGACTGAATCCTCACAGCATCCCTGAGCAGGAGAGAAAGAAGAGGTTGGCCTTCTCTCTCTCCACTTTACAGATGGAGAAACCAAGGCACCGAGAGGTGAAGTGAGTTATCCATGATCACAGTGGGGACCCTGAATCAGCCTGTGATATTTCCTGATCTTTCTGGGTCTAAAGAAAAGCTTCTAGGAGGTCTACAGCTAAAACAAATTTCCTAACCCCACTGTAGTCTGAGGACCCCAGGGCTATGTTGGGAATAGAGAAACAGACCAAGGGAGTCATTTAATAGGTGACCAGTTGTCTATATCCACCATGACATATGGCAGAAGGCTACTTCTAGAAGAATGTTCACTGGGTTACCAATTGGCACTATACCCAAAGGAAATTATTTTTTTGTCCTCCTTGTTTTAAAGATGGATTTTAGGAGTAGTCCTTTCTGGATGAGCATGGGTGAGCTGACTGACTTCAGTTTGCATTGTGGGGTCTTGTGATTCATGTTAAGGATTGGCAGGGGCAGGCATCTTCTACCTGGGCTTGCATATTGTTCTGCATGGGATGAGGCAGGCCGGAGCAGGTGCCCCTTAGGTCCTGCCTGCTCATTTCCAATTTGGTCTATTTTTAGCCCTTGACACAAGGTGTTGGCCGTGTGCAGGGGGATCTCCTACAGTTGTCCGTCTGCTGCCCTCAGGGGCTGCCATTAATAGCACTCCCGACCTTTGGCTCCAGTACATATCAGCCATATCCTGCCAGCCACTGCAAGGAAAGGTACGGGAAGCAACAAGGCACAGCTCCTTTCCAGGAGGCAGAGAAGAAGCAGATGGTGCCCAGGAGAGTCAAGTAAGGCAGACAGAACCAGGCAGGCAAAGAAATAAAGCTGCAGGCAGATCAAGGCAGTGCCCTTGTCTTTTGATATTTGGCCAGTAGCACAAGATGCAGTGGTTTAAGCAAGAAATGAAATCTTTAAAATAGCTAAGGATGGATGAGAAAGAGGCTTGTGTTGTCATTGCAGGAATACATCTTTTTCCCCAGTGAAGGGCTTAAAAAAAAATCTCCGAGAGGGCAGAGTTGCCTTCCTACAAGATTTGCAATTGGGACAGGCACACGTTGATTTAGGATGCTCTGGGGGCAGCCCTCTTACAAACTGATGGTTTTATAGCCTGTGATAGGCTAACCACTGCAATTTCCACGTCCAGACGGTTGACCTGCGGATGAGAATGGAATGTTGCCTCTGTGGCCAGTTTTGGATGAAGAGATAATGACACAGACTTTAACCTTGAAGAATTTTCCCATTTTATTCACCCCATTCACACCTGGACTTTAATCAGAGGAGCTGATGTTGACTTAAATTCACTTCCTACAGGATATTCGTGTGTGCTTCATAAGGAGGGTTACCTGACAGACTGCAGTGGTCAATAAATGTTTGAGAATGAAATGAACAGAACTGCTACCTATTAGGCTGATCTGGCCACTGGGGTGAGTCTAGGTCTGTGCTCTCTTCTCTTTCATCATGCAGGGTCTTTCCAGGTCTCCTCTGAGCTCTTCAAGACCTTCCTGGCAGTTTTCTGAGGTTACACTGGGAACATCCCTTGAATCTAGGTGAAATTAATTGCAATGAGCTCTCTTCACTCTCCAAATTTAAATCCACCTTCCTCCAAGCAAATCAGATAGTATTATTTTAACATTTTTCAGTTTGGCAAAGAAATAACAGATTTTAGCTTTTCAATAAGACAATCAAATGAGTGTCCACAAGGAGTGCATCCTCATGAAGGCCACCCCGTGAAGGTGTTGTCATCATACATAAGAAGCCTGAAAAGGCTCACTTCGATTAAGGAGCTTCTTTCCTTGGAAAAGAAAATGCCATCTTGCGTGCTAAACAAGTGTTAGGTGACCCAGTGCACCTCATTTGAGAAGCCAGGAGCCAGAGGGTGTGGACGCTGTAGGTAGAATATGCTGGGGCCCCGTTGTCCTTTGGAGTCTGGCATCTTTTTCTTCAGACCAAAGGCTCGAAGCCTGCACATTGCTGTCCTCTCCTTACACCTGTTCCTAGGTAGAGGAGAAAATGTTGCTCCTTCTAGGGGCATCAGGGCTTGAGGCTCATTAGAGAACCCTCCGTCCCCAGTGAGGGAAGTTTCGGTGTATACAAAGGAGTGGGGCACTGTCCATTTAAGAGGTTCTCCAAACGAGATCAGCATCAGAAACCTCGCTTCTGCCTCTATGACTGTGTGGGAGGGAGTAAAAGTAGAGGGAGAACTGAGAAGATGATGTCATTTGGTGTTTTCTAATTTTTTCTAAGAATAAGGCTTTTATTGGGACAGGGCCTGTTGCCAATGCCATGAGATGCCACAAGGCCGATAGTATCATCCTCATGACCATGGTCCAGACAGGTATTTGTATTCTTTTAAACCACTCTGGAACTCAGAGGGGCCGTGGCTATTGAGGTGATGGCAAGTTAGGCCACCAGGGCTGTAGAGTATTGGCTGAATTTGTGCCTGGGGAGGTAGAGGAGTGGGAGAGCCCCTGGGACCATAAGGAAGTGTTGTCTTCCTCCACTGGAAAGGGACATGTTGGCAGCACGTGACGTCAAGAGCTATGGGGTCTGTTCCCCATAGCACCCTTGGTTCCCAACTTGTTTGGATGAGTCTGACCCTGCAGAGCAAGGTGAAGCTTTTGGAGATAAACTGGAGAAGTGTGTTTGAGATAGGAGAAACTCTGAGGGCGAGTGAGGCCAGTGGGGGCTCATCTGGTGAATTTAAACCTTACTTAGATCCCTTCATCATGGCCTTGAGAGACATGACATTCCCATTTAGGATGTCCAGGGCTTGTGACAGCCAACTCAGGGAATGTCGCTTTGATGGTATCTAAGGATAATGAGGTTTCCTTTCATGCAGAGGCCCAGAGAGAAGCACAGCCACTGAGCAATGGAGAAACAGGACCTGCAGAAATGATTCTAACAAAATCAGCCAGATTTTGGAGATAGGATCACATATCTGAGAATGAAAAGAAGAGCCAAAGTCTCTATGGGGGGTTGTGGGCTTATTTGATGGGGGCAGGTGGCAATAAATAAAGAAAAGGGACTAGCTCTCTATTCTATTCTACAGCTCCTGGTACAACATGCTCATCTGCTACCAGAACTAAATATAGAGAGTTTAGTTTTCATCTAACACTCCCCCCAGGGGTGGGGGGGGGCAGCTGGGGCAGCCTGTCCTGGCGCCTCATCGTCCATAAGGGGTTGGCCAGGCGCTCAGGCAAATGGCAGACTAAAAGCAGATTCTCAGTGTGGGATGAGGCCACCACTGCTCACTGAGTGCAAACAGTGACCTTGCCGCCGAGCAGCCTGAAGGGTCTGGGTTTTCAGAACCAAAGTCTTACAGGTAAGGAGACAGACCTCCCAGGAGAGTGGGTGGAAAGTGCTAGCTGCTGTGCGAGGTTAGGGGAAGCACAGTGGAGGGGGAGAGAAGACCACAGGGGAGCAGCTGGTTGGGACTAGTGGACAGGGGGTCTCTAGGTGATTGGAAATGCAAGGACCTGCTATAGGCTGATGGTACCAAGAAGGCTGATGAAAAGTCTCCTCTGGTCATTCTTTTTATGTGTCCCTGCCTCCCTCCCATGTTTTCTCCTTCTTTTCAGACTTATCTTCCTTCTTCTGACCCTATGCAAAACCAGAGTTCCCTGCTGCTATTCATAATGCATATTTTCATTTTCATCCTTAGGAAAGTAACGGGCATGATGGAGGGGTGGGGAGCAACGTTTCACGGGATCAGTGTGCCCTCCTGCCTGAGTCTTGCAAAGCCCAGTCCAGCAGAGGTCAAAAGAAAGATTTCTGAAATATCCTGTGATCTTCTCATTTGTTTCCAGTGGCTAAGGCCCCAGAGGGCCCTCCCTGAGTTGGAAGTTGTCACCCCAACTTTGGGCGCTTCAGGTCCATGAACTTCTGTGATTTTCTTAGTTGCGTGTAAACATAAACACACACAGGAACACACACGTGCACACGCACATGCTGAATGTGGAGTAGTAGAATACGAGCGGCCAAGGAAAGCCTGTGGCTATGTCACGATGAAACAGAAAGAGAAAGGAAATAAATCCAAGGACAGGCACACAAGCCAAAGTGGCAGAGGTCCCAAAGGGATGCATGGAGGACAGTGTTGAGGATTGCTCTGGTAATGGACGTCTAGAGGGCTCTAGGCACCCGAGCCCCAGAGCTGAGGCAGACAAGAGTTGGGACTCCGGCAAGCCAGGATGGGATGGCCCCTCTCAAATGGCCTCACCGCCTCTAGCCTCAGCAGAGTAAGCAGCAAGCTAAGCCCTAGATAGGGAAGCAGAATGAAAAGGAAAAGCACCGCCGACTGGATCAGAATTCCTAATTAACCGTTGAGTGGCCCATGGGCCTGTCCCGTGGCTGGGCGGAGACAGTCCCGCATGGCTGGTCTTGCCAAAGCCGAGGTGTGCTCTGCGCTTCCTAGATGGGTGGGCATGAGGGCCACAGGCTCTCTGCACCTCTCCTCCCTTCCTCCTTTCCACCAGGGAGGACCTGAGGGGACAACCGAGTCAGGGAGGGGGACAGGACGGCACTGCAAAGTTGAGTAATAATAAAGGAAATCAAAGGGATCTGAACAAAAAAAAAAACAGAAGAAGAAGAAGGAGCTTCCAGTTCACAACTGAAATGAAATTGAAAACTCGTTCTTTTTTTCTTTTTTCTTTTTTTTTTAACAGGTTTAGATAAACAATAAAGAGGGTGGGAAAGAGAAGCCTCTTTGAATAATAATTTTTTAAAAAAACCCCACAAACATAAAAAAAAATCCTCAGTGTTTGAACTTCTCTTGAGAATAGTTCAATGTGAGGTTTTGCACCCTAAACAGTTATATCTGGAATTAAAAAAAAAAATCGCAGCTCCACACAACAAAGACAAACAGTATTTACTGAAAAATATTGTGTGTGTGTGTGTGTGTATATATATATACATATATATATACACACACACACTTATATATATATTTATATATATATATATCTTTTTGTGGAGATTTTTTTCTTTTTGTGATTTTTTTTCTTTTCCTTTTTTTTTTTTTTTTTTTTTTGTGCCCAAGTAGAGATACAATGGGATTGAAAAGATGCCCTAGAACAGAATATTCTTTACAGGAGCAATACTTTGAAAAATAACATTTAAAAATGGTTGAACATACTTGCAATACCTCCAGAAATTCGACTTGGTACAATGAGAAAATAAATAATTGAATCAAATCTTCACCCAAATGACGTGGCCTTGAAGACCCAGAGTATGCTGCTGGTATGAGTCTTGCCATCCAGACAGGGGCTGATAGTCAAGCACCATCCCCTCCTCCCTGCTGCCCGCTCCCCAGCACCCTTATACTCCACCTCAGCCATACCCAGAGTCTGTCTTATATCCGTTGTCTACATTTCTGGCAAGACCTTGCAGCAGACACATACACACATATATACGTGTGCTATGGGTGCACACACACACACACACATACGCACACACACACACACTCACTACACACACAAAATTTCCCACTCAACCCAGATGCACCAAGTGAGCTGAATGACTTTCAGCCAACCACAATGGTGAAAGACAGAAGCACCAAACAGTCTTTGAAATGGGTCAGTTATTACAATTTGACTTTTTTTTATATTCTAATTTTCCTCTTTTGTTAGTATTTTTAAAAAGCACAAATGAAAAATGAAGAATTCTTTCCAGATCAATTTAAGGCTTCCCACCAAATGGAAACAGAAGAGGCCTTACACAATATCACATGTGATAAATGTATACTTTTCACGGCCTTAAAATGACAGAACAAATCATTTTTGCCGGTCACTGATTTAAGTATTGTGCCTTTAAATTGATGTCATTCTTTTTGCTACTATGCTGAGTTTTATTATTACTGATGTTCTTTAATTAGATAAATGGAAATCTCCTTTAATTTGCATTAGAATTTCCTGTTCTTATAGAATTATTGGGGTGGCTTTTTGTTCTGTTCTGTTTGCTTTACCCCAGGAAACAAATGCGGTTCTTAGCAGGTAAATGCTAAAATGGCACATAGTCAGCCTTCAAGTACCTTTTCCAGCCATCTGAGTTTCAAACACCCAGCCTTTTGGCTCCTAGAAGGCGCTGATAAGTTAGGGGCAAGGACAGGGGATGGGAGAGCAACCCAAAAAGGAGGAGGGTTTTCTATGCGTTTGCTTTTGGTAAATTTGGTTTGTTCGATAAAAATAATCAGATAGGAAGAATGATTGCTTTGCGGTTTTTTTGTTGATTGGTTTTCATTTTGTTTCTAGATTTGTTTTGTTTGATTGTTTAATTTTCCTTCTCCTGGTGCAAAAGTCACCAGAGAGTTTTGCATGAGGAAACATGACAGTACTTAATGAAACTCAGCACCTAAGGGCATAAGGCAGTTGAAGGTTTTGTTTGTTTGTGTTTGTTTTGTTTTGTTTTGTTTTGTTCTTTCAATCAGCACCAATCCCGTAAATGATCTACACTTGGTGTAAGATATAAAACTTTTTTTTTTCTTTTGGAGTGGAGACTACTCCTCCTTCTCCACCCTATGAACCATAGTGTGGGATTTTTTTCAATACTGTTTCTTATGTGTAAAAAACAAAAGAAAAGTTTTCTTTTTGTTTTTACTTACAAAACATAGAGAATATCTTTGTATACATACAGCGACTGGAAAGAAAGCTTATCTGAAGGGGTTGTGACTTATTCATTTCTTTTTTTTTTTGTAGCATTGGTGGTGGTGATGGTGGTGGTGGTGGTGGTAGTGGTTTTGTGTATTGGGGAAAGGGAGGGTTATATTTCTTGTGAGCGGTATTTACCGCAAACCAAACTTAAGGTCCCCTTCTCAGCTTGGGTCAAGATGCTCTTAGAGTGAAGACTCATACTGTAGCAACTCATAAAGGAGCGGTCCGTCTCGATACCGAATGCCTACTGCGGTGGGGGTGACATACTGCAGAATGTTAATAGTCCTTCTCAACCTCCTGTCTACAAAATGAGCATCCCAAGCTGGGTATCTCTTTCTTGGCATGTCAATCTTAATGAGGGGCCCTTCTGGGTAAGGACGCCCCGGCGGGATAGGGGGACCCATGGGTCTCACTTGGAAAACAGGCAAGCAAGTGTCAGCCGTGAGATCCTCCTGTTGTTCCGTTACGGCTCTGGTAGGCGTGACCTGGGTCCCCCGGTACCCAGGGGTCTGAGGCGCCATGGGCTCAACATCGGGGGGCAAAGGGATGCCCCAGAGCAGCTCGGCACAACAGGAGCTGGCAAAAATCTTAGCTCGTGGCCCCATGGGATGCAGCACACCGTAGTATAAGAGCATCGACGCAATCCCAGCCACAAAGCTAATAAAGACACAACACAGTGCTGGCACTGCATAGGAGTCAGTGGTCTCCGGGTTTCTGTAAAAATACCAAAGGAACGTCAAGGTAGCATTCTCTGTCAAGACTATCGTATAATATGCAAACATTCGATATCGAGTCCGCCCTTCCTTGACGTTAAACCAGCAGAAAATGTACACAATCCCTACCACCATGTTGAAGAGGATCTCCTCCCACTTGGACATGCAGAAGTCTGTTCCGCCATGGATGATCCAGAAGGCCATGGCACACCAGTGAACCACCACGAAGATCCCGAAGTAGAGCTGGAATATGGAAGCAAAGAGGGCAAAAGAGATAACTCTGGATGAGATGGTGAAGAGGCGCCAGAAGACGTGGATGAGGGCCCCTCTGTAGCTCATACTCTTCTTGTCGTCCCTGGAGTCCCGCAGCAGCTTGTGATAGGAGGCTAGCACCCAAGCCAGGGACATCAGGGAAGTCGCAGAGGAGACACCTGCCAGAAAGACACAAACCCACACAGTCAAAACCTTGGACATCTAGCAACGGGCATGGCGGGGCTGCCAGCCTAGGAGACGCCCACACACATCGCGGTCTAAAGGAGGAGGGAGAAAGAAACACACAATAAGAAACTGGATTTTGAGGTCACAGCTGTTCCCTAAGCTGACAACTTTTGAGGTCTACTTTCACTTTTCAAAACCCAGTCCAGAACTGCTGGGGACCCCTGGCTCAAGAGTGAAGCAGAGGCTTACGCGCCTTACCAAGGGAGCCGAGGACTGGGGCCACTGTGGTGACTCACTGCATCTGCTGCGGGCCGGGCGGCACATGTTCTGTTTTAAGGAATCGAGAACTTGCGGGGATCCTTGTTGCACACACATGTGTGGCCAGGGTTGGTGGCCCTGTCATCAGCACCCTGTGCTCTCAGAGGAGCCCACAGAAGGGATGACCAGTGCTGAAGCCCAGCGGGTTGCTCACTGCCCCAGGTTCCACCACTATTCTCCTCTGGCAAAGCACTGGGGTCTCTATTGGCTTTTCATCAGCTCGCCTCTGAACTGAGGTTTTTGAAATTAGCTTCTCCATCCCCTGCCTACGGCCACCCTGACCAAGGGCCCTGAGATATACTGTCTCTTTCAGTGGTTGCCTTTCTTATTCATTCTTGTCTCTCTCAGTCTCATCCAATCCTTGTTGCTTTCTCCAACCCACCACTCTGCTCAAAGTTCTCTGAGACCTTGACTTGGGAGGCCCGTCCTCGTCTGGTGTCTGTCCTGACTCAGAAGCACTGTTGCTCATGCTTCGGGAATGCCTTTTCTGCTCACCATCGTCTGCTCGTCATCCCCTGCATTTCTCCTCAGCAGGCAAGTGAATGTGTCTGATTCCAAGTGATACTTCAATTGCCGTAGAGCAGTTTTATTTATAATGCTGCCTATTGGATTTATGTAACTCAATCAAACCCAACACAATAAATAGTTACTGGATCTCTCCAAATCCACCCACAAGAAACCAATTATTAGGCAAGTATTACCATACGATCCCCTCTCAAGCAAGACTCCCCATCACCCCTCGATGCCCTCACTCATTTTCTCCACTCCGTCCATCTGAAGCCTCTTTTGTTTTTCCTTTCTCTCCAGATTAAAGAACTAAATGCAACTAAATTCAATTGGAGTCCTGAATATTGTTCCTTCAGCACCTGTCTCCTTACCAGGTTCTCTACCCTCTCACTGGAGCACAATCGCCCTACAGCATTCTTCCAGGCTGAAGTCATTCTTCCAGGCTGAAGTCAAAGTTACCTCGTCAGCCTCTCTCAGTTCAAAGGTCCAGGAGCCTGCTCATCAAGAGACTCATTCAACTGCCCCAGCCCTGCAGCCTTCAATTTGTCTTTCCCTGGGGACCTGCTTATGGTCCCACTCCCCTCCAAGCCCCAGGGGAGAGTCAAAGTCCCCTGTCATTTTACACTTTCCCTGCATTTGCCTTCCTCACCCCCCTCACTCACATACTCCCTTCCAACATCTCACAGACGCTCAATTTACGGCTTGCAGAATGATAGAGCACGATAATAAAAACCATTATGTTGGCATGAGCATAGAAAACCCTCCAGAGCGTTAACTGTTACAATAAGCATGTATTGCTTTTGTAATAACAGCAACCACAACTGACAACAAACAGGGCAGAAACCATCCCAATTCCTCCATAGAAGCCAATCTTGAGAACACCTAACAAGTTTCCTCTCACCTTTCTGGAAAGTTCTGAACACAGTACTTGGTGTGTCCTCTCTGCCCTTTGTACACACAGGGTATTTCCACCAGCACCCGCTGAGGCCATGTGTGCTCCGTGACTATGTCACAGTGGTCATGCTAACCTTTCAGAGCCTCCTGAGTTTGTGTTGTCTGGTGGTGGGGTGGGAAAGGAGGGGAACGGGTCCTCTTGGGAGTCACGTGATTTAGGCTGTGGGTTTCCAGAGGGCAGGGAATGTGCCATCATCTTGGTAGTCTGTGCCAGGCTTATTACCAATCCTGGAGCATCAACAGAAATTTCCTCTTAAACATCTTTGTGACATCAGCCCTCTCCTGGTGAACTCATTCCTCGATGTTAATAATGTTGGTGGTACCGCTGACCTTTAATAATCAGATGGGAGTTCTACAGAAGCTGAATGGGAAGAAGACTTAATTTTTTTGTTCCTTCTAAGAAATCAAAATGTATTACTTCCTTGGTTCTAAAACAAAAACTGGGTGTTATACGCAACTAATGAATCATCGAGCCTTACATCGGAAACCGGGGATGTACTGAATGGTGAATAACATAATATAATAAAAAATCATTAAAAAAAATAATAAATAAAACTAAAAAAAAAATAAAACAAAAACAAAAACAAAACAAAACAAAACAAAACAAAAAAACATGAGTGCCAAGTTCTCGGACAGCCCCTCAGCCTTCACCGTGCTGATCTCGATATTCTGTGTGTTGTGACATTCACCCCATACCAAATACAAATAAACAGGAATTCATGTTCACCAATAGCACATTGCCAAGCCAAGTACAGTTGTTCTTCATTATTCTATCTCTGGGTTACCTAGGACATTTCTAGATCTGTTCCTGTGGTTTTGAGGGCTGGTGTTCTGTTCCTGCCTCGCCCTCCCAGAAGTGTTACAGAAACTGCTTCCCTTGGAGCTGAACCACTGCCTTGGTTCTTGGTTAACATTTCCGGAATTGCTCTCTAGACTCCAGCACGAATGTTCCCCAATCATCATAAGACATTAATGCTAATTATAAGGAGGGTTTGGGACATAGTCACATGGAAGACAGATCTGAGCACTTGGCTGTGGGGCTGCTGGCTAGCGGATGCCCAGCCCCACTCTTATCTCTCTGCCTATCTGTTCCTTACTGGGTATGTTGTAGATCACCAAACAGTGTATCCACAGGAAGCTTCACAGACCATCCTCTTCAACACTCATTCAACAAGACGCAGAAGTATAGGGGCTTGGGTTCCTTGCCCAAGATTACCCTGAGGACCACTGACAGTACAGTTAGGCTCAGATTATAGCTCTCTGTGTACCTGATCACATTGGTCCCAGCTCTCCGTTCTTTCTGCACCTTGTCCCTTGGTCAGCTTAGCTCTCCAGAGGCCCATCAGATAGCACCTTTCCTGAGGTCATGTGTGATAAAAGCCATCAGCCTTCTTTAATGGCAGGTGTCTGTTCTAACACCAAGCTGTTGGTCCCTGAAGGCCTTGAATGCCAAGCCACATCCTTGGCATTGTGCAAATGCTCCAGGTTAGGGGGAAAAGGGAAAGAGGAAATTCCTGACACCTGGCCCGTGTGCAGGGTGCCCAGGGCAGAGGCCCTGCCCAAGACCAGAAAGAGTGCATTTGCCTGGAGTCTCTTCTCTCCAGAGCCAGAGCAGAGTGAAGAAACATGAGTGTGGACATCATGCCATGCTGAGCCTGCCCCACTCTCTCTGCCAGCAGCATCGACAGAGATGACTCGATGGGGCTGGGGGAATGCCCAGAGGTGGCTACTTTCTAATTCATCACATTCACCAAAGAACTCCCTGTTCTATTCAAAGCTCTAGACACATTTTTGGGGGGTCCAGAGTTTGTGCTGCTGAAGGGCTGAGTACATCCTAGAGAGACCAGAAAAACAAGACCCACTTTAGGATCTCATTTGGGAGTTGGGTTTCTCACTGGACGCTCAACAGAGGGTAACACTTGCCCTCCAGGGGCTCAAGAGCCAATGGTACAAGTCATTAGATATATTTGTTATCAACTCACCTCCAGGAAACTTGTCTGGACCCCATCTATGACATTGGCACATTTGTTATGCTTGGTCAATGGATCAAATGTCCCATGATTTGCCACCTTTGCATCATTTCCCTGGACAAAATCTGTGGCCTCACACATCCACAGGACCGTAAGTGCATCTCGTCCTTAAAGGACTGTCAGCAGAAGGTGCTTCAGGGCATCCAGCTAATTCTGGGGGCTCAACCGGGGCAGGGGAGGGAGAACACCAGACAGATGTGTTCCCTAAAGAGTCGCTGACTGTCCCCGAGAACACAGCATGATTCGCCGAGCATGTACATGCCTTATCTTATTTAGAAAAACCTTGCGATGTAGATATTTATTGCAGGTTGAACTGTGTCATTCTTCCCACAAAAAGATTCATATGTTGAAGCTCTAATCCCCAGGAACTCAGAATGTGACTGTATTTGGAGAAAAGGCCTTTAAAGAGGTGATTAAGTTAAATGACATCATTAGAGGAGGCCCTAATCTAATCCAATTTGTGTTCTTATAAGAAAAGGGGATTTGGACACACAGAGATACCAGGTATGCACTCACACAGAGGAAAGGCCATGTGAGGACACAGGGAGAAGGCGGCCATCTACAAGCCAAGGAGAGAGGCTTCCAGAGAAACCAACCCTGTCTCCACCTTGATCCTAGACTTTCAGCCTCTAGAACGGTGAAGAAATAAAGGTCTGTTTTTTAGCCACCCGGTCTGTGGTATTTTATCACAGCAGCCCTGGCAAACTAGTACAGTGCTCTAATTTCATTTTTTAGAAGAAGTAACTGAAGATATTTTTCAAAAATCATGCATCTGTCAAGAAGTAGAGTCAGGATTCAAACTCAGAGTCAGACTCCAGTGGTCCTGAAAGTAACCGCTGTACTAATGGGCCCCCCAGACATGGCCTTAGAAGAGGCCGGGTGAGGAGAGAGGAAAGAAAGTTGAGGCAGCCTGGGTACGAAGGATTTGAATCTTTTGCTGAGTGGACAGGAAGGGTAGTAGCCACGGGTATCTGAGCGAAGCCCTTGATTTTAGAGCTACAAACCAAATTTGCATTCTAGTCCACTTTCTTCAGGAGAGTAACATTCAAGCAACAAAGAAAGAGGTGACTGCAATAGAATTAACGGAGATCGCTTTCCCTCTGTCAAGTGATTAATCTTCAAATGCCTGCAGTGTATTGCATTGCAGAGGCAAGGAGGGCAAGGTTTTCCCTCACTGCTGTGGCCCACTTGGAAGATTTCTGTCATGCCTGAGGTCAACTCAAAAGTCAATGCATTATCCTGATCAAGACCCAAGCCCAGGGGAACCGGCCTTGGAAGGGGCCTTGTGGCCCTCAGTGAGATTCTCAGACAGGCCTGGGAGCATTTATGATTTGCTCCCACTATAGCTCGATCACTTTCTGTATCCCAAAGATCAGACTGGAAATTGTTAAACACTTCACGTTCAGCCGTGACAAGTTCTGGGCAGTGACCTTCACGGCTTGCTCACTTTTCCTGGTGCAGACCAGGAGGCGGGGTTGCAGCTGGTGCCCTGAGCTCACTGGTGCCCAGCCCCACCAGCTGGGAAGACATGAAGCTGGAGCCTCCTGGGGGGTCACTCCCCATTAGAAAAGCTTGGCAGAGGGGCCCTCAGGTTCTGATCCCTGGACCCAGGGTTTAAGATTTCCAGAAATGTAATGGCCATACCTTATAACCAACGGAACAGAGCGTGAGGGGCAATCTGCAGTTACCTCTTACTGAGGAGGGGTAGTCATCAGGGAAGGCCCAGTTTGGTGGTGTCAGTGCAATATCCAAAGGTCACCCTCAGCCGAACTGTTGCCAGTTGGCAAACGAAACAAAAAATGTGAGTGTGGATTTCCCATTTCACGAGAAGCATAGTAACATGGTGTCTGGGGAAGGATGCGACTCTAAAATCAGAGGGCACGGGGCAGATGAAGAATCTGAAGGAAAGATACAATGCAGTGGGAGGGATCAGAATACAGCCACCAGGATGAGGTAGGGGAGCTGAGATATGACAAGCCCAAAGTAGGGCCACGACCAAGGCAGGGCTGCACCAAAAGGCCAGCAAGTAGGAGCCCCAACACATCAGTGGAAAGGGAACCTGAAGAAGAAAGCAGACACTACAGTATCTCACAGGGAGAACACAGCATGTGGGTTCAAGGAGTACTCTGAGAACCCCCAGGGGTATCTAGAGATGGCCACAAGACTTCCCGAGTGAGAGTGGATGAGGTCCATAAGAGGACCTTGTTCTGTGGGGTGGTATGTGCATGCCCAGCTCTGTCACCAGCTGCTATCCCCCACCTTTCTGCCACAAGCACTTAGTTCCACCACTAAATCACATGTTGGAAAAACACTTAGAAGAGGGGTTGGATGGGGGCACTGAGCACAGGGTAGAGCTGGTGTAGGAAGAGTCAGCTGTGCAGGCTCCCAGCCCTCTCTCTCCTGGTTCCCTCCCATCAGCATATTACCATGGTCAGGTTGGTCAAGTTCCTCCAGTCTTACAAAGACTAGATCCTCCCTGAACCCCTGCACCTTCTGCCAGTGAGATCCCACCTTCCTTTGTCTCTTCTCCTCCAAACTTCTCGAGGGTAATCTCCTTGCTCCCCTAACTCCCACGCCTCCCCTTTACTCCTGACTCTCCCAGCCCCAATGGAGAGCTCTCTTTGAAGTCCTCAACTAATTCCTGCACCATGCAGATGACTTGTCTCTCCCGACACTGTGTGACATTTGGCATTCGAATCCACTCTGTCCTTCCTCACACCTGATTGTTAGCTATTGCCCTAGTTATGCCATCCTTTCTTTGCTGGGCTGCTATCCCCATTTTACAGGTAAGTAAGCCAAACCTGAGGTTAAGAGACTTCAGTGTGGCCGCAGCCATGTTCTGACATTACATACTCATCTAATTTGTATGGTGTGATACCCCTAGAGATTCCCCAAGCCAAGAAACATGCTCAACTGGCTATTTGTCTACCTGCACATCAAGGTCAACATCTCCCTCTTTTGACTCTCACCTCTTCTCTGAAACTAATATTATGGGAACTCAACCATCTACTCCTCAAATCCCCCTTGTGTATTTTCCCCACACTGAGTTCCTTGCAGATTGTTGGTTCTTCACTTTCCACCCATCCATCTTCCCCTATCTTCCAACATTTTTAAAAAAGCTCAGTCTCTTCTTGGAAATGCTCCTGGAAAAAAGATAAAGCAGCTGTGTGCACAGTTGTCAAAACATTCCTGCCTGTCTCCTGTCCTCACCTCCATCCAGGAGACACAGCAAGGGAGCACTGATACAAAGTTACCTTCCCATTTGGGCAACCAGGGGGAGGAAACCAGCATCGCTGATGCCACCTGAGCCAGGCTCAAAGACGTTGAGTAACTTGGCCGAAGTTACATAGGTAGTAAGTAAGAGAGCTAACAATGGAACCTGGGATTATCTCACCCCTCAGCCACAATCAGTGTGCTTGAGCCAACTCTTCCTGGCTTGTGAGATCCAATTGTGAAATTTGCAGGAATTGTGTGGGCTGGCCAATGTCACGTTAGAGGCTTGAAATAGGCGTGGTGGGAATATTTACACTATAGAAATTTCTACTACAACAAATCAGGGTTCCCCCAGTTCTGCTAAGAGCTGGTTGTTAAGCATTACAAGCACACCACTTGTCAGAATCTATTATTCTTGTGAAAAATTTAGTGGGCCTCATTGCAAATTAGACGGGCCGCATAAGGCTGTCCTCCATATTCCAAAACCATACTTCCAGGCAAACCAATCCACTACTGGCTATCGGTCAGAGTTATACTTAGTAAGTTTGATGTGAAAGCAACAAAGAGACCAATCCCCTTTTTAAACTTTCACTAACAATATGCTCACAGTAAATAATTGAATGTATGACAGTCTTTGAGCCTCAGTCTTTTGCAAGCATTGTCATCCTCATTTTGGTCACATTTCTGTGTTTGGAGAGGGTGTGATCCCCACATGAGGTTACCACATGGGGTAATCTTAAGACACCCTTGATATTTCCAGGCTGACCCTTAGTGTGGGTCCAAAGGAAGATCGTATCCACCATCTGCGGATGGCACCCTCGAGACCGACAAATGTGTGTGGCTGAGTTAATGTGGAAAAACCCAAAGGCAATTGAAATGGCCTGATGAAAACACAGGACAGGAAGACTCGAAGGTCTTGGGAAAGCTGACGTCTGAGAAACCGTACCATACCTGGAAGAAAAAGCTCTATAACATCAGGGAGATGGGCCAAGAGGGACAAAATTTGGCCACTACACAGGTAATCTGTGTGAACATCATCTTCCTGTGGTTTATAGGAAATACCTCTTTATTGGCTCTGTATCCAGGCTGATCATCATCTGCTAATTGTTAATAAAGATTTCAGTAATAATGGTCTCTCCCCTCTCCTGAACAGCTGCCGTGACCCAGACTCTAGGCTATGCATGTGACACACAGTAATTCAGTTATTCTGCCCTGCAAATGTATCTGAAGTGGTGGGCTGATTTGAAGATGGGGAGACTAAGGCTTGCAGGCTAAGGAACTTTTCCATATCAAGTAGTTAAGATATCACAGAATGAGGATTTGAATGCAGGCCTGCCTAACTCCCGAACTAAGAGGACTTTTGTGAACACCAGGGAAGGTATGTCTCCTCACCCATACCCACAGATTAATGACTTAGTATTCAGATTTATACATCAATTTCTTATCAGTTTGGTTACTGTGTGGCAGCCCTCTGATCATCTCTGTGAGCACTGACAAAGTCAAACTTGTGGGCCTGCTCACCTGAGGACCCACCCCTGGAAGGCCCTGAGCATCCTGGTATGTGCAGAGACATAGTTCTCGTCCATCTCCCTTGCCTGGGCTATTGGAACAGCCTCCTAACTCATTCCCCTGTGTCTGCCCTTGTCCTTGGAAATGCTCACATTTCCCAGTCTATTCACAATCCAGTCAAAGTGACTAAGCTACAGCATGACCCTCTGCATGGCCTCCCAGGCAGGGTAGGCTGCCCGTGGTCACGGATTTTCCACGCCTTTTCTGTGGGGTGACGTGCATTCCTGCCCCATTGAACTCAGGTGTGGTCTGTGGCTGGTTCTGACCACGGACACACGAGCAGAAATACGTGTGTCACTTGCAGGCAGAAGGCCACACTCTTCCATGCTCCAAGAATACACTGCTCCACCTGTGACAGACATGCAATGAGAAGGAAACGAGTTGAAGTTTCAAGGCACCAGAATTGTTTGGGTATTCCACATCGTGGCATGGCCAGCCTTTCCTGACTGATGTGCCATCTTGTCCTGGGTTAACACCTTGGTGGGTCCTTTCAAGGGCCTTCAGGGTCTCCCAGGATACTGCCGGGGAGCAAGAAGTGTAATTCGTCAATTCCCTGCTCCTGCCCTTCAGCAACACCCTTCCCCAGTGGGTACAGATCTGAGCTCCTTCCAGGGAGTCAGGCTTTTGTGCAAGGCCCTACGTGACCCAGCCCCTTGCCAGGGGTGGGGGGTGCTGGTGGTGGTCACTTGCCTCTGGCTCCTCACTCCCTCAGCCCTAGATGTGCTCCCGGCTCCCTCCCAACTCAGGGCATAGGCACTTGCTCTTCCTCTGCCTGAAATGTCCTTCCCCCACTTGTCCAAGTGAAGTGCCTCACCAAGCCCGAGACAGAGACTAGTTTCCCTGTGGGGCTGTCCCTGACCGCCACACTGAAAACTGCATGCCCCCCCCCGCCCCGTGTCTCTTCCCACTTTCCATGCTTTGTTTTCTACCTTAGCCTTTCCCCCACCACCTTGATAGACTTTATCTCTTACTCTCTTACTTGTTCCTTCTTTCTCTCTCTTTTTTAAAGTGCATATGTTCCAAAAGCAGGGATTTGGTCTGATCCTTCTGAAACTATGTACAAAATTGTGTGGGTAAAAAACAACAACAACAACAACAAAAACGTTGCGTGGGTATTTTTCTCATAAAAGAGCCCGTAGCTCTCCTCTGATTCCTAAGTGGGCCCGTAGGGAAAGAGGCCGGTGACCCCAGCTGCAATTACAACTGCCCACCTCTAGCGCTGAATGTGGGACAGGGGAATTCCCTGGGAGCCAACATGTATGCCATTGTCCCTCAGGAAGAAATCCTCGAGGGTAGAAGAGAGAAATAAAGAGGAACTAACATTCAATTGAGCGTTTCCCATGTATCAGGCATTATGCCACATACTTTGCTTGTGTTACTTCATTTAATTCTGAAATAATCCCATGAAATGTCTATTGGTGACCCATTTTACAGACGAGGAAACCAAGGCTCAAGGAGGTAAGAGGATTTGCCTGAGGTTATTGCATCAAGCATGTCTTTTTATTCTCCTGCTTTGATCTCTGGCACCCTGCGGACCCTCCTAGGAAGAGCAAGAAACAGGGTGCCTTTCCCATGCAAACCAACTAATCCAGAGGGGGCAAGATTCAGCCCACAACACCCATCATCATCCATTTAACAGCAGGGCAAAGGTCCTCAGCAGGAGTGGTTTTTCCCCCACCCCCACTGGGGATATTTGGCAATGTCACAACACCCGGTATTAGTGGTACTGGTTTTTAGTGGGCAGGGGTCAGAGGAGCTGCTAAACCTTCTTTAATGCACAGGACAGCCCCCCAACACACAGCAAAGAATTATTTGGTCCCAGATCTAGTACTGATGAGGTTAAGTCTTAGCCTTGTGATGGGGTATTCCTATTTCCTCAATGTCCTCAGTAAGTCAAAAACCAGACTAGGAACCTGGGTGTGTCTAATAGCTGGAGATTGAAGCTTTCTAAAGAGTTCCTCCTGAGAAGTGACTATCCTGGAAGTGGCCCATGGGGTGTAGACACAGTGTGATGTTGGGAGAGGATGTGAGAACAGCATCTCTTGGGTCTGATATCTGTAGGATGAGTCTTTTCTGAGCAGCACACACCAGGGGCTCACAGCCACTCTGGGAACATGGTGGATAACAGGAAGGTAGCAGCGCTCCCTACGAGGAGCCTCAAGGTCAAGCACTGATATTTAAAGGACCCAGCAGAGGAAAGCTAAAGCCAGCCCTCTTTTCGCTTGTCTCTTCTTTCTAAGATGCTGTCAGCACTATCGAAATACAATCTTCACAGCCAGCTGGAGAAAGACAAACTTTAGAGATTCTAGAACAAATGTCAGCCACTCAGCTGGCGTGGGGCAGGACTCAGACGCCTGGATCCTGGCTGGCCTGGAGCACACAGTGAAGAAGGCCATCTGCTGTCACTGGAAAGTTCCAGTAAATCCCTTCTCCTTGAGGAGCAAATGGCCAACCAGGCTCAATGCCCTGATGCTCCCAGAGTGAGTGCATTTTAACCCAGGTCATGAGATGCCCTGGAAAGGACATGGGCTTTGGTACAAACACCTCTGGCCTTATTTTATTGTGAACCATGGATAAAAATGTGGATTTGGAGTATTTAATGAATTATAAGTATAAAACTCAGGCACATCTTTGATATATATACATACTATACAACCTATTCATATATCTCTATATAGTGTGTGTATACCCATATATCTATATAGAGAGAACAAATATACATAGTGTATATATACATATTGAATACACATCGAGTATTCCATAGTACCAAAGATGTGCGTTCATGATGGTCATGTCAACAATCCTGAGCCTCAGGACAAATGTCTAAGTGCTCTCGAAATTCTAAAATGCCTCACATGCATTAGCTCTTCTTAAGTTTTAATATTACTGATATTGAAATGAATTAGCAATCAAGTTAGAGGGAGCAGAAAGCTTCAACTTGACATGGGAATGGCTTTGAGAGATTGCTCTGCTCAGCTTCTTGGCATTGCTTTTCCTCTGTTTTGGGTTGATAAAATCTAGACTTCGAGTTTTTTAGTTTTGCCATAGGATGTCTAGGGTCTTGTTTCTGGCCTGTTTGGGACAGTATAGGATGAGATCAGACCTCTCGAGGCAAAGGCAAAGTTCACTGCAGCCTCCTCGTACTGTCCCCTGCCCCTTCAGAAATGTGACGGTGTGGGGCCTGCGGGCTTTGTGTAGGAGGGGACTTGGAAAGTTATAGTCATTTAGAAACCGATAAAATCTTTTTTTTTTTAAGATTTATTTATTTATTTTAGAGAGAGAGAGAGAGAGAACACAAGCGGGAGGGGCAGAAGGAGAGGGAGAGAGAATCTCAAGCAGACTCCCCACTGAGCATGGAGCTCAACGCAGGGCTCGATCTCACAACCCTGAGATCATGACCTGAGCTGAAACCAAGAGTCAGAAGCTCAACTGACTGTGCCACCCAGGGACCCCAAGCCGATAAAATCTTCTTAAAAGGCTGGGAGTCAGAGTGGATCCTGTCTTCCCTGGTGTGAGATATGATATGGTTGTCAAAGCCCTAGAAATTCTGCCAGCCAAAATGGTCTTGTGTTCCTTTACCTGGGGCCACCGAGGCCCTGAAGATGACCGACTTTGATTAACTAGAACTGGACTGTGGGCATTCTGGCCTCACTGCCTCTGCTCACCGCTCAACGGTCCTGGTCCTGCTTCCGGACTGGGCTGTGACAGAAGCTTGGGGCACAGGTGGTTCTCAGACATTGTTCAGTTCCACACCAGGGTTCAGCCCCACAGCAGCTCAGGTGAGCAGGGAAGCAGACTGCCCAGCAGGTGAGGTTGCTGTGTGCCTGTGTGGGGCTTTCTTGGGAGTGGTCCTGGCCCCTGAGCTCAACTTCTCAGCGGTCAGTGGCCCTGAACAAGAAAAGTCTTCCAGGGAAAATGGCGTCCAATCAGAGCCTTGCTGAGGATGACAGCAGTGTGCGCCTTCCATGGCTGGCGATAGAAATACTAGCTGCCATTGTCAGAGGGCCTCCTGTGTGTCGAGAACAAATGCATCTCACTCCTGATAAAACCCCTCTGAGGCAGGAGTTATTAGCTCTGCTTTACAAATGAGAGACCCAAGGCTCAAAGAGGTTAAGGCCTTGTTGGAGAGGCTGAAGAGCAAGTGTGTGAAGCCAGGCATAGGAGTTCCACACTAGGAGCTTTCTACAATGCAAAACAGGATACAGCAACTTTTCTTCCAGGTGATGGTCTCAGGAGACCACCATGAAGACAAGCAGAAAAGGACTCAAAGCTCTGGGCTGTCACTGGTGAAGGCTGAAGGGTAAAGGGAATGCGGGGGCCCCCGCTTTTGTCACGGGGAGGCAAATTTTCCAGCCGGCAGGCTCCTGAGCTCCAGGGTCTGGCAGCCTGGGGTGCGTGGGGCCTCAACGCACAAGAAGGCCTAGAATTCATTGAGGACTCAGCTCTTCTCTGGTCAGCTTTGGACCCATCCTTACCTCAGGTTGGCCCTAGAGTGAATGCCACACTCTACAACTCCTCTTGATGTCCTGACCAGCCTCACACCTCCAGCTGGGTCCCAAATCGAATGGGGCCCTGGGGGTAAATTTTACAGATGAACAAGTTGAGGCTCAGAGAGGGTGATTCACCCACAACCACGCAGGACGTGGAACAGCCAAGGGGGGGGTCACCCCCCGGGGTTTCCTTCTCGGGGTCTCTGCCATTCTGCTCCCCTCCCCAGTGGTGAGACATGTGAGACATGGGAAAGCATTGTTTGTGAAACGTGCAGGCTTTCCTTCCTTGGGAATCTTAAGGAATAGAAAAGATCTTATGAAGATCATTTCACTGCAGTCTTTCCTGGAGCTCCAAGTTCCCGTGATCGTCTCTAATGTGAATGTCAAGGCTAATTAAAGATCTCTACTGCCCCAATTTCACTGAGATTTTCCCCCTTTTCTCTTCCTTAGAGTCACAGGCTACCCACCCAGTGCTCCTTCTGCCAGCCTTTGTCCTCTGCAGGGAAGTTGCTCACAGGAGAGCAGCTCTGCCAGGGGTGAAGTGTCTTTACGTGGCAATGGAAATGTTCTCAGATGAACTGTAACAACTCTGCGAATATACTAAAGCCAGTGACTTGTACACTTCAAGTGGATGAATTGAATGGTATGTAAGTTGTATCTCAATAAAGCTATTTAAACAAACAAACAAACAAACAAACAAACAAACAAGTAAATAAGCAAGCGGCAGCTCTGCTGGCAAGACCTCTAGGCCAGGCTAAGCTACAGAAGCAGCTGAGAGACCATCTCAGCCTCCATGCCACCCCTCAGACACCGGAGGCACTCTCTTAGCTCAAGGCCTTGCCCTTGGCTGTCCTCTCTTCCTGGCACACTTGCTTCCAAAATCTGCATGGCTGGCTCCCTCCCATCCTCACTTCTTTGCTCAGAGGTCACCTTGTCCAGGGAACCTTTCCCAGCCGCCGTACTGAAAACTGCCCACAGCTCTGCTCCCCTCCCGTCTCTCTTCCCAGATTTCATTGCTCTTCTGAGTGCCTCTCATTTGCTAATATAGAAAATAAGATATTTGTTTTGTTCATTGTTTGCCTGTCTCTGCAAGAAATGTAAGCTCCGTGAGGACAGGACTTTCTGTTTTGTTTATGGCTATGTCTGCCCCCGGCTCCTAGAACCGTGCTCAGCACATTGTAAGTGCTTAATAAATGGTTACTGAGTAAGTGAATCAGCCGCCCAATTACAGTTACTGCTCAGGCTTCTGAATTTGCATCCCTCAGAGCCTTCCCCCACAAAGTGGTACTGGACAGCCCGTGTGAGCTCAGGAAGACTTGCCTGGATGGCCCTCTGTGTTTCAGCAACTCATGCACAAATGTTTCCAGGTGGCCAATTGCTGTTCCATTGGTGGTAACTACAATGAAATCGATTTCGTTTGCCTTTCTCATATTTGTCCTGCTGCTTTAAGAAGTCTCCTTCATATGTACATACTATGTTTTCTTTTGCTCGTAAAAATTTAAGTTTGTTAAGAGGCTAGATTTCACTTATACTGTGATTAAAAAAAGAGAATTAAAAAAATTGCTACGATTAAAGAAAGAGAAAAGAACTCTGCCTCTCTTTTTCTCTTGCCAGTTGTTAGGGGCCATCTCAGCCAGGGCCTCGGAACCATATGCAGATTCAAGCTGGAACGTGCACTGGAAGAGTGGAGGTCTCTGCTTAAAATTCTTGCAAATTCTGTTTAAAAGTATACAGTTTTATTATTTTTCTAATAATAATTTTTTATTATGTTGTGTTAGTCACCATACAGTACATCCCAAGTTTTTGATGTAAAGTTCCATGATTCATTACTTGCGTATAACACCCAGTGCACCATGCAATATGTGCCCTCCTTAATACCCATCACCAGCCTATCCCAATCCCCCACTCCCCTTCCCTCTGAAGCCCTAGGTTTGTTTCCCAGAGTCCATAAGAGCTGTTGAACAAGGAGCCATTGGTAGCTGAAGCAGGACTGTACGCTGGAGTTGGCTGGTCAGACACCAAGTAGGTATTGCATGGGGGAGAAGGAGGGTGTCTCCTCAGAAGGAGCACAGGAAACAGAGCTGGAAAGAGGGGGAAAGCACCCACTACTCCCACCACCGTGGGGGAAACAGGAGAGGTCAATTTTTGTGTTCTGGCCTGAGAAGGCAGTTATGCCCGTGTACGTCTCTTCTTTTCAGTTATAGGTGAAGAAGATACAGGACAGCCAGGAGAAGGGAGGGAACAGAGGATTGCACCTCTTTTCTTTTCTTTATCTGCTCCCGGTGAAGCCACAGACAAGTGATAAGCAACCTGGAAATTGACATCAAAGGCTAGAAGACCTCTGTACCGACTTGGTCTGAAACCCTGGATCAGCTCTTGGAGATGGGCGACTCCAGCTCAGCAGGGGAGTGAGCTTGAGAGAAGGGCTCCATGCACTAGTAAGGGCTGGGGGTGGGGCACAGAGGCTCCCTGTGATTCTGGATGAGGTGATTCATTATCTGATGTTGTTTGGTGCAATAGATCAATTGCATTTTGTTCTTAAGATTAAAAGAACACTAGTGTCTGAAGGCAGGGTTTAATACTTTCTCATGCTTCCTCATCTTAGTATAAGCTGCTGATTTTTATATAACTTTGGTGCTGGATATGGTGGTATTGATGGGAGGTGGGTGGTAGGAAGAACTACCTGGGCGAGGCTTGGTATTTGAACTCCATCTTGTAGATGCCTTGCTACCATCTCAATCGCAGGCCCAGGGTGGCAGGGAAGAGGAGCCTCTTCTGAGAGTCTTCCTTGCTGTGTGACCTTGGGCAACTTACTTACCTCTCTGTGCTTCAGCTTCCCGTATGTTAAACAAGGAGGGTGGGTTAGACGGCCTAGTCACCCTCTTCAGTTCGAAAGATCCCATTGCTCTAAATCCCTTTGGACACTGAAGTCATGAGATTCAAGTGTTTTGGCACCAGAGGTGCCTTCATGCAGAGCCCCTGCCTGACCGCCACTCACAGCGCTTCTGGGGCACCTGTAAAGTTTTGCATGGTGGAGTGTCACCTGTGAGAACAAGTTGGATCTGCTTTTGATCATCTCTGAAGGGAGAATTGCATCCCCTGTGGGTGCTCCCTGAGTGGGACTGGTTCTGTGCTCAGAGGTGGCTCTACCTTCAAGTTCCAGCCCCAGCTCTTGTGGTTGTCTGGAGCTTCTGGTCCCATCCTGGGATTTCCAGTCTTTCCCCCTATCTGAATTAGAGGGTTGAGGGGGACACACATAGCTCAGAGGGTATCTGGGGATGCCTGGGGTTTTCTGAGGGTTCCCAGAGGGACCTAAGAAGACAAAAGGAACTTGCACCATATGGAAATGGGGATCACTGGGTTTTAATACCAAATCTCTCACTAACTGGGTAAGCCACCCACTTGTGTCTGGCCAAGCTCTCTTGGTCTCCAGGGTTAGAATAGAAACTAACCCCAAGGAAAGGCCAGTTAAAGGGCTGTGTGTCTTTATCACTAGGCGTTTAGGGGAGCTGGGAGGGTCCCGGGTCTTGGGTCCATTCCCTCACTCCTCGATCAGCCGAGCTTAGCTCCATAGTAAGACAGCAAGGCTTCCCCCTGGGTGCTTAGCAGAGGTGGCTTGCACAAAATGCTCTGGAAAACTAAGACTAACATTTTCAAAAAGCCAAGCCCTGGGCAGAGATTTCAGTGGCAAGAAGCAGAAGCATTATCTTCTGACCCAGTCAGTATAATTACATCTAAGGTACATACACACACATGCACACATACACACACACGCTGGAGCAGACGGGTCCACAGTGCATATCAACCTCCGCTCCCTCCCTGCATCAGTAACCACTTCCCACAGAACCCACCTGAGTCTGTCTCTTTAAGACTCAGACACAGCCATCCCTGCTAAGGACACAGGCATTGGAGCCCAGCTACCTAGATAAAGATCCGGCTGTGTCAGCTACAAGCCTGCTGGCTGCCTCATGCTGTTACTTAAAGTCTTTGGACCTCAGTTTCATCATCTATAAAATGGGAATAATAAAAAAGATCTACTCATAGGGCTGCCATGGGACCTTAATGGGTTAATCCATGTAAAGCTCTTAAACTAGTCTCTGGCACACAGAGCTCCCCAAAAGTCTTAACTAGTATTGGGAGCATCATCCTCATCACCACCACCACCCCCCACACTCGCCACAATACACCCTCCACTCTCGGTGCCCATGACCACTCACTTCCTGTCTGCTCTTCCCTCTCCCAGGCCTCCCCATCTCTTGGCGCTTACAGTTCCCTGTCCACAACAGCCACCCAAACATCTCTTTCAGGCAAGCTCCTATTCCTCCATTAAGACTCAGATCAAATGCTACCTCCTCTGTCATGCCCCTGGAAACAGTTATATATCCCTCCTCTGTGCGTGCAGCTATCACAGAATTTAAAATGTGCTGCACCAGACACAAACTCCTGAAGGGCAGATGTCTTCGAAAGCGCATTCCCAACATAGCGCCTGGCCCATGGCAGGTGCCTGACAAATGGGGATAGTGTGATGCCAGGGGAAAGTGGTCATCAGAGCCCTACATATAGGTTAACTCCTCCATTTGGGCCTAACTAAAAAAGGCAGACTCGGGGGCTATGTGGGTGTAAGCCCATCCCCCCAACCCCTGCCAATGTTCATGTGGAAACATCAGAAAAACTCAGAAGGAAAAGCGATAGAGCTGCTGATTCTCCATCCAGTCCCCCAAATCTTTTCCCCCACAGAGTCTCTTCCATCTCAACACACCCAGTTAGAAACTACTACCTCTCCCTTCTATCACGCTGACACCAGCTTTACCAAGTCTTATTGGCTCACTCTCCAGAATGGCCCCCAAATTCGTGCACTTGGAATCATTTCCCAAACGCTCTCTGCCCCATAATTTCATCCCTGGATCTCTTGGCTCAGCTCTTGCTCTCTTCCCTGAACAGCGGGAAAGGGGATCTTCTTGAAATGCAGGTCTGATCCTAGAGCTGTCCTATATAACTCTTCTCACCGCACTTAGCATCAACTTAAGCTCCTTGCAGGGCCCCACGGACCCTGCCTGATCAGGCCCCTGACTTCCTCCCCATCCTCCCCCTGACATCTCTTTCCTCCCCCACCCCCACCACCAACCTCAGCTATGCTGGGTCCTTTCACTTTCTGGAACAAGCCAGGCTTTTCCTACCTCAGGACCTTTGCATATGCTGTTCCCATTGCCTGGAAGGCTATTCCTGCTCTTCCCACAGTTGGCTTCTTTTCTTTGTTTATATTTAGCCTAAATGTCAGCTCTCTGGAGAGGTATTCTCTGACACACCTGTCCCAGGGGGGCTCTCTCCACCCCTCAGCACCTTATCTGTGGTCTCAGCACCAGGTTTGTTTGCTTCAAAGCACTTAACCTGTGTCATCGGTCTCATTGATTTTGTTCTGTTTGCTCAGAAAAATGGGAGACTCATGAGGGCAGGGACCACATCTGTTGTGTTCCCTGTCACCCCTCCACACATAGTACGGCGCCCAAATGAATGCATCTTTGTTGAATGGCAGATGGTATCAAGTACCCAGCACATGCCGAGCAAGCTGCTGTAGGACTGTATGTGTAGCTCATTAGACCTTCACAACAATCCCCAAAGTACTTACTATTCACACTGTACAGATCCAGAAGCCTAGTTAGGAAATGAACTTGCCTCGTGCCATAAAGTCAGTAAGCAGTGGAGGTGGAAGTGACATTCGGTCTCACTTTTCCTGCCATGCCGACTGCTGTGCAAACCCCATCACTGCCTACAACACTGGCCAAGTTTCAGCAGACACTACCAGCATCACCACCAGTGTAAATGGCATGTCAGCATAATTGGCTCCCTTTATGTCTTTATTTTTATCTTTGTTCAAACTTTCAAGACATCAGATTTAAGGAAGACCTTGCTGAAATGCTCAAATGACTCTGACATAATATTTGTATGGTTGTTGATTATTACCGTATTTTCCCTTGTGTTTGGTCTTAGAGGGAAATTGGATACAATCCGTCTTGCAGGCTGAATACCATACCATTAGCGCAGTGATACGTGAGGACCGCAAGGTGAGGATGGGAAAGGTTGGGAGAGGTTGGCATGGGGAAAGATCAATGGAAAACTCACCTATTAAAGTGATAGTGGCAGCGGCATCCTAAACATCTACTCGTATTAACAGTATAAGTGAACAGGTGTTACCAAAGCCCACCAAAGCAAGGCCAATTAGCCATGGATCCCACCAGCACAGCTTGTAGTCCAATTCAGAAAGTGTATCTATAATAAAACTCCACTCCTAACAACAAAATGGCCAGATGTGGCCAATGACATTGGTCATTGGTCATGTCATCAAATGCTCATAACAACCCCTGTGGTAGGTACTAATATTATCCCCATTTCAAAGAAAGGAAAACTGAGGAACAGAATGGCTCAGTAACTCCCCAAAGGTCAAACCGCTGTCAAAAAGCAGGATGGGCATCACCTCCATCTTTCTATGCTGCCACGTGCCAAGCATTCCCATGGCTGGAAGACTCCACATCACCATGATATTTCCAGGTTTTCAGACTTTCTTTCCCCTCCTCCCAATTTCTAATGTTTAAACTGATTTTCTTTAACGTGTCTACATCTAATACAGCCTTTTATGGGAAAAAGAGAAGGAAGGCATCTATTTCTAAACAAAACGGTCCAGTGATGAGCATACATTCTAGAAATTAAGTAAGAGGGCAATGCCATGCCCCCCTGCAGTTTGTCCTCAGTGACGGCGGCGAGTTTCCTTCCTTTCCATCAATCCAGCTACACTGCAGACCCCATCATTGTCTTGGGAAATGACAGTCCAACAGCAAAGATTGTCACTGACCTTTGTTTAGCCCAGCAGTTCCCAAATGCATTTAATCATGGAAGCCTATTTTGGGAAACACCTATTCCACCTGCCAAACAAATGTGGGGAAATTCTTACCCGACCTCTGAGTGAGCCGCTGGCTCTAAAAGAGCGGTGTGTGGGAGGACGAGCTGGGGGATCCTCCCCAAGGAGGAAGCCCCACAGTATCACTACCCTTGCTATTCCGGCTCTCCCCCCAGGTGACCCGCTTACAGCAGCGCACCCAAGCAGCCCCTGCACTCGGCCTTCAGGGACTCGGCCCCGCCGGGCTCCCACGTCAAGAGAGATCTTGGGGAGCAACATTGGCTGCCCCTTGAGTTTCCAGGGATTTCACATTCTGCTTCTCTATGTTTATAATCTGAGAAAAGATCACAGAAAGGACAGGCTCAGCAAGGAGGCTGCGGCACGGATGACCCATGGAGTCAAAGGTGGTGGTGAGATCTCCCTAGGATCTCACCCACACCACTCACCTCCAGGCTCTGGAAATGACAAACACACACCCCAGGTGCCCTTGGAGCTTGACAGTTTACAAAGTGGCCACATGCATTATTACATTTTTTTTAAATGTTTTTCTTATTATATTATGTTAGTCACCATACAGTACATCCCTGGTTTCTGATGTAAAGTTCGATGATTCATTAGTTGCGTATAACACCCAGTGCACCATGCAATACATGCCCTCCTTACTACCCATCACCAGTCTATCCCATTCCCCCAACCCCCTCCCCTCTGAAGCCCTCAGTTTGTTTCTCAGAGTCCCTCATGCTTCATTCCCCCTTCTGATTACCCCCCCTTTCTTTATCCCTTTCTTCCCCTACCGATCTTCCTAGTTCTTATGTTCCATAGATGAGAGAAATCATATGATAATTGTCTTTCTCTGCTTGACTTATTTCACTTAGCATTATCTCCTCCATTGCCGTCCATGTTGCAGCAAATGTTGAGAACTCGTTCTTTCTGATAGCTGAGTAATATTCCATTGTATATATGGACCACAACTTCTTAATCCAGTCACTGTTGAAGGGCATCTCAGCTCCTTCCACGATTTAGCTATTGTGGACAATGCTGCTATGAACATTGGGGTGCATACGGCCCTTCTCTTCACTACGTCTGTATCTTTGGGGTAAATACCCAGTAGTGCAATGGCTGGGTCATAGGGTAGCTCAATTTTTAACTTTTTAAGGGACCTCCACACTGTTTTCCAGAGTGGCTGTACCAACTTGCATTCCCACCAACAATGTGGGAGGGATCCCCTTTCTCCACATCCTCTCCAGCAATTGTTGTTTCTTGTCTTGTCAATTTTTGCCATTCTAACTGGCGTAAGGTCGTATCTTAGTGTGGTTTTGATTTGAATTTCCCTGATGGCTAACGATTTTGAACATTTTTTCATGTGGCTGTTAGCCATATGTATGTCTTCATTGGAAAAGTGTCTGTTCATATCTTCTGCCCATTTTATGATTTGTTTATTTGTTTCTCACGTATTGAGTTTGAGAAGTTCTTTGTAGATCTTGGATACCAGTCTTTTATCTGTAGCATCATGTGCAAATATCTTCTCCCATTCCGTGGGCTGCCTCTTAGTTTTTTTGACTGTTTCCTTGGCTGTGCAGAAGCTTTTTATCTTGATGAAGTCCGACAAGTTCATTTTATCTTTTGTTTCTCTTGCCTTTAGAGATGTGTCATGAAAAAGGTTGCTTTGGCCAATGTCGTAGAGGTTGCTGCCTATGCTCTCCTCTAGAATTTTGATGGATTCCGGTCTCACATCGAGGTCTTTCATCCATTTGGAGTTTATCTTTGTGCAAGGTGTGAGAGAGTGGTCAAGTTTCATTCTTTTGCATGTAGCTGTCCAATTCTCCCAGCACCATTTATTGAAGAGACTCTCTTTTTTCCACCAGCTGTTTTTTCCTGCTTTATCAAAGATTAGTTGCCCAAAGAGCCGAGGGTCCATTTCTGGGTTCTCTATTTTGTTCCATTGGTCTATGTGTCTGTTTTTGTGCCAGTACCATGCTGTCTTTGTGATCACAGCTTTGTAGTACAGCTCGAAATCCAGTATTGTGATGCCCCCAGCTTTGTTTTTCCTTTTCAACAGTTCCTTGGCGATTTAGGGCCTTTTCTGGTTCCGTACAAATTTAAAGACTATTTGTTCCAGTTCTTTGAAAAATGTCATCAGTATTTTGATCGGGATAGCATTGAAAGTGTAGATTGCTCTGGGTAGTATGGACATTTTAACTATGTTAATTCTTCCGATCCATGAGCATGGAATATTTTTCCATCTTTTTGTGTCTTCCTCAAAGTCTTTCAAGAGTGATTTATAGTTTCTAGAATATAGGTCCTTTACGTCTCTGGTTAAGTTAATTCCAAGGTAACGTATGGTTTTTGGTGCTACTGTAAATGGGATGGATTCCCTAATTTCTCTTTCTTCAGTCTCGTTATTCGTGTATAGAAATGCCACTGATTTCTGAGCATTTTGTATCCCGCCACATTACTGAACTGCTCTATAACTTCTAATAGTTTGGGAGTGGATTCTTTTGGGTTTTCCATATAGAGTATCATGTCATCTGTGCAGAGAGAAATTTTGACTTCTTCTTTGCCAATTTGGATACCTTTTATCCCTTTTTGTTGCCTGATTGTTGTTGCAAGGACTTCTAGTACTATGTTGAATAATAGTGGCGAGAGCGGGCATCCTTGTTGTGTTCCTGATCTTAAGGGAAAGGCTTCCAGCTTTTCCCCATTGAGAATGATATTTGCTGTAGGCTTTTCATAGATGGTTTTTATGAGATTGAGGAATGTACCCTCTATCCCTACACTCTGAAGGGTTTTAATCAGGAAAGGATGCTGTATTTTGTCAAATGCTTTTTCTGCATCTATTGAGAGAATCATATGATTTTTTAATTTTTCTTTCTGGATAAAATCTAAGACACTGATAGATTTGCGAATGTTGAACCACCCTTGCGTCCCAGGTATGAATCCCACTTGGTCATGATGGATAATCCTTTTAATGTACTGTTGGATTCTATTAGCCAGGATCTTGTTGAGGATTTTGGTGTCCATATTCATTAGGGAAATCGGTCTATAATTCTCCTTTTTGATGGGGTCTTTGCCTGGTTTGGGGATCAAGGTAATATTGGCCTCATAGAATGAGTTTGGTAGCTTTCCTTCTGTTTCTATTTTTTGAAATAGCTTGAGGAGAAGAGGTATTATTTCTTCTTTGAATGTTTGGTAGAATTCCCCAGGAAAACCATCCGGGCCTGGAGTTTTGTTTTTTGGAAGGTTGTTGTCATAATTAATTGGCCTGTTTAAAAAATCAATTTCTTCCTGTTTCAGTCTTGGTAGTTTATAAGTTTCCAGGAAGGCCTCCATCTCTTCCAGATTGCTTAATTTATTGGCATAAAGCTGTTGATAAAAGTTTCTAATAATCCTTCCAATTTCATTGGTGTGGTTGTGACCTCTCCTTTTTCATTCATAATTTTATTAATTTGGGTCCTTTCTCTATTCTTTTGGATAAGTCTTGCCAGTGGTCTATCAATTTTATTAATTCTCTCAAAGAACCAGCTTCTAGTTCTGTTGATCTGCTCTACTGTACTCCTGGTTTCTAATTCATTGATTTCTGCTCTAATCTTGGTCAACTGCTTCCTTGTGCGTGGATTAGGCCTGTCCCTCTGTTGCTGTTCCAGCTTCTTGAGGTGAGAATATAAAAACTGCATTTTAGATTTTTCTATTCTTTTTTTAAAAGATTTTATTTATTTATGTGACAGAGAGACAGACAGCGAGAGAGGGAACACAGCAGGGGAGTGGGAGAGGAAGGAGCAGGCTCCCAGCGGAGGAGCCCAATGTGGGACTCGATCCTGGAACGCCGGGACCACACCCTGAGCCGAAGGCAGACGCTTAACGACTGCGCTACCCAGGCACCCCATATTTTTCTATTCTTTTGAGTGAGGCTTGGATGGCTATGTATTTCCCCCTTAGGACTGCCTTTGCAGTATCCCATAGGTTTTGGACCGTTGTGTTTTCATTCTCGTTGGTCTCCATAAATTGTTTAAATTGATTTTTGATTTTCTGGTTTATCGAGTCATTCCTGAGCAGGATGGTTCTTAGTCTCCAAGTGTTTGAGTTTCTTCCAAATTTTTCCTTGTGGTTGAGTTCCAATTTCAAAGCGTTGTGGTCTGAGAATATGCAGGGAATAATTTCAGTCTTTTGGTATCGGTTGAGACTTGTTTTGTGACCCAGAACATGGTCTATTCTTGAGAATGTTTCGTGGGCATTAGAATAGAATGAGTATTCTTTGGTTCTGGGGTGTAGTGTTCTATATATGAGGTCCAACTCGTTGAGTATGGCATTCAAAGCTCTTGTTTCTTTGCTGATTTCTTGCTTAGGTGATCTGTCTATTGCTGATAGTGGAGTGTTGAGGTCCCCTACTATTAGTGTATTTTTATCTATATGTCTCTTTATTGTGGTTAAGAGTTGGCTTGTGTATCATGCTGCTCCCCTGTTGGGGGCATATATATTTATAATTGTCATATCCACTTGTTGGATACATCCTTTAAGAATAATATAGTGCCCTTCTGGGTCTGTAACTATAGTCTTTAGTTTAAAATCCAATCTGTCTTATATGAGAATTACTACCCCAGCTTTCTTTTGAGGTCCATTGGTGTGAAAGATGATATTCCATCCCTTTACTTTCAGTCTGAATGTATCTTTAGGTTCAAAATGAGTCTCTTGTAGACAGCAAATGGATGGGTCATGTCTTTTTATCCAATCTGCAACCCTGTGGCGTTATATGGGAGCATTTAGGCCATTTACATTGAGACTGAATATTGAGAGATATTAATGATGCCATGTTGCCAGTAAAGTCTTTGTTTCTATAGATTGTGACTTTCTGTTCTGTATCACTCTTGGGGCCTTTTTACTTTTATATAACCCCCCTTAATATCTCCTGTAGGGCTGGTTTCATGGTTACAAAATTGGTCAATGACTGGTGATTCTGGAAGGTCTTTATTTCTCCATCAATTCTGAATGACAGCCTTGCTGGATAAAGGATCCTTGGCTGCATGTTTTTTTCCGAAAGAGCTTTAAAAATGCTCCCCCTCTTCTCTCATTCCAGGTCTGTGTAGACAGGTCTGATGTAATTCTGATACCTTTGCCTTGGTACATGAGAAATTTCTTTGCCCTGGCCGCTTTCAATATTGTATCCTTGGATCTAATATTTGAGAATTGCACTATGACGTGACATGGTGTAGGTTTGTCATGGTTGAGCTTGGGAAGGGTCCTCTCTGCCTCTTGAACACGAATGTTTGTTTCCTTTGCTAGATTAGGGAAGTTTTCAGCTACAATTCGTTCAAATATCTCTTCTAGACCTCTGTTTTTCTCCACCCCCTCGGGGATGCTGATGATTCTGACATTGGAATGTTTTATTGAGTCAGTAATCTCCCGTAACCTACATTCCTGAGCGTGGATTTTTTTGAGTCCAGATTCTATTTTAGCTTTCTCTTCTACTAACCCATCCTCCAATTTGCCAATACGTTCTTCTGCCTCATTCAACCTGGCCATCAGAGCCTCTAGTTTTGACTGCATTTGACTCATAGAATTTTTAATTTCTGCCAGATTCGCTCTCATTTCTGCCCTTAGAGATTCTATATTCTCATTAACATTTTCGTTAATACTTTTTTCAAGTCTACACATCATCTTGACCATTGTTACTCTGAATTCCATTTCTGATAATTTGGTTATATCCATATCCATTAGTTCTGTGGCAGAGGCCACAGACTCATTGTCTTTTCTTTGCTGGGGGGGATTTCTCCTTCTCATCATTCTGATGAGGAGAGATTGCAGGGTTTTCCAGAGGCCAAATTATTGACCGGGACCCAGGCCGTGCACCCTTGTTTTATAGGGATCTTAGGGATGTGGGCTTCTTGATTTTTCAGCCTGCCTTCTGGGGAAGGGGCCTGCCATGCCAATACTCAGGCAACCCTGTTTGGGTAGAGTCTCCTTGTCCCCTGTGAGGGGGGATGGAGATGGGCACACTGTGAGCCGGTATTTCCAGGCTTTTGTTCTCTGGCGGCTTTCCCTGGCGGTTTGCTGTCCCTCTTCTGAGAGTCAGAGCAGCAGTGGCCAGATCTCAGCCTCTGTCTCAGAACAGAGGGATCGCGGACCATTCTCCACTGATGTTCTGGCCACTTTAACTCTGTTTCTGTTGGTGCTGCTCAACCCTGCAGCGTCCCGGGATGTGCGCACCACACCCGGCATCCCAGCCCTCACTTCCAGGGCAGGTACGTCTCTGTCCTTTGTGTTTCTAACACCACTAGCTGCCAGCCGCCAGCTGCCCCCGCGCGCTCCTGGAGCTCCCGGTCTCAGTCTGGTTCCAGTGAGCACACCGGAGCTCCGTTTCAGTCTGGAGGCGCGCGTTCCCCGGCTCATGGTCTCAGTCTGCTCTCTCACGGGTGCCGGTCCGCAAGTCTGCCTGCTCCCCTGTGCAGGTGGCTACCACTTCCCGGCGCCCAAATGCAGCGGCTCCCTCCCTCTTCCATTTATCTTCTGATATCTGTGCGTGGTTTCATGGTTCCCCGCTTCGTACCTCAATACTCAGCGCTGGAGATGTTCATTTGTAGAGATCCAGATGTATCTTTCAGCATCTCAGGCTGATTCTGTGGATGTTCAGGCTGGTCTGGTACCTATCCAACTCGACTCAGGGGACCATCTAAAAAAGGGGTCCCCTACTCCTCCGCCATCTTAACTCCCTCCCACATGCATTATTACATTCTTGCATCTCCCCTAGCTCTTAGGTATTATCGCCATCCTCCCCATGATACCAAGCAGAAAAGGAGGCCTTACAAAGGGGAAGGGCAATGTCTAAAATAACAGCAGGGTGTAAGTGGTGACCAGGATCTTGGTCTGTGATGAATGTCTTATCAGGAGCTCACCCCCTGCATCACCCTGCCACCTGCTCCATCTATTTGGGGGTGCCAGGGTGTGGCTGAGAGTTCAAGAAGGATAACTTGGCTGCCCTGGAGATACAGTGGGGTTGGAAGGAGATTTGAAACTAACACAGCAAGGGATGGTTTAGATGGGGTCTCAGACTGCAACAGAGTTGGAAAAAGGAAGACTCAGATGGGAGCGAGAGGGGCCCTCCCCAGCCCCCACCACAATCTGTCCCCTAAATCCTGTTGCCCCGGGCGGGGCAGCTGCAGCCCGGGGATCTGAGGGCAGCAGGTGTGGCAGCTCTAGCAAGCAGGCACGGTCACTGTGCCCAACCCTGGGCACCTCAGCCACTGCCAGGGACATGCATGTCAGATCCTGGGACACTGGTTTTGCTCCAGAATCAATCACTGAGTGATTCTCTTGGTCCTAAAACAAATGGTACTCTCCAAATGCTGCACACTTTTCTCCAAGGTCTGGAGAAGCAGGGACTCCCAGGGCCTCAGCGTGGGCAGTCACACCAGTTCATTGCCCAAGCAGATGGCCTGGCTCCGCGGGCACCCTGAAGACTGGGTCCCCACATTCCCTAGTCTTCCTGTTGTCAGTGGCAGTATGTCTGTACATGTGAATGGGAGTCTACCCAAAAAAGAAGGGACAGACCAGATGGACTGTCAGCCCTGCCATCCTCAGTGTGGCTTCTTGTTTAGTGTCCGGATACCCCAGTGGAGCTAACTATTTATCTCCTTCCAGCCCTTCTCCAGGACAGGTCCCTGGTGCTGCAGACTCAGGCTGGGCCCTGGCTCCAGGCTGATCCCAGGGGCTGGGAGAAACCTCCTCCTAACAGTGGGCGATGCTCCTCAAAGTTCCCCACATCCCCCCACTCCTTGCTTCTGTGAGGAGTTGGCAGGACAGCAGCCAGCATTCTGTGGGACAGAGACTCCTTTCCCTTGGGGGCACTTCTGGCTGGGGCTGTCCTGGATTGGGGGTGGGCAGGAGGCTTCAGCTGGGAGCCAAGTTCCCAGAGGGTGGGGGACTCTGTTGGCAGCAGAGTTGAATTTAGGACCAGGTCCTTGGGCTCTAAATGTCACGATCAAGTTCACTGGTCTGAACCTTTGGCTGGCCTTTGAAGATGAAACTCCCTTTCTGCATAAGTGACTAGGGGAATGCAGATTGCAAAGGGCCAGCCAGTCTGGAAAAAGTAAGGAGGCAAAGCTGTTCCATTAAGGCCAGAGCTTGGCTGCCCTTGGCAGACCACCTGGGTTAAGCTGGGGTCAAGGAGCAGGTGCGCACTGGAGAGCGCTCTGCAGATGTTCATGAACATGTGACACCGAGGGTCCACTGGAGCACCTAGAGGAGCTGTGGCATCCAGAGGTGAGAACCCATGGGTCCAGGAGGCCCCACTGGCCAGGAGAGGTGGGGCATGGACAGCAGCTGTCTTGCTACCCCAGATCATACAAGCTCATGCCCTTTGGAGTCAGGAACCTCTGGGCTGAGTCTCCTCAGCAGCATCTCTGCTTGAGCATTCCTAGTGACAGGAAACTCACTACCTGATGAGACGTTCTTTCCATCACTGGATGGCTCTTGCTGTTTGAAATGTTTGCTGCATGTTGAACAGATAACACTCTCTCTGTAGCTCCCTCCATCCCTTTGGGATGACCATCCTCCCCCTGACATCCCTTCAAATGTTGTGATTCAGGCATCCCAAGTCTTCCTCAGACTAAATGTTCCCAGTGTCCCCTGCATGATGCCATCTTCAGCCCCTCCTCATTCTAGGCCTTCTCCCATGCTGGAGCTCCAGTCCCCCTGAAATACAATCTGAGACACAACCATGGCACTTGTGGTCCGTCTGACTGTCGGGGATCTGGTGTGAGACTCTGCCTTGACCCACAAAGTGTAACCTCAAAAGGGCTTCTCAGGTAATCAGGTGGCGCCTAGAGACTTCCGCTGCTGTAGAGGTCAGTACTGTCTGAATGGGCTCTGGGGACTTCTGGGGTTCCTTGGAGACCATCTGGGGCCATGAAGGGAGTGGGGCCAGTGGGTGGGGTGCACCTGGTTCTGGGGCCCCTACCCCTATCTAATTAGAACAAAGCTGTTTGAACATGTTTTAAAATGGGCTTGCTACATAAACTTGGGTTTGAAGCAAGAGCACTACAGCTTAAAAATATCTAAAACTGCTGGCGTTGCCTAACGTGATTTAGTCTTCTGTCACGTGCCATCCCTAGGCCATCTCCCCATCCCATGGATGTGCAAACACCTCGGCTCAGACCAGCACCAAAGAAAAGGGGCCATTTCCCCCAGATTGGGAGAGCCAGGGCACTCCATTCTTCTGCTCCCAGGGACATTTGAGCCCCTGGCTCTGCTCTGCTCGTGGAACAGAGTGATCATGAGCAGGTGCAGCAGGCTTGCACACAGGGGTATGAAGAACGTCTGTACCACTCACACGCTCTTGGTGTGGGCTGGCTCACATCACATGGTGGCATGGGCATCACGGGGACTCGGGGATTGGGATGGGCAATGCCCGTACGGTGTGCAGGTAGTGAGTGTGCAGGAGGCAGTCACCAGGTGGTCCCCAGCTGGAGAGCAGGGCCCTGTCCCAGCCCACAAGAAGGTCATTTCCCCGGCCTCCTGTGGGTGGGGGGGACACTCACAGGGCAGCGTCTCAGCGCTGTTCTTCTGGATCATTATGCAGAGCTGTAGCACCAGTTGGGGGGCGCTCTCCAGGAAGGTCTCAAGGAGGCGCAACATGTTGACGTCTGCATATTCGTACATCATAGCCCAGTAGAAGCGTCGCTGGTGTTCCTTCCGCCGCTGGCTCTGAATCCCCAGGTACATGGTGCGGATATACCTGCCGAGAGAACAAGAAAGAACACACAGAGCGTGGTTAGGGGCAAGGAACGTGGAAGGATCACACCATTCCCCAAAATCAAGTCTGCCTGTGCCCATGTCCCCTCCTTCGCTCTGAGGTTTTCCAGACGCTTGGACTAGGGTTTTTTTTCCCCAGCCCGCAGACAGGGTGCTAAGGCTTTGGGGTGGAGGAGTTGGGGGTGGAGGGGGGGCAGGCAGGCCAGGGAGGGGGTCTTAGGCAAGTCGTCCCCTTCCTGGCCTTGGTTTACTCGTTTAAAAAAATGAGAAATGAAAGAGTGGGACCAGATCTCCCAGGGCCTGCCAGTGAAGCTTCACAGGTGAGCTCCGAGGACATGTGATCTTTCTCATATTCAGGACCCCAGGGGGAACATTCCAGCAGGATTTCACCTCTACTGCACAGCCCTGCCCCTCTCTGGGGGAGGAGGAGAGGGAGGTAGCATTTGTGAAGCTCCTACTAAGTACACTGGTTGGCTGGCCCTGTGATGCCAGAGTCCCAGGTGCCAGACGGGTGTAACTCCCATGTAGGGCAGACAGGGAGCCACTGCACCATCCCGGCATAGGCTCCACAGCTGGATGGTGGGACAACGAGGAGCTGGCCCCCGGACACCAAATCTCAAGCTCTCCACTAGGGAGACACGGAACCCGCCTCTGTCTGAGGGTGGCATAGGACACAGTCACTCTGATGTGCTGACCTGGCTCCGTCTGAGAGGGACAAGCAGCAAAGAAAGTGGGTATAGGTGGAGGGTACAGGCTCTGGATTCAAATGCTGGCTCTGTCATTTGCTAATTGTACGATCATGGATGAATTACTCCAACTCTGAGTCTTTGTTACCCTTCTTTCACATGGAGAAAAGAGTCAGCTTCACGGGTTGGGGGGGAGGAGATCAGGGAGATAACACGCATGGTGGACATGCATCCTAGGTCCCCCATGGCTCATTTACACCTGAACTTTTGGAAGTTGTCTCTAAGCCACAGTCAAGGGGAGGATGAAAGGTACCATCTAAGTCAGCCAGTGGTCTCTGAGGCTGAGCCCGGGCCAGAAAGGCCAGCAGGGCCAGCAGGAAAGCGAGGTTCAGGATCCACTTAGGATCAGACACATGAACCACACACCAAGGGCCACAGCCAACATGACAGAACCATGTGTTTGAACTTCACTGTCCCCTGGTAATGTATATCACTGTGTCCTCTAAAACACTAAGCCTGAATCATCGAGGTTGAGAGAGCAGGGTTGATATACGATGTGGTTCCTGCTGTCCTCAGGCACCGTCAGCTGCCTACTTGGGCTGCTAGGCAGTCCCTCCTCTCTGACCCCATCACCACCCCCAGCCTGGTCCCTGCTATCAACCCTCCTGCCTGAATCAAAGCAGAAGCCTCCTAATTGGCCTCCCAGGGTCCACTCTTGCTCCAGAACACAGCAGCCCAAGGTGCTCTTTGAAAATCATAAATGCAATCATGTTATCCGCCCCCCCACTTCTTTCAACCCTCCCACGGCTTCCCATAATGCTTAGAATAAGATCCAAACCCCTCTCATGGCTCACGGGACCTTGCCTTCCCCTCCAACCCCACCTCCCACTCTCTCCCCCCTCCTTTCTTGTGTCTTTTCTATCTCTTGAGGAGCACAGAAGCTTGTCTACTCTTCATACCATCTCCCCAGGGCCAATGGATGTAGAGGGAAGACTTCTGTCCTCCAAGGCTGGAGGGTCCTGGTGGGACAGCACTGTCACAACACTGTGAAGGTAGCCCACACCCATGTTTGCAGCAAGTTCATGAACAGCATCATAAAGCCAGTCACTGAGAGGGGCTCTGTATCTCCCCCACCCTGGAGCAATGGGAGGAGAGGGGAGTAGTCCAAGACCTTGTATCAATGTTACAGAAGCTCACACTTTAGAAGCAAAGACGCAAAAGCATGCATTTACAAAATAGCTTAAGACTGTAAAGAGATGCTCCTCTCCAATTCTCAAATGGCAGGCCTTCCTCCAGAGCGCTAATCATGTACTGGACCCATCAATGAACAAGCGCTCCAGGGTCCCCTGGCCTATGCACCAGGATGCAGTGCAGCCCTACTAAACCCCTGGTGTGACCTACAACAAACACCTTGGCAATGAGGAGCACCCATCCCACACCAGATGAGTAATACGGATCCTTAAGAGCCTTTGCTTGACAGTTTCTCTGAAGACACCCACCCAGGGAAGCTGGGATGGACACCGTATTTCCCTCCCAGCTCCCTTCCTGAAGTGAACAGAGCAACAGTCCTGCTGGAAACTAAATCAGGCAAGGCTGAGGGCAGTGCCTGCCTAAGGTGGGTCTGGTGTGGGGGCAGCAGGTGCACCAGGCCAGCCCTCTGCTGGAGTCCTGCCAGGCCTCGTGGGGCACCTCTGGTCATTGTCTTTAACTCACAGGGAAACAGGCTCTGGAGTGAAATGGAGCACTGACTTTTGGTTCTGTACAGGTTCTGTCACGTACTGGCTGTGGTGCGTCCCACGAGTCATCTTCCCCAAATTGAAGGACCAGGAGGAGGCTGGGAAAAGGGTAGGGATGTTGTTGGAAAACTACAGGGTCACTGAGAGGGAGATAGAGACAAAGAAACAGAGGGAGGCAGAGAGAGATACAGAGAAAAAGAGACAGACGGTGAAACAGAGAGACACAGAGAGAGAAACAGAGATGGACAGGGAGAAATACATACACACAGATAAGAGACACAGAAAGAAAGACAGAGAGAGAGAAGTGGGAGGTAACGGAGAGAGAAAGAAAGAAAGGAGAGGAAAGCAGTGTCACAATTTCGGGTCTGAGGGAAAGGACCAACTGGAAGAAGTCATGGCAAAGATTAATTGGGGCAGGGGAGGTTTGCTGTAAGAAGATAGGGTCACAGGTGGTCTGGGAGAGGTGGGGGAGCTACCAGGGTGAAGGGAAGGGTTGAATTGGCCAGATCTGATGGTGGCCTGGGAAGGCAGAGCAGTGGAGGACAAAGGTACGCTGGCTGAGGTCGGGGCTTCGAGTCCAAAAGCTCCATATGCACCCAGAACAACCATGTACCCAGCTGGTCTCACAGGTCAGGTGTGGGTTCCATGACCTAAAACTGAGCTCTACCCACATGAGGCAACTGCAACACACAATGCCTTGGGCCACAGACTCCCACGGGCACCAGATCACAAATTTATACTCCCTCAGGGGTACACTCAGACCACAGACTCTGCTTCTCCCAGCCTCACAAGGTGGCCCAAAGTGGAGGAATGACTATGTCGCAGAGCCCAGCCTACTCATCCAGGGCACGGGCCCAGGTAACATCAACACTCAGATTCACCTCAGTCTGCCCTGCCAGGGCAAAAGGGATACTCGATCTGCCTCCAGACCCCCATTTCCCCAAGCCACAGGCCTCCATGCCTGTCCTGGCCATGGAAATGGAAGACACTGAGCCCAGAATGTGCTGACTCGACTATAATATCTGTCAGAGAAACCAACCTTGAATTTCTTCTGGGAGCGCATGGCAAGGTATGGGAAGAAACGAGGGTGGGAGTGGGCAAAGCCAGATCCTCTCCCACTATGCTGATGAGCAAACAGATGCTGGCAGCCCAGAGTGCACCAGGATCAAGTCCAAAACCAAATTTGGAAATCATGTCTCCTGAGACACCAGCTCATGCAACCTCCCACCCTTGTAGTGGGAGCGACATGGCGGAATCCAGTTCGGGATTTCCCAATCGAGTGCCTTCTGCCTAATTCCACACCCTCTGGCTCCTGCACCCTCCTCCTCTCTCCTTGAGTCCTTGGGTTCCCCGTAGGTAACTGAGGGTGCATGTAAAATCCGGAGTGGGTCTAGGTGACCTCTGAGGCCTCCCAGCCAGCTGCCTCTGCTAAGCCTCCAGCCCCTGTGAGAAATGTGGCCACAAGGTGGCGCCAGACTCTAAGCGAAGCAGGAAAGCTGCTCTGCGAGGTGATCTCATCCCCAGCAGGCAGCCTCCTAAGGCCTGTACCCTTCCATTAGCAGCACTGGGGTACAGGTGGCAGGCGAGGCCGAGGGCAGGGCTGGATGTGCTGAGTCCCTACAAGGCAGGCTGCTGCTCCTCCAAAACCCTCATCTTCGCCATTTCCTGGCAAGTTCCGAAAGCTCACCATCTCCCGGATATTAGTTCAGGAGATAAGACATCCAACTCTCTTCCTGGATTTGCTTCCACATCTTATGGCACCTGTCACGCCATCTCTCTCCTAAGAACATCAGATCGTGAAATGAATGGGTCTAAAAGCAGGGAGACAGCGGGTCATAATAGAGCGATGGCTCAGGAAGGCTGGGCCTGGTCCTTAGTGTGCAGGACTGTGTGGCCTTGGGCCAGTCACTCCCAAGGCTGTGTCCATGTGATGCGTGATCACAGAGGGGGGAAGACCTCAAGCTTCCAGCATTTTTACAACTTCATCTTTCCTTAAGTGAGTGGCTTTATTGAGTCTGAAGTCTGGCCTAGCATCTTTATAAATAATAATAGCTGATGTTCGTATGGCATTCATGTGCCAAGCACTGTTCTGAGCATTTCGTACTTATGAATCCATTTAATTCTCACAACAGCCTCTGAGGTAGATGCAATATTACGCTCATTTTTCAGATGGCAAACTGCAGCACTGTGCTTAACCAATGTTCCTCAGTTTACCCAGCTAGGTAAATGGGTGAGCAGAACTTCAAGCCCAGCAGTCTGACTTCAGGGCCAGTGCTCTTAACTCTTATCCATGTGCCAACCAGGGATGGACCATTTGCCTCTTTTCCTCTGAACTTGGTCCACCTTGTTCCCCTTACTAGAGTGGAAAAGCAGAACACCGGGGCTCTGGTCCAGTTCTCCCACTGGCTGTGTTATCTTGGGGGACGTCTCCTAACCTCTCTGAACCTCAGCTTCCATATCTTTGAAATGCCTGGCCCAGAGTGGGATCCCATGTAATCATGCCCCCTCTGAGGGTCACAGGGGCTCAAATGCCTGTGACACTATCCGGGAGAACAGAAGGCTCAGAGGACAGCTATTGCTGCCTCCTGAGGTGCTCCCCTCCCATTTTTCCTTCAGCTTATTCTCCCCTCCCCAGTTCTGTGTCTTCCTCGTACTTTGTAAACCATGAAATTGTTTAAGGTTCCTTATATCTGCCTCCAGAAGAACTTTCTAGTTCTCTGAGTACATTCTCACCCTTATACCAGCCCCTTGAGGGAAGATACTTTGTTATCTTCTTTTCCCCATTGGCCCATTTGAGGCTCAGAGAGGTAGAGTGGTTCCCCTAAAGGCACACAGCCAGTCATAGTTCAGGCAAATCAAAGAAGGTCTTACCCAAACTATGTTGCCCCACTGGGAGTTAGCTGTAGGTCTGCCTAAAACTGGTGAGGATGGGAAATAAGTGATTTCTGAAAGAAGCAGGAGGTTGAACAGATTTGCTGTCTGGGCCTACAGTCACCTGCTACTTCTCGTGACACTCTCGGAAACAGTATTCTGAAACCTCTGACTATACCGAACCACCTGCTCTCAAAGCCCCAGATGGTTTCGTTGGGCCAAAACTTAAAGAATCCTCATTCAGAAAAATAAAGTCTACCAAACATTTAAAGTAGAAATATCACCAATTCTACACTTTTTCCCCCAAAAATGTAAGAGCGAAAAGAACACTTTCCCATTCATTTTATGAGGTAAGCATTCCTCTGGTATCAAAGCCAGACAAACACTGTATAAGAAAATAAAACTACAGACAATATCCCTCATAAACAGAAATGCAAAAGGCCTCAACAACACATTAGCAAATCAAATCCGGTAACATATAGAAAGAATGATATACCATAGCCAGTTGGGTTGATCTTGGGAGTGAATGTAAGGCTGATTCTACATGCAAAAATCAATCCATGCAATCAATGATATTAATAAGGCAAAACACACATTACATTAATTGATGCAGAAAGAAGGCATCTGACAAAATTCAATGTCGATTCATGATTTAAAAAAAAAAAGCAGAAATTCTCAACAGACTAGAAATAAAAGAGAACTTCCTTAACCTGACAGATGAAGGACACCCACCAAACCCAGAGTTAATACCATACTCAAAAAGTTGAATTCTTTCCTCTTAAGATCAGAAACAGGCAGTGATGTCTACTCTTACCACTACTACTCAGTATCATACTAGAAGTCCCAGTCAGTACAATAAGTCGAGAAAAAGAAATAAAGTATATATAGATTGCAAATAAGGAAGTCAAGTTGTCCTATTGGAAATGACATCATTATCTACATGAGAAATCCCAAGAAAGATGCAAAAAAGCTCACAGAATTAATAAGTTTAGCAAGGTCTCGTGACACCATGTCAGCATACGAAAATTAAATATGTTTCTGTGGAGTACTAATGAACAATTGGAAATGGAAAATTTAAAAATATATACCACTTAAATTAGCTCCAAAAGATGAAATGCTTAGAAATAAATCTAATAAAATGTGCAAGGTTTGTATGCTGAAGCTACAAAACACTAATAAAAAAAATCAGAGAAAATCTAAATCATAGACATACCATGTTCATGGGTTGAAAGACTCAATATAGTGATGATACATAATGACAATTCTCCATAAATTAATGTATAGATTTAACATGATTTCAGTAAAGGTCCCAGCAGTAATTTTTGCAGATATAAACAAGCAGATTCTAAAATTTATAGGGAATGGCAAACAAACTAGAACAGCCAACGGAATTTTGGGAGGAAATACGAGATAAATTTAAAGAACTCACACTACCTGATTTTAGAACTTAGTATAAAGCTACAGTAATTACGACAGTGTGGTGTTGGCAAGGAGAGAGAATCGGATCAATGGAGCAGATAAGAGTCCAGAAACAAATCTACACATATAGGGCAACTGATTTTTGATTGAAGGTGTAAAGATAATTCAATGGAGAGAAGACAGTCTTTTCAACAAATGATGTGGGCACAATGAGTCCTTCCCACGCAACCACTAACTTAAAATGTATCAGAGATTCAAAGCTAAAACCATAAAACTTTCAGGAGAAAATCTTTGTGATCTCGCATTCGCGAAGAGCTCTTAGAAATAGGATGATCCATAAAAGGAAAAAATCGAATTGGATTTCATCAAAATTAAAAACTTGTGCTCTGTGAATGACATTAAGAGAATGAAAACACAAGCTGGGAACAGGAGAAAATATTTGCAAATCACATATCCCACGAAGACAACGAAGAACTTGTACCCAGAATAGGGACGGAACACTCAAAATGCCTACGCGCTAGGAGGGCAGAAGAGCCCAAGCAAAGGAGAAGCAGCAGGACTTCCTGCCTCCCTTCCTTGGGCCTGGCCCCCGAGCACCTGGCCACTGAGGACAAGACTGCTGATGGCACCCCCGCTGGGAGGAGGAATGGCCACAGGGCACTGACTCACCTCCCGGGGGGCTGCCCTGAGCCTGGGTAGGGAATACGTGTGTAGGGGCTACCAGGATCTAACGCAGAGCCGGCCCCACAGTCCTACCCCAGAAGCCCCCAGAGACAAATGAGCTGCTGTGGGGGCCGCTGGGGTGAGTCCAGGGATCTGACTGTAGACTCAGGTAAGGGTCTTAGCACTGTCCAGCTCCCACTGCTCACCGAGCATCTGGCTTCTTCAGGAACCCAATTCTGTGAGCTCTTCTATTCCACCCAGGGAGTGCTGGTGACCTAAGAGGGTGGTGACTCAGGCCCCCCTCTGGTTTGGCCTTAGTCCCTAAAGCTTCCCTAAGGAAGGGAAGGCAGAACCTAAGACGAGGTGTGACATCCTGAAGCAGGAAGTATAAACAGGTCTTGCTGGCACAGGGGCAGGACTCCAACTGCAAGTACCAAACAGCTCCAGGCCTGCCTTCCTTCTCCGTACGCGCGTGTCCTGGCTCGGGGCCAGCCGGTGTCACTGTGATAGGGCCGCCCCTCCAGAGCCCACATGGCCGTCAGGGAAGGACTGTGACCCCAGGAAGCCACTAGAAATCTGCTGGGTGGAGGCCAGATGGAGGCTGTGGCCGCCCCTGCATTCTACCTGCAGCCCACAGGTGCAGAGCCGACCCCGGTGGGGAGGGGAGGCCAGGTTCTAGGGGCAGGGGTGGAGAGTGGTGGTGGACCCCCACCTTTTTGCCTCACCTACAGACGCAGTCTGATGGCAGAGCTGAAACAAACCGCACAACACAGCTCCTGCCCTCCCCGTGGGGCTTCTGGCGTCCCACCTCGAGGAGCGCATCTTGGTCGACAGGAGTAGAACTTACCCAGGACATACAGGCTTGACACAGAGGCCACCACATGAGCTGTCACCCATAAGCTGATGACCCTCCAGTCAGCACATCGCCTCTTTCCCTAGCTGGCAGGGGCCCCCATCTCCCCGCTTCCCCCATCCAAGCAACTGAAAGGGCAACCTCTTCCCTTCAGCCAGCACAGAGATGCAATTGGTTCCTTGCAATGGGCTGTCCTCTTGGGCCCTGGACCGACATGCATTTGGCTCAGGACAAATGGGATGCCGAGGCTGAGGTCATGCGAGGACACAGCTCTGGGTCCGGCTGCCAAGCTGCCAGGAGGCCCACAGGGCTGGGCCACCAGACCAGGCTCCTCACACACCAAGGGAGGGGGCCGTGGAGGTTCAGTGGCTCCTGGGGAGGCAGACCTCAGGCAGAGCCCAACGAGGGGGCTGTTCCTCCTTGCCTTCGTGATACTGGGAGCCTCCCCACCCCCACCACAGAAGGCTCTGTCCTCCTTCCACCCTCTCCTGTGTCTGCCTCCCTGCCTACAGCCTCCCCCCACAAGCTGAACAACATCCTGCCTTTCTGGCCCTTCTCATCTCACTCCTCCCCCTAAACACCCCTCCACCCACCCTCACTCCCCCTTCTCTCCAAATGGCTGTTCTGCTCCAGAAGTCTCAAACTGCAGAATGTCTGCAGGGTCCGTACTTGGAAGCAGGAATAGAGGTTAGTGTAACAACAACACAACAGCTCAGAGTAGAGTATAACAGCCACTCAGCACCCGCCAGACCTGTGGCTTTACCTGCACCGTCTCATCTAACTGCACACCTACCCCCCTCAACTGCAGGAGGCAGGCACCACTACCCACCTTTGGAGATGAGGAGGCTGTCAGGAACTTGCTGGTGCCACCCGGCCAGTGTTTGCTGACCCCATGCATGTGCAGGCCCCCAGAGCCCTGGGAAGCTTTCTTTGTAGCAATGACCATGGGGCTGCTATGTGTGTGTGTGAGTGTGTGTGTGTGTGTGTGTGTGTATGTGTGTGGTAGTTAAGAACTGTCACTCCTGTGGGCCTGTAAGCCCAGGAGAGTAGGCACTGTGCTCAGCTTTGCACCCCTTGTGCCCCAGCCCCTGGTCAGCCCCCAGCCCACAGAAGGAGCTGGCAGAACATCTGCTGACTGAATGAGGTAGCAGGGCTGGGCCGAATCCCCACCTCCAGAGCCCAGAGCCCACCGTCTGGGTGGCCATGCTACCTGCTGGCCCCTGAGAGCCCCGAGGTGAGGAGGCTAGAGAGGCTGGCGGTATGAGACCACTCCACCCATCAGGGCCTTGCCTCACCAAGGAGGACCTCGAAACCTAGAAGTGGGTCTGGGCCAAGGCCATAGCAGCACTCAGGCCCCCAACAGTCTGTCCAGGGCTGTGGACCCCCTGAACCAGGGCTGCCTCTGCCACCAGCAACCAGGCCTGCAGGGTAGCCATGATGGAGTCAACACACTGACCCCTCCGTGGCCAAGAAGTGTTCCAGCTCTTTCTGGAAAGAGCTGACCTCGAACTAAAGACATACTTTTTATCTGAAACTAACAATAATATGGTCATTCACCTGGAGAGCTCTTCACTATTTTTTTAAAATGTCTTTAAATTTTTGTTGCATTTAAATACAAGTAACCATGCCTCCAGGACCACATGATGCACCTTGACCCTTACCTGGGTGGGTATGGCGCACATGCTCTCTCAAGCATGCACTCGTATGCACCTGCATTCAGACACACTCCACCCTCAAGAACCCACTCCACACCAACACCACACACAGACACACACGCACACTGTACTCACAATGTCCTCACACTTTGCACGGAGACATCCCCGGTGTGTACATGATAACTACAGGTGACGTTCATGCGCTCACACAGCCACACTACATCGATGCAGTGTGTCCCGCACAGCACAGAGACACACACGTACAAAGTGCCATATACATGTGTGTGCTGCACACCTCTAAGCCTCGGCTTTACAGACACCTGTAGGCACACAACTGCATCCCTGTGTCCCAGCCGACCCTGAAGCACGGTGGGGGGTCTCCCCTTGTGCTTCCCCCTGCGGCCCACCCCCCCCCCAGTGCCACCTGCTCCTGGCCATTCACTGTCATCACAGCCTCCTTGGGGAGGACGGCGCACGCACAGGACAGAGGAAAAGCCGAACCCGCATCCAGCTGCTGAACCGTCTTCAGTAGCTGTGAGCCAGCTCAGAGAACAGGGGTACGGTGGTGCCAGGCGGATGACAAGTGAGAGGGTTCAGGGGTTTCCAGATCCGATGACACACCACCCCCAATATCAAGGACAAAGCTGGCCTGGCTGTCACCAAAGCACCCAAGGGCTCACTGCTCTCTGAACTCGCAAAGGACCCCGAAACTCTGTTCACATATATTCTGCTCTACCCCACCTACGCCTGGTTTATTTGGGAATTCTGACTTGTCAGGGAAGCAGTCCAGGGGCTGGGGGCTGCTGTGCCATTGCAAGACCTGCGTTCTTGTCTGGCCCGTCCTTCTTGGGGTGGAAGCACTGCCTCTCATGCGTCCTTTCCATTCCTGACCACATCCCAGGGCTGGAAGGCTCCAGGGCCGGTGGCCGTGCAGTGGCTGTAGGAGAGACTGGCCCAAAGGAGGGGTGGCGGAAGCAGGTTTCACAGGGCTCGTTTGGAAACCTCACCAGCCTAGGGTTTGTTGCCTGCTGAGAATTGCTGAGCCAGGTCACCAGGGCCACTCAGGAAGGTGTCAACTGGGGGGCTCCGAGGCTCTGGGGCATAGAAGCTGTGCTCCTACTTGCATGCCTTTGACTTTGTGCCCAGTAGGAAGCTCTGTGGCTGTTTCCTGTAGTCCTGGAGCAGGAGTAGGCAGCAGGACAGAGCAAAAGTCCTTCTAGTCCTTCCAGATCATTCACAGATCTTGGAGGGCAGGGGGGAGTCAGTCAGCACCTGAGTCATCGTAGACAGGGTCAGGGAGCAGCTTGCAAGCCTCTGCCATTACTGTTACCACCATTCCCATTTTACAGAGGAGGACATCGAAGCTGACCTAGATTTGGTCACCTGGGTGGCTCCCCCTTGGCTCTGCATCCAAGGATTCAATCTCCTGCCACCCCCACCCCTCTCCCACACCTGCTCCCTGCCCCCTGACTGCACCTAATGGCTCTCCATCCCCAGACCTTCCTGGTGTGTGCCTGTTTCTATGTCTTTGTTGATACTGTCCCCACCAGCTGGAGAGCCAACAGGTGTGGCTCTCCGTTCCTTCCCATGGAGCCCACAGCTCGCAGGCAGGAGCAGCCCCACTTTCACAGGCCGTACTCCATCTCAGGGGCAAATGATTTTCCTCCCCAGACTCCCCTTATACTGGGTCCCCAGTATAGTAATAGCTCCCATTTATTGGGTTTCCCTGGAAGGCAGGCACAATGTAAGTACTCTACTCACACTAAGTCATTCAACACAAAAACTTGAAGATTGTCTACACTGAAGAAACAGAAGTAAGAGAAAGCCCAAAGACATAGAGCCCGGGATTCGCACCAGGTAGCCGGGGTCCAGACAGGCTGCTTCTAACCCCGTACACTGTACTCTCCTGTTTGTTATCTTTCTCTCATTCCCCCTCCCTCTCCATTTCATTTACTCTTTGTGTTGGATAACCTACTAGCCCCATTTTACAGATCAGGAAACTGAGGCTCAGAGTATGTCCAAATTAGAAAGCCAAATTTAAGCCTCCGTTTGGCTCTGTCACCTGCCTGTTTTCCCCTCCTCAAGGCCTCTGTCCTGCACTACAATAACTCTGCTTGCAGCCCACACTGCGGCAAAGTCACTTATGTGGAAAGATGCCTCCCAGCTAGATTTTGGCTCCCAGGACAGGTATCTGTACACCCAGTGGCCCCGGCCCACCACGGTGACATCCAATCAGGGGTGCTAAGGTGGATATAGCCCCTGCACTGATGGAAGACTGGTCTCATTTGGCGGAGAGATACCTGCAAGCCCAGCTTTGAATACATGAAATGCACATGCCCCAACATAGATGGCCAGAATGGGGCCAGGAGCTCAATGAAAAAGTAGGAAAGACTTAGGCTGTACACAAGAGAAAACTTACCAGCCAGCCTGGCAGAATAATGCTACAATGAAACAGGTTTTCTACCCCTCTCTGGACAGTTAAGGTAGACAAAAGCAAATCAGTTGGGGCTGTGAGATGTCAGACACCCCCACCTCAAGGAGGACAGCAGGTGCACCTGCCCAGGGACTTCTTGGCCCTAGCACTTGACCACAGGCACAGCACCGTGCACCCAACATCCACATGAGCATATACACATGTGTCCATGCACAAGTCCACCTGTGGACTCCCTCAAAACCACTTGAAATGCCAGGTCCAGGTGGCTCGAGGGGCCCTGGAGACTGGCATAGGGGAATGCGTGTGCCCACACAACCCCAACTATGGGCCATGGGCTCTCTTTGAGTATGAGCACAGACTAGAACCTTTCACTTCCTAGCTGACCTTGGAAGTCCCTGTTCCCCTCCCCCGCCAACACACATACACTCCTGCTGAGTGTGGAGGAAAGGTGGAGGGACTAGCTGCCAGCTCACCCCTGAGAGTAGCGCATCAAATCAGAGCTATTTTTAGCCCTTCTCTCCAGTGTCCCTGACATCAGCTGAGCAATGGTGGCTGGCTCAGGGCATACATCTGGGAAAGCAGGCATGAAATGGCATTTCTTTGCAAGGGCCCAAGAGAAATAGCAGGGGAAAACAGCATAAAGCTTCAGGTAAGGGAGGTGGCTTCAGTGGGTGTCATCCACTAGTCTTTTGGATGGGTCATGGTGGAAGGGTGGCCTAAGCACCCTTCAACATCCGTGGGCTCAGAAGAGCATCATGTGGGGCAGAAACTGCCCCCAGTCTCCCCTGCCTCATTTCCCCACCAGGGCTTCTTTGAGACATGACAAGAAACTTGATTAAAAATATTGAAACAGTTTGAAAACGTACATATTGGAGAAATGCTTCTGGTTCCCCATTATAAGCTCCCAGAAGGCCAGAGACCGAGTTTTGGGGTTTCAGCTTATCTTTGCATATCAGAAGCATGGTACATCACCATGCACTTGGTAGGTATTCAGTGTTTGTTTCATGGAAGAATAAACCAATCAGGAAGGCTGTTAGTAAAATCCTTGAGCTCTACAAAGTTCCTACATTTATATTCTAATTGCCCAGGGCAGGTGCAAGGAAAACCTCCCTACCTCCAGGCTCGGGGTTGCCCTGAGTCTCCACTGGGACATCCAGGACCTGGAGCATACATCTCAGAGGGTCTCCTCCCCGCCCTTCCTCCCTCCTTCTCTTGTCCTCAAGCCTCAGTCTGGCCCAGCCCAGGTTCTCGGTCCTGAATGATTTTATGACTGCATCTGTTGCTTCACTCTGGCCAGCACGTGCTCTTTCCAACCAGGTGAGCAAGCCCATCCCGTCACTAGAGCTGCCATGTGTTTTTCTGCTTGGAAGTGGAACCACGGCCATGCCTGCAATGGGAGAGGCCACTTTGCTGTTCCCCAAATTAGAATAAAGACTCCGGACGACAAGCCCCTCACGGTATTGCTCTGCCCGCATACCGGTCAAAGGGTATTGCCAGGACCCAAGGCAGCCCACGTGCACACAGTCTTCCCCAGTAGAATGGGGGACATCAGCTCTTCCTAAATGAGGGAAATCCTTCAGGGCTGTATGTAGTGCCTCATAACTTTGAGAGGGGCCCGCAACTCCAAAGGCAAGTCACCCGCCCTCTTCCAGGAGCTTGGGATCATGTGATAAACATAGAAACACAGCCCCCACCCCCACCGGTGCAGTGGCCCCAGGGAGCCCCGGGCTCACGAGGCAGGAAAATGTGCCTGTGCCTTTATCATAAGCCTCAGGTGCAGGGTGTGGCTAAAACACTCCAGGGCCCCCTCGCTAGCTCACAGTGATCTGTGGCGAATGAATGTGAACCATTAGAGGAGGGCTTTGGCTTACCCATACTCCTTCTTGGGGATCATGTACCTCACTGGTTTACCCTCCCGTGGTATCCTTTCATTGGCCCTAGCTTTTCCCTTTTGGACTCCTACGAGCAGAAATCCAGACCCCTCCCAAGTTATTCAAGCACTCAACAGACATCACCGAGTTCTGCTGCACGCCAGGTGCTGCCCTAGGTACGGGGGACCCAGCCTCGTCCTCGCCATTCTCCCTTTGCATCGCTCCTCCCCATCCCACGGCTCTGTGGGTCCCAGTGGAGGATGCAGTCACCACCCCAGTGGTCTGCAAGGCTCTGGGAACCACCCTCCAGCTGTAAACACGGCTGTTGGTGAGTGAGGAATGGACTGAGGACAACTCATGTGACGACTCACTCACTGATGGACTTGACCCTGGCATCAAGGTTTTCCTGCCGCGTCCTGCTGCCACCATGTCCTGGCTGTGTGGCCCTGGGAACATTCTTTTTTTTTTTTTTTTTTAAAGATTTTATTTATTTATTTGACAGAGATAGAGACAGCCAGTGAGAGAGGGAACACAAGCAGGGGGAGTGGGAGAGGAAGAAGCAGGCTCACAACGGAAGAGCCCGATGTGGGGCTCGATCCCGCAACACCGGAATCACGCCCTGAGCCGAAGGCAGACGCTCAACCGCTGTGCCACCCAGGCGCCCCCCCTGGGAACATTCTTACCCCCTGTGTTTTCTTCTCAGTGAAACAAGTAGAGAAGACCAGATGAGTTTGCAGTCCCTGGCACTACATTGACACGCAGGCCTTGTACAGTCTGGTCTGCTAGTCAGAGATCTTATCAGATCAGTGGTCACCTTTCAGAACTTGGGCCATCTCCTCCCAGAGCATCCCCACTGACCCACCCCAAGGCTTCTGTCCTGCATGGGAGAGGCTCAGTGTCTACCAGGAGTGTAGCCCCTCCAAGTCCTCTTCTGTATCCAGGCCTGTCTCCAGCCTAGGAAACCAGAAAACATCCTGTGCACTGTTTCCTGGGGCCGCCCAGGGAAGTAAGCTAAAAATAGAAAAGACGGAGGCATTTAGTGGAGGTGGCACATGTCAGCCAGAGAGTCCAGAGTGCATTGCCAGGTGATGCCAGGCTAAGGCCCACTCACCAGGGTCCTGGGCAGCCCAGCCTTCCCGGGAGGCCTCCCAAAATCAGGCATAAGAGAGGGTGGCAAAGGCTGGGGTGCTCCTTTGTACCCAGGCCAGAATTCTGCTGTGTAAGCCTCACACTCAGGTTGCTCGCTCCCTGACAGTGTCCCCCTTCTCACCTGGGACACCTGGGAATGTGGGAAGAGCACTGGCTCAGAGTCAGGAAGCCTCTGCAGTTGACCAGCTTTAGGGCCTGGGACTCCTCGCCCCCTTTGCCCGACCCCAGACCCCCATCTGTAAAGTAAGGAGATGAATGAGAATTTCCCAGTTCTTCCCAAATGTCCAGTTCTAAGGGGCAGCCATGTAGACCCTCCATAACTGTTCCATAAACTCCAGGGGGAACGGGCCATCTTGCTGACCCGGCTCTGGCCTGCCTTCCCCCTTTCTTGGCAGCAGTGACATGGAAGGGGGGGGGCACCACCTTAGCCATATGGGCAGGGGTGAGAGTTGGCTCTGACCATGACGCTTGCCATCTCCACCCGGGCTGGAGGGAGGCGCAGGACATGGTGTCTAGCCTTGGGCCTAGGTCACCTGCCAGGTTGGAGATGCCTCACCTCCTGGGGCCAAGGCCAGGAGGTAGCACGAGCCCCTTCTAGGAGCCTGTGAAAGCTGAGAGGGCCCACTATGCCAACAGTCCTTGGCAGGGTAGAGGGTGGCTGCACCAGGAATCACAGGTGCAGGCCTTTTCTGTCATTCCCACTGTCCAGCCCAGAGATGGACAGAAGCACACCAACATCATCGCTTCATCCATAAAATGGGGATAAGGATTTCTCGTGGATTTTCTTTTAACTTCCTGCAGGTGCGAGTGAAGAAAATAATGTGTCTGTACAACAGTCTTCATCTAAGAACACATATCAAGAACAGAAACAGCCTCGTCTCCTCCCTCAGACAGACAGAAAATGCTTAATAATTCATTCATTCATACCTCAGCACATTCTGAACAGAATTTGAGATGGGAACAGCATATGATACAGTTGGCCAGCACCACAGACCTTCACTTATTGGCCATACTATCCCTCTCCCAAGATTGCCTGTAATTGTTGAACATTTCTATGAGACAGGCAGTTTGCTAGAAGTTTCTCATGTGCTATCTTAATTAATCCTCACAGCTGTCCCATCAGGCAGGTATTATTTCTGTGCCTTTCTACACAGGAGCAACCTGAGATGATCTGTGACTTGCCAAAGGTCATAGCGCAAGGATGGGGGAGCTGGGACTCACACCCAGGACTGACTGTGAGCCCCAGAACCTCAGCAGCGGGCTCTAAGATCCCTCTGTGAAGGTGTTTACAAAACCACCAAGTGCTACTCAGCTGGGGTCATTCATCCATCAGTTTCCTCAGGAGAAGCTATCCTGGGCCAGTCCTTGGACCAACATGGCATCCAGCCCTCATCCCCACCCCGCCCCTGGAACTCACGTTCCAGGTGCAGGCAGACCAAAAACAAAAGAGCAAGCAAATAACATCATTCCCTAGGGTGATAAGTGCTGCAGGAGAAATAAAACTGTTAAAGGGATGGAGATGGAGGAGCGTGTATGGGCGCACGCATGCCTGCACGCAGCAAAGGAGGCCTTTGCGGATGTGACAGGGGGACCGTGGACCTGGGTAGGGTGAGGGGCAGAGACATGCAGAAGGAGCACCCAGTCAGTGGCTCCCAGAAGGGAATGGCTAGAGGAGGAGCAGCAAGGACACCCACTGGGGGTCTAGAGGCTGGGCAGGAGTGAGGGGACATGGGATTACCTGGGGCTCATCTGGGAGGAACTTGGTTTTAGTCCCAAATAACGTAGTGGCTAATTGTACATTACACATTACCATTATCTCTCTGATCTTTGTCCCCATGGCTCTCTGCAACCTTACACAAGTCCTTCAGGCTCTCAGGACCCTAGTGTCCTCACCTGTAAAATAAGAAGGCCTGTCTGGACAACCTTTACTGCCCTCATCTCCTTCCATGCCATCAGTGGGCATTTGGGACCAGAACCTGATCTCCTGGGGGTGAGGGGCACACCTGGGGACATGTGGCCTGGCCTGGGGGGCTAGCAGGCCATCCTGTGTCCTTTACTCAGGTGATCTCTCTGGGAAGGGGTGCAGCCAGCAGAGTGGTGCTCTCAAGCATCTCCTGGGCAGAGGACCCCAATAGGGATAGCTGTTAGAGAGCCCAGGGCCCTTCCATGGCCAGCCCCAGCTTGAGCCAGCATGAAATGGGCCCACACATGGCTGGTGGCCTCTGTGGACGAGGGGACAGGAGGGATGCAGTTTCCTCCTTACTAGGCTTGAGATGGACATGGGGAGCCTGAGCTTGGGGAGGGGGCCAAAGCAGAGTCAGCATGTGGTCCCCATGCCTGGATGAGCCAGAGGCATGACAGGTAGACCAACAGTCAAGCACCAGTCCCTGGACCTCCTTCAATGGGCCAGGAGAGCTTTGGATCAGCTTCGGTGTGAGTTTGAGCCGGGCTGGTGGCTGGGAGGAAGAGCCAGCTATACAGATGTTTCTTCCTTTCCTGAGCCATAGCACAGGGGCTGCAGCATGGCCTCCCATAGCTTCCCTGCACCCTTCCTCAGCATTTTCAGAGCCCCATCTCATGCCTAAGTCCCACCTGCCTCCAGGTGAGGCCATTACTGTTCTCTAACGGCAGAACATTTTTATCACCGCCAAAAGAAACCCTGAAACCACTAGCAGTCACTCCCTACCCCCTCTCATCATAGCCCCTGGCAAGCACTACTCCGTTTTCTGTCTCTATGGGTTGCCTTCATAGAAATGGAATCATGCAATATGTGGTCTTTTGTGTCTGGCTTTTTGCATTTGGCATAGCACTTTCAAGGTTCTTCTGTGTTCTGGTACATATCCATACTTCTTTCCTTTCTGTTGCAAAATAATAGTCCATTGGATGGATACACTACCTTTTGTTTCTCTGTTCATCAGTTGATGAACATTTGGGTGGTTTCCTCCTTTTGGATACTGTGAACAACGCTGCTGTGAACATTCATGTACAAGTTTTTGTGTGGATGTGTGGTTTCAGTGTTCTTAGCTATATAACTAGTAATGGAATCATCAGGGCATATTGTAACCCTAGTGTAACTTTTTGGGGCACTTCCAGACTATTTTCCAGAGTGGTTACACCATTCTGGAAACATATGAAGGTTCTAACTTCTCCACATCCTTGCCAACACTTGCCATCATCTGTCTTTTTTATTTTAACCATCCTTGTGGGTGTCAAGTGACATCTCATTGTAATTTTCATTTCCATTTCTCTGATGAGTAATGATGTTGAACATCTCGTCCTGTACTTACCGGCCATCTGTGTATCTTCTTCCGAGAGATGGCTATTCAAAACTTTTGTCCTTTTATAAATTGGCTTGTCTCTTTGCTACTGATTTGTAAGAGCTCTTTAAATATTCTAGATACCAGTCCCTTATTATATATATGATTTGCGAATATTTCTCCCATTCAATAGGCTGTCTTTTCACTTTCTTGATGATGTTCTTTGAAGCACAAAAGTTTTTAATTTTGGTAAGGCCCACTTGTTGCTTTTTTTTCTTTTGTTGCTTGTGGTTTTGGTGTCATATCTAAGAATGCTTTGCCTAAGTCAAGGTCATGAAGATTTACTCCTATGTTTTCTTCTAAGAGTTTTATAGTTCAAGCTCTTTCATTTAGTTCTATGATCCATGTTAGATGGTTTTTATGTGAGATGCAAGGTAAGAGCCCAACTTCATTCTTTTGCATGTGGATGATCAGTTGTCCCAGCACCCTTTGCCCAAAAGACTAGTCTTTCCCCATTGAATTGTCCCAGCATGCTTGACAAATATCAATTGCCCATAAATGTAAGGATTTGTTTCTGGACAATTCTGTTCCATTGACCCACATGTCTATCTTCATGACAGCACCATACTGTCTTACTTACAACAGTTTATAGTAAGGTTGGAAACCAGAAAGTATAATTGCTCCAGTTTTGTGATTCTTTTTCAGGATTGCCCCTCTGTCTCTCCCTCCCTCTCTCTCTTTCTCTCTGCTTTCTAACATGCATGGAGTGCAGACCAATGCCAAATACAAGCCTAAGTGTGTTGTGTGTATTAACTCAATTAACATGACCTGTGAGGTAGGTTCCATTGTGGTCCCATTTTGCAGATGAAGAAACTGATGCACCAGGAAGTCAAGTAATTTGCCTAAGGCCATACAAGTGGTAGGTGGCAGAGCTGGGAGATGAACCTGAGCCATGTGGCTCTGTTTCTCTGACAGACACCCAGGGAAGTGTCAGGGATGTGGGAGTGAACCAGTCTGGGCCTCCCCTTTTATAAAGAAATAACTGGAGGGCAGAGAGGCTTGTCTAAGGTTCTCTGTGACAGAGGTGGGATGAGATCCAGGTCTGCAGATCTTGGTCTTTTCTGCCCACACTGGCCCCTTGCCACTTCCATGTAGCCCTGCGTGTTCACTTCAATGTGAAGTTGCCTTGTCAAAATGGTGGGAGGGACACAATGGCCATGTGGTGATTCCTTTGGCTCCTGGACAAGAGGGTGGGTACCATGATGCTGGGCCAGGCTCTACACAGACCCATGGTCAACCTCACAGGGAAAAGGGCTTAAACCCACTTCTCAGGGAGCAGGGCCAGGATAAGGACTGCATGGGGTCACTGTCCCCACCATACTGTACCACCCATCATTTTGTATCTAGTGGAATCCCTGGAGTTTATCTCTTTCCCCAAACTGTAAGTTCCAGGAAGTTAGTGGCCCCATATCCCATCCTTGTGACCATATGGCAGACCCCAGCAGGCACATAGCAGACCTTGGCTGATGCTGGCTGAATGGGGTGACTGAGTCATCTCTGCAGCCTCCCTCATTTGGGGTCTAGTTCCCCAGCTGATAGTCAGAAGCTTTCATTAGATTAACAATGCCGGGACCTTCCTGGTGCTGGAGGCAGCCACCTCCTAGCTGCTGTCACCCCTGTGGAGAGCCCCACTGGGCAGAGCCTGGCGCAGAGGCCACAACTGTCTGTGAACAACAGGCCCACCAGCCCAGCAAGAAGGTCAGAGCTGGGGTGGTTGAGACTTCCCCTGTTCCAGGCAGGAAGTGGGGCTGCTGACTCATGAGCCACCTGCCTCTGTACCTCCCTCCTGTCTGTTGCAAGACATCCCCTCTCAACACATCTTAAGCCAAACCATTCCTCATTCCTGTTCATGTTCTATGGAATCCTGAAATGCCCTTTCTCCTTCAACTGATTAACCCCTCACTATTCAAGACCCTGCCCAAACATCACTTCTGGGAATTCACTCCATCTCCTTCCCCCATCAACACTCTCCCAGGGAGAGTGTCCCTCCTCTGTTCCCCTTCTCCCCCAGCACCTGTCACTATAGCACCCAATGCACACTGTAAGATAGTCTTAGTTTTGTAGTTTGTGTTTGTTTTTCCTTTTGTCTCCTCTACAAGATCACGAGCTCCTAGAGCAGGACTTGTCCACATAAGGCCAGGCTCATGGCCATGCTCAGCTACTTTCTGAGGCTGATGGAAGGAAGGAGGGAAGGAAAGAAGGAAGGAAGGAAGGAAGGAAGGAAGGAAGGAAGGAAGGAAGGAAGGAAGGAAGGAAGGAAGGAAATGAGGGATAGATGGAGGAAGGAGTGAGTAGACTAAATCAGTGGATAAATGAGACTATGGGTTGCCCCAGGGAAAGCACTGGAAAAGTCATTCAGTGACCAACCTAGTCTTCAAGGCAGCTTTCAGTGGATTAGTGCTGCCCAGAGCATCCAGCTGACAGCTTAGCAGGACTCCTCCTACCCCAGGAGCTAGCTGGGAACCCACCTATCCATCCTCAGCTCCTCCCTCTTCTCACATAGGACTCACATGCCTCTCAAATCCTTCCTGTCACCAAGGAGAAAAATTGTTCAGGCCAATTCACACTAAGATGATAATGGCTTAAGGTATTATCCCTCCAAACAAAGATAAATGCTTGGAATAAAAGGAATGATGGTTTCTGGAAGCCATGTTTCAGACAATACAATGGCTCTCATTGCAGAGTGGACCCCACTCTCCTTTCTTCTACAGGAAAGACAGGCTTTGCTTACTCTTACAGGCCTCCTTTCTGTAGAGAAGTCCGTCTGACCAGCCACAGAAATCCATCCTTGGACCAAAAGGCACACCTCTCCACAGAGCAGGCAGAGCAGCCAATGTATGTGAACTCAGTGCACTTCCCCATCTACCATTTCTCTTGAGTCTATGATGTAGATTAAATAGGTATTATTATTCCCCTTTTATAAATGAGGAAACTGAGGGCTGTGAGGGTGCGACTCTGAATTTCAGCCACGGGGACATTTAAGGTCATGCACCACTGACCAGGCTGGTCTTCTTGGGATTCCAAAACCACTTTCCACAGCCATGGAGGTCCTGCTCACTCTCCCTAGCTTCATTCATCACAGGCACCTTGGAATATGAAGTCATCCTCTTTACGGGGAAGTCACTCCCAGAAATGGCTACCCACGAGTCCACTATGGGCTGAATTGTGTTCACCTCAAATTCACATGTTGAAGTCTTGACACCTCAGACTGTGACTGAATTTGGAAACAGGATCTTTAAAGAGGTAATTAAGATAAATGAGATCATTGGGGTGGGTCCTGATCCAATATGACTGGTATTCTCATAAGAAGAGGAGGGTAAGACAGACACACACAGACAGAGGGATGACCAGAAGAAGACACAGTAAGAAGGTGGTTGCTATGGGCTGAATTGTACCCCCTCCCAACAAATTCAAATGTTGAGTCCTAGCCCCACTGTGACTTTATTTGGAGGTAGGGTGTTTAAGGAGGTAACTAAGGTTGAGATCATAAGGGTGAGGCCCTGATCCAACAGGATCGGTTTCCTAACAGGAAGAGAGAGAGACACCAAAGATCTCTCTCTCTCCTCCATGCACACAGAGGAGGGAAGGCCATGTGGGGACACAGGGAGAAGGTGGCTGTCTACAAGCCAGGAAGAGAGGCCCCATCAGAAACCCACCCTTGTCCACACCTTGGTCTTAGACTTTCAGCCTTCAAAACTGAAATGAGTTTCTGTTGTTTGAGCACCCCAGGCTGTGGTACTTAGTTATGGAAGTCATCACAAACTAACAGAGTCCTAGGACCATCCATGTAGAAAGGGAGCCTCCATTTATTCACTCAGCCAACAGGTGCCGGCTGAGTGCCAGGCCTGGTGGCCGTCTGGTAAGGAGGTGGGGTGGGGCGCAGAGTGTGGGCCAAGGGGTTCTTTTTTTTTTTTAAGATTTTATTTATTTATTTGACAGAGAGAGACAGCCAGCAAGAGAGGGAACACAAGCAGGGGGAATGGGAGAGGAAGAAGCAGGCTCTTAGCAAAGGAGCCTGATGTGGGGCTCGATCCCAGAACGCTGGGATCACGCCCTGAGCCGAAGGCAGACGCTTAACAACTGAGCCACCCAGGCGCCCTGGGCCAAGGGTTTCTGAACCCAGAAGTTAAAGTCTAATCCCTTTCCTGCTGTCAGTCATTCCCTCCACTTAAGCCAAATGAGGTAACATATCCTGTCTCACTTTGCAAAGATAACAGAAAGTTAGAGGCAGAATGGGCAGGAATCTGGCCCCTTCCTTTACGGATGAAGAAGATCCAAGAGATGTGCCTCACTGGGATTTGTCCCCAGGTCTCCTGGCTCCCGGCCTGTTTGTTCGGCCATCTCCTGCATTCCCTTGAGGGTCCTCTTCTGTGGCTAGTTGTTGCCAGTGGGAAGGGTGCAGAAAGGAAAGCAGGAGCCACTTGGTTAATCACAAGTTGTGAATCCACAGAACATCCCTCTGTGGCCCAAGGACTACCTTGGTTTTGTTTCCCTCTATTTTCAGCCCAGCCTGAGATGTGCCACCAGGTGGATAGTGGGGGTGGACGCTAGTGGCTTGCCACACCTCTAGCCCTGCCTTGGGCCTATCTTCTTGGTCCTGGAGCACCAGCTCCAGCCTTCCTACAAAGTGGGGACCAACGCCTGCCCTGCACTCTGAGAAGAACTTCCCTAAGGAAGAGAAGAGCTCACGTGAGGTGAGAAAGGATGAGACCCTGGCCAATTGCCAGCAGGGAGGGACACTCAAGGCACAATGGGAGCCCAGCAAGCTCCAGGGAGTCAGAAGTCTGCACCCATGAAGGGCGTTCCATGAGAAATTCAGCAGGTGCCAAAGAAAGGGGAAGGTCAAACCACTGACTTCACAGAGGCCACAGCCAATAAGCAGAGCAAAATGGTTGGCTGCTCTCTCTGCCCCTCCCATCCTTCATCCCAGTGGGGAGAGACTGGACTAGAATTTGGAATAAAACTGCCTTCAGCTTCTCAGATACAGGTGAGGCCTCTCTCACATCTGCATCCCCATCAGAAGGAAGAAGCTCATTCTCTCCTTATAGGTCTTTCCACTCAGCTGGGCACCTCATGTTTGGAGGGAGCTTTGGGAAGCAGACCTGAGGTCCACTGCATGCCCCCTACTCCACTGTTACTCCCCTTCGTGGTGACAGGCTACCAGTGACGGGGAGATTAAGTGTCAATGTCTGGCAGCCTCCCAGGAGACAGACAGGCAGACCGTGGGATACCGATGCCACAGTCACAGGAAGAAAAAATGAGAGGGCGTACAGGACAGATGGAGACCTCACCTGCCAAGAGTTGCTGACCCCCTGCTCTGATGCCCAATCTCACTTGTACTGTGTGTTCTCATGCTTCCCTGGCCATCCAGTTCTGCCAACAGGGACCTTCACCTCATCCCAGAGTGGGCCTCACCTTCTCTCCCCAGAGCCAGCTAAACTGGAGATTGGGGAAATCCTTGCGGACCAGCATTGTTATTTTTTTTTTAAATGCAGGAACTTAAGCTACACCAGATTAAGAGCCAACATGTATACCTAATCTTGGAATCACGTCAGTATTATTCTTTTTTTAAACTGATATTTTAACTAGTAAAAAAACCTGGTGAATGATGGTTAGATTTGTAAGTAATCATTGACATTTTCTAACGTACTAAACAAAAACAAAAAGAAACGCACAGTGATTTGGAAAGTGTGTTGGTCCAATGATGTGCTATGTGAACTTGGGTAAGTCACTCACCCTGTCTGGTCCTCCTTTTCCCTCATTTGTGTCAGGCTAGAAGATCTCAATGTCTCTTATTGCTGCTTACCTAATCCCTGAATCTCAAAATAGTCTCCAAATGGACTCTGCACAGACTTCCATGAGGTTCAATTCTCTGTCTGGATGATAACCAAGACAAGTCATCTGGAAAAGGAATGTTCTATATGTGCCATCTGTGAGAAGGCTGGGAAACAGAGGACCTAACCCTAGGACTCGGGGAGCCTGCTGACTCTTTGGAGCTGGTGCTAATGTAATTATGTGATTAGGGCGTTCATCTTGGTTTTCACTGTGCTTCATTTGGTTAAATCAAAAGTGACAATGAGCTGCCTGGTGGGTGATGCCATTCTCCCAGGAGGGCCCATTTATTCTGGGCAGGGGTCATCCTGAGATCTGAATATCCACTAGCAAGGCAGGCAGTTTAGGAGGCTTTTGTCCTGTGGGAAGCAGTGTGCCTGCTTCTGTCAGGATAGAAGTCATAGAAGCTGGGGGTGTAAAGGCCTGGGTCATCACCCAAGCCACCCTTCTCCTTTCCCAGGTGGAGAAGCAGACCTGGGTCACTAGCTGACAAAGGTGGTGCCCATTTGCACCCGCGATTTCTCATCTTGGAATGGAGTGACTCACTTCTTCTTCTCTATCCTGCAGAGGAATGAGGAGCTCAACTGAGAAAGTAACACAGAGTTGGAGAGCCTCCGGAGAGAGAAAGAAGGAGGTGTTAGGAGGGATCATTTGCGTTCTGGTTATCTAGCTCTGAGGGCTTGGCAGCGAGTGTTGGGAGCATCCCTGCTTTGGGGAATGGGTCTCTCCTTCTGTGCAAAAGCTATCTCTACACTTTGATGGGAACGTATCAAGCCTAAGAAGGGGGCCCAACCCTCCTGGAGACTGGAGGACATAGCTGTCCAGGGCTCCTGCAGCCAGAAGTGAGGTGCTGTCACCCTGAGTTCTGACCACCTCTCCTCGGTCATCCTGGGCATCTGCTTGCTTTGTACCTCCCTGGACATGAGCTCATGCAGAAATAATACTGGTTTGCATGGTTCTCCCTGCCCTCCAGGATGGCCAAAGGGCATTTTCTAATAATTCTCCTTTCCCTGCTCCCAAGTGAGCTTGGTGTGGAGATCACAGAAATGCAAGAGGGACAGGGCTTCCCCTGCTGCCACATAGAAAGGGGCTACACTTGTTCTCTGAGGCCCCAGAGGGTGGGGGCAGATAGGAGCAACGGGTAGATGGTCTAGGGAAACTGGTTTTGCCCAGTGTACTAGTCAGCTCCAGCTGCTGTAACAAAATACAGTAGACCTAACAGTTTAAATCGCAGCATTTCTGTCTCACAGTCCTAGAGGCTAGAAGTCCAAGATGAAGGCACTGGAAGACTTGGATCTTGGCGAGAGCCTGCTTCCTGGCTTACAGATGGGGACCTTCTGGCTATGTCCGCACAAGGTGGAGAGCGAGCGAGCTCTGGCCTCTTCTTCTTCTATAAGGACACATTCTTATGATGGGGGTCCCACCCTCATGGCCTCATCCAATGCTAACTACCTCCTAAAGCCTCATCTCCAAATACCATCACATGGGACTTTAACACATGAATTTGGGGGACAGGAGACAAAAGCATTCAGTCTATAATGCCCTGTATCAGAAAAGACAGGAGGAAGAGGCAGAGAAATCAGCCAGATATGCAGCTGGACACTCCTTCAGGCCCTTTGCTCTGTGTTGCTATAGCTCTGGAAGGAATCTGGGAATGGATGGGAAGTGGTTCTCAGTGTCCCTTCCAAACATGAGCTGCCATGATCAGGGAAGGACTAGGGGGAAGCCATGAGGAGCATAGAGTGCAGAGTTCAAGGTGGCACTCACTCTCAGGTGCTTACCCTGTGCTTACCCAACGCTGAAAGTGACAGCCTCCTTGCATTTGGGCCACAGTGCCTTGATTGACTCACTAATCCTGGTCCTGTCTTCAACCTGCCCTGAGTTTGAGACTGCCTTGGGAATGCACAGAGGTCTTTTCCCAGGCAGGTTGGTTCAGGTATAGGCTCCTGCAGGATGTCAAGGGAACCCTTGAGCCCGTTAAGCCATGAACACCAGGCAGTGTTCGAGGCATTTCCTTGACAGCCTCAATCCCGGGAGAAAGGAAGCATGAGTTCTAAGGCAGGAGAGACCCTGATTAAAGGGAGAGCTGAGGCCTTTCCTCTGATCAGGGAGTAACCTCGTGTCTCCACTGGAGAGGAAGAAAATTAAAACTCATCACATTTCCACTGTGGGTGAGGCCCTAGTACATCGTTAACTTATTTGATCCCCAACACAGTCCAGCAAAGGAGGCTTGTTCTTAACTTACAGATAAGGAAACAGAGGCTCAGAGATGTAAAAGGATTTGTCCGAGGACACAGAACCAGAACCCGTCTGACACCAAAACCAGCTGCCTCAAGTTCCCAAGTCCCCAATTTTCATTTATCCTCTCACTGCCTCACCTACTCATCCACTCAGTCCCTCAGAAATACTATTTAAGGGCCGGGGTGCGCCTGGGCGGCTCAGTCGGTCAAGTGTCCCACTCTTGGTTTCGGCTCAGCTCATGAGCTCATGGGTCATGTGATTGAGCTCTGCATCGGGCTCCCTGCTTAGGTTCAGATTCTCTCTCCTCTTCCCCCCCTCCTCAAAATAAATAAATAAATCTTTTAAAAAGAAGAAGAAGAAATACTACTTAAGGGACTACCGCGTGGCGAGAATTGTTCTAGGAGCTTGGGATACAGTTGGCATTCTAAAGATGGGCAAGAGGGGCGCCTGGGTAGTGCAGTCGTTGGGCGGCTGCCTTCGGCTCAGGGCGTGATCCTGGCGTTCCAGGATTGAGTCCCACATCGGGCTCCTCCGCTGGGAGCCTGCTTCTTCCTTTCCCACTCCCCCTGCTTGTGTTCCCTCTCTCGCTGGCTGTCTCTCTCTGTCAAAATAAATAAATAAAATCTTAAAAAAAAAATAAAGATGGGCAAGAGAGACACACATAAGCTACTAAACAACAGTGTTATCAAGAAAGCAAAACCAGGGTGACATGATAGGGAATGGCTGTGCACGGCCAGGCTGGACTGGCAAGTCAGGGAGGTCGCTCTGAGCAAGGGACATTGGTGCTGAGAACTAAATGACTAGAAGCCAGCCACACAGAGATCTAGGGTGAGCACACTCAGGGCAGAGGGAAGGATGAGGGTCTGGGTGCTGGGAGGAAGGTCAGAAGGCTGAGGCACCGTGAGCAGGGGACCAGTGACATAACATGAAAAAAGCAAAGGTGAGCCCATGCACCCATATATGAAGCTGGGTTTTTTCAACACGTGGAAGCCACTGATAAATTGAAACAGTGAAGTGGCACGGTCCGATTTACCCATTAAGACAATCATGCTGGCTTTCGTGTATCATCAAGCAGGGAAGCTGGAAGGCCACGGGATAGCCAATTGGCTACTGGCAATATTCCAGACGAGGGAACTTGGATGACAGTGGGATCTGCGAGGTGAAGAGAAGTAGAAGGTACAGAATGGCTTTTAGACAGGAAGCTGCATGACTTCGTCACTGAGTAGCTTTGAGATGGTGGCAGAAACAGGAATTGGGGAGGGGGCTCACTGTAAGCCAGAACGCAGACACCGGCTTGACACTCAGAGCAAGACACAGTCAGCATCTGATGAAGGATGGAAGACAGGAATCCAAGAGGATGTCAAAGATTGTCCCTTCATATGTGACATAATGATTCTATTTATGTATAGGGATACCTTGTAGATTTGAGGGTTTGGTTCTAGACCACCACAATAAAGCAGGTGGCCAATAAAATGAGTCAAATGAAAAAAAAAAAAGATTGTCCCTTCAGGCAGAATCTCATTCATGTGGACCCACCCAGATGGAGGCTGTACCTGGCTTGAGCGTCCCATCAGCATTGTCCTGGCAACACTGCGCTCTGGTCCCGGAGGGAGACAACCAGTGCCCAGAATGTCAGAAATCAGAAATGTGTACTCTGATTTGCTTTTTACCTTTTATTTTACTTTACTTTATTTTAAAGATTTATTTATTTATTTTTGAGAGAGAGAGAGAGAGAAAGCACGAGTGGGAGGGGCAGAGGGAGAGGGAGAGAGAATCTCAAGCAGACTCCACGCTGAGCACAGAGCCCCATGTGGGGCTAGATCTCACAACCCTGAGATCATGACCTGAGCCCAAATCAAAAGTCAGAGGCTTAACCAACTGAGCCACCCAGGCACCCCTCTTTTTTACCTTTCGGTCATGGGGCCATGATCATTTTGTTTCCCCACAACTCCACTGTAATCCTGCTGTTGTACGGGGATGTCATGAGAAAGAGGAAAGGCCAGTGACTGGGGCCAGAACATTTCACCATGCCAAGAGCCGTAAGAATCCTTCTTATTTCATTGACAATAAAATGGGGCCACTTCGTATTTATCAAGCACAAATGCATGTCTAATTATAACTACCTATTTTAGAGTAAAAGCTATACGTTTTATGCAGAAAGAGCATTAAGCACCTTCTCCCTTAAAATGCTGATCTCACTGCATGCTGTTCTTGGAGGTACCTGACGGAAGTCTTGGCCTAATCACGACTTTCGCAGGGGTGCCGAAACAGGGAGGAGGGGCACCTCCTGAGAGCACAGAGGGGACTTATTTTCAATCTTTTTTAAGAGGTAAGAAAATGCAAACCATAAGTAGGCTTAAACGCTTTTTTCCGAGGCATAATATTATCATCCAATGCAGGGGCTAGTCAACGGCATAATACAACTCAGTTCTGGGACCAGCTTTGGGAGCTGGAATCACGCTGCGCTTCTGAGGCCCCCAGCCTGAGGCCCCATGTGCTACTGCGGGGCTTGGAGTCTGGCTGTAGTGAATCCCAAGAGGGACATCCCCTGGCGCTCCAAGAGACAGAAGGACTTGACTGCCTCCTTCCGGCGCCATGGGCCAGGGAGAATTCTGTCTAAACAGTGCAAGTGTATTTGTGTTTCTTCTGCATGTTTTGCATCTTTGGAACTTGGAAGGAGGATTAGGTTCAATGTCTCTTATCTCCTCTGCTCCATTTTTAGGCTGATACCCTGGTTCCTCTGTTTTCATAGGTACTGAGATCTCAGTATGGGCCCCTATTAGAATTTCCATGTATCCACTTTTCTTTGACCCTGAGCATCCTCCATAGACCCCCTACAACCACCTGGGGCTCCTGCAGTCTGACTACTTCATACAGCCACCGCTACTGCACTCAGCCCCTCCAGCGGCCACCTGCTCACTCAGAGCCACAGCCACAGTCTTAACAAAAGCCCCCTGCCTGTCCCTGACCTTCCCTCCCCTCTCCCTCATGCACTTGGCTCCAGCCACACAGGTGGCCCTCAGCCATTTCAAACGTGTTCCTGCCTCAGGGTCTTCGCATGCTCTGTTCCCTCTACCTGGAATGTTCTTTCCCCAGAGATGCACATGATTCTCCTCTTCAGTCTGTTTCTTAGCAAGGCCTTTGATGGCCGCCCTATTTTTTTTAAAGATTTTATTTATTTATTTGAGAGGAAGAGAGAAAAAGCACTCGGGGGTGGGGGGAGGGGTAGAGGGAGAGGGAGGGAGAAGCAGGTTCCCCGTGGAGCAGGGAGCCCAATGCGGGGCTCGATCCCAGGACCCTGGGATCATTACCTGAGCCAAAGGCAGACACTTCACTGATGGAGCCACCCAGAAGCCCCATGGCCACCCTGTTTAGAAGAGCAGGCCCCCCCCCCCCGCCACTGAATGCTTCCCCTCCCCTTTTCTGCTTTAGTTTCCCCCAAGCCACTTTTATTATCTCAACTATTTCACACTGTTTTTCTTTATTTTATACTGTTTCTTGCCTGTCTGCCCCCACTAGAATGATCATGTCTCCAGGGCAGGGATTTTTGCTCCATGTGAATCCCCAGGGCCTAAGACAGAGTCAGGCACAAAGTAGGCCCTTCAAAGACATTTGTTGAGTCAGTGAATGAAGTGAGCAGAGCATGAACGTGGGGTCAGTCCTGGGTTCAAATCCCAGCTCATAGCTGGGTAAGTTAGTGAACTTCTTTCTTTTTTTTTTTTTTAATGATTTTTTATTATGTTAGTCACCATACAGTACATCCCCGGTTTCCGATATAAAGTTCGATGATTCATTAGTTGCGTATAACACCCAGTGCATCATGCAATACGTGCCCTCCCTACTACCCATCATGGGTCTATCCCATTCCCCCACTCCCCTCCCCTCTGAGGCCCTCAGTTTGTTTCTCATAGTCCATAGTCTCTCATGCTTCATTCCCCCTTCTGATAACCCCCCCGTTCTTTATTCCTTTCTTCCCCTACCGATCATCCTAGTTCTTATGTTCCATAGATGAGAGAAATCATATGATACTTGTCTTTCTCTGCTTGACTTATTTCACTTAGCATTATCTCCTCCATTGCCGTCCACGTTGCAGCAAATGTTGAGAATTCGTTCTTTCTGATAGCTGAGTTATATATTCCATTGTATATATGGACCACAACTTCTTAATCCAGTCATCTGTTGAAGGGAGTCTCGGCTCCTTCCACGATTTAGCTATTGTGGACAACGCTGCTATGAACATTGGGGTGCATATGGCCCTTCTCTTCACTACGTCTGTATCTTTGGGGTAAACACCCAGTAGTGCAATGGCTGGGTCATAGGGTAGCTCAATTTTTAACTTTTCAAGGGACCTCCACACTGTTTTCCAGAGTGGCTGTACCAACTTGCATTCCCACCAACAATGTAGGAGGGATCCCCTTTCTCTACATCCTCTCAAACATTTGTTGTTTCCTGCCTTGTCAATTTTTGCCATTCTAACTGGCGTAAGGTGGTATCTCAGTGTGGTTTTGATTTGAATTTCCCTGATGGCTAATGATTTTGAACATTTTTTCATGTGTCTGTTAGCCATTTGTATGTCTTCATTGGAAAAGTGTCTGTTCATATCTTCTGCCCATTTTTTGATTTGTTTATTTGTTTCTCGTGCATTGAGTTTGAGAAGTTCTTTGTAGATCTTGGATACCAGTCTTTTATTGAAGTTAGTGAACTTCTGTCTTGACCTTTGTTTCCATGTCTCTAAAATGGGTGGCATAATCCCCATCTCAGAAGGTGACTGTGAGGAAGGCCATCCAGTACAGTGAAGGGCATAGAATAAAGATTCAATAGAATAAAATCTTTAAAAAGGGGGCGCCTGGGTGGCTCAGTCGGTTAAGCGTCTGCCTTCGGCTCAGGTCACAATCTCAGGGTTCTGGGATTGAACTCAGCATTGGGCTCCCTGCTCAGTGGGAGTCTGCTTCTCCCTCTCCTCCTGGCTCCTGCTCACTCGGGCTCTCTGTAGCTATCTCTGTCTCTCTCTCTCTTAAATAAATAAATAAATAAATAAATAAATAAATAAATAAATAAATAAAATCTTAAAAACATATTCAATAGATACTAGCTAGCATCCCACTGTCTCCTGCACACCCCTGCCCACAAATGTCAGTGGCTGCAGAATTCATTGGTGGTGATGGAAACACTCAGTGTGTCTAGATGGGTACCCTGGGTGGCGCATCACCAGCCAGCAGAGTCCACAGACTGGAAGGTGCTCTGAGTGCTCAGGTACCACTTGGGGTCTGTGAGCTCCAAGAACCTTCTCCTGGGGGTCCGGGGTTGCATTTTCTTCCCCAACCTACCTCCCCAGAGCAGAGACTGCTTGCAGCCTTTATGTATCCCAGGGGACACCATGAATGGAAAATCAGTTGTGGGACAAATAAGTGGTTGATTCTATAAACCCTGCACCCGCACACCCTCCTGGGGCTTCCAGGACACCAGTCTTCTCAGCTCTGCTAGACTGAAGCGCATTGAACCCCTCTGGACCTGTCCTGTCGACCCTGAGCCTTACTCAGGGCCAGAGCTCAGACCTGGAGGTTCAAAACCGTAGAGGGAGCAATGATGACTCCCAGTCGCAGGGCCCCAGACTACCCACATGAGAATAATCATGCCACACACTACTCCTAAAGTGCAACCCAGTTCACCAGGAACACGTGGGGACACACCCCCTGGGCACTTCAATCAGGAGAAATGACACCACCACCATCAAAGGGCGTTCAGGCAACATCGTCTTAGTCTCAAACACAAAAGGAAATCCTAGTAATTGCCCCCAGAAGTCTCCCAGCAATATGCACCTGCCTGTCACCGTGACCTCCACTCACAAGGTGCTCCCTGCCCATCCTGGAGCTGGCCCTGGCCAGTGGGGAGGCCCATTATCTTCTCAGTTTCTTCAGCAACAGTAGCTTGGGACCGGTCCTGCGGCCAGCCCTGCTCCTGATGCCAAGGGCATGAGCATGGGCTAATGTCAGCTGCATTCCCTAAAGTTCTTTTCCCTGCACGTGGCCCCCATGCACGGGACTGCATTCTGACTCAGTTTCCTTGACCAGCACTCCAGGATCCTACAACACGTCCAGTCCACACCTTGCACATCTTTTTCCGACCCTCTTCCATCAGGGGCCAAACTGTTCTAGATCTCCTTCCTGCCCCTCTTCCTTGTAAGGGCTGGCCAAGGGCCACCAGCTGGTGGGCACTATCCACTGGGCATGGCTGTGGGTTGTGCGTATGCCCCTGATCTGCTCACTGTAGAGGGAACAGAGCTATAATGGAAGGCCAGGCTTCACTGGACCCCTGAGGGCTCTGAGGGCCCACAGACAAACCTACATGCGGAGTCGCCTGGAGGCAGCTGTCCCTCCGCTTTGCTGTTGCCGGCTGCCACCCAGCACAGTGCCTGGTGTATGGAGAGCAGCCAGCTGCGAGAATGCAGGTGGGAGGAATACAAGAATATGGCAATGCTCTGGCTTTCCGGTCATTTTACGTGGTAATATCAGGTACTCAGGGGCCCTGGGGGAGCAGTTCCAGATTACTCTCTTTCCAGAAGGAAAACCAAGACAGCAAACAGCTCACTTGAGACTTGGAGGGGTGGAGGGCTTGATGCCTGAAAGCACTCTCTCTCTTTCCAGCAGCTGCAGGCTGTTGCCGGGGCAACAGACGGCTGTCTGACAGGATTTGGCAATTTAACTCTTACTCCGCACAAAACACGAAAGTGAGAAGGATTTAACAGATGTTCTTGCTTCCGACAGTTCACGCAGCGGAGAAAATCTTGTGAGGCATCTGGTCTGGGCCGAGTAAAGGCACTTCCGACTTCCTTGTGGTACTGGCTTGTGCCCAGCAAGTGCAGCCTGCCCGATTCCCTGGGAACTAAAGAATGGTCTTCCATGTCCCAAATACTCAGTTTTCTCTAGGGCACCAAGCTCTGCTGCCAACCCGGGCAAGGAGACTGAGCTGGAATCTTTTTCAGGTGCAGAGATGCCAAGCGGTCAATAGTGGGGGCTCTCCAACCTCAGAGTGCATCAGAATTACCTGGGTGGGAGAGGTATTTGCTAAAACACATATTGCCAGGCCCCACCCGCAGAGTTTCTGATTCAGTGTGTCTGCGACAGGGCCTGAGAATTTGCATTTCTGACAAGTTCCCAAAGGATGCTGCTGCCGCTGGTCCCGTGCCACCCTTTGAGACCACGGGTCAATGTAGCCTTGCCACCCAAAGCATGGTGCTGTGTAGGTAGGGTCAGCAGCACACGGACATTTGTATGAATGCAAGTTCTCAGGCCCTGCACTCAGATCTTCAGGATAGAATCTCTGGGAGCAGGGCCCAGGAATCTGTGTTTTAGCAAGGCCTGCAGGGCCCTCACGTTTGAGGAGTGGGGCTTGAACATTTGCTGCCTGTTAGTATCACCTGAGGAACACTTTAAGCACTCTGCTGCTCTCCGATCTCTGCTGCTGGAGGGCAGGCCTCCCTCATGTTTAGAGCTCCCCAGGTAAGGATAAGGGGCTGAAGCCTGAGAACCTCTGGTCTGGAGCCCCACTGCACAAGTGTGGTCTCACCCAGGAGTGGTTGGAAATGCAGAGGCGCAGGCTCCACATCTGCTGAATCAGAATTTCCATTTCGATGCGACCTCTCAGTGATTGGCATGCACTATCGAGTTTAAGTTCCATTGATCTAAAGACCCCTCCTGCCCCTACCTACTTAGTATGACCTATGAACAAGGCATTCATCCTCTTTGAGCCTCAGTTTGCTCATCTGTAAAATGGGTTTACTACACAAACCAGGAACAATGCACCACTTATATGATTATTGTGAGATCAAGGAGATAACACAAGAATTGTGTCCTCATAAGTTGTGTAGCAAAACTTCCAGCCTCCCAGAGAGCCCAGAGTGCCAACTCTTCAGCCTTTCTAAATTGCCTGGCTCCCCTTTGGTCTAACGTTCCCTGGAGCTCAGCCAGGAGCCTGAGTGCCTTGGCCAACTTGGAGGTGCCAAAGCTAGGTGGCCAGTGCAGGCCAGTGCCAGGGCAGAGGAAAGACAGCAAGGGGTGCTGGCCTGGGGCAATTGGCTAAGGCCTGAGAGGGCCTGGCCCTCAACTGGGGTGGGGGCTATACCCATAGGAAGCGGGACGGGTCAGATGAGGTAGGAGAGGCAGTGGGCTCTGAAGAGCAAGGAAGAAGGGCAGCACTGGTTCCGCACAAAGGAGCAAATGTGGGGTTTCAACCCTGCCTTCCTTCTCCAGAAGGCTCCTATGCTCCTGCTGGGTTGGGGCAAGGCCTATGGCTCTGGCTGGAAAAGCACTGGAGATCAGAGACCTGGCCCTGAGGGCGCCTAGAGAGCGGACGCCCCCTGCTCAGAGCACAGCCCCAAGGACGCCCACCCCTGCCAATCAGAACAGAGATGGAGAACATCTGCACTTCAGACCTCCTCTGAGAGCCATCCTCTCGGGCATCGTGGGACAGGCAGGGTGGGGGCCTCTGCAGCACCTTGCTGCTTCTCAAGGCCCTCGGCCTGGTCCCTCTGTTGCCTCTTCTTGCATCCAGGCTTTGTTACCCTGGGATCCTAGTGCTCAAGAGAATGGGAGTCATTTCTCCCTTCCCAGCCTTACAACCTGGTTTACCCTTGAGTTTGCTCCTTCTGGAGACTCCCTCGTTCTCCTCCTTCCTCCTGACAGCTGAAGGGAAAAGTGCATTCGCAGACTAGACCCGACCTGCCCATTTAAATAAGCACACAGAGCCTACTATTTAAATCAGTAAGTAAAAATCAATCAATCAATCAATCAATCAAGAACAGAAACTACAGGTCTCCTTCCATTCTTGTGGCACTAGAATCTTCCATCTGGCCTGCAGATCTTCTCCCTGCTGTGTGCACCAGGGAGCTACATCTGTCCATGGGCTCCCTTGCCTTCCTCTGGTTGGATTTAGTCAATGAGGAGCGTGAGTAGGAAGTCAGGGACAAGGAGGGAGCCCACCTAGGGGCTGTGTCCCTGACCCAGCTTCTGTGGGTGGTCCTCACTGCACAGCTCACTCTGGACCACAGCGACCACTGTCTTCCCTCACCCACTCCGGGCTCAGGGTGTTAACAGCTCCCCACTGTTCCTGGCTCCAGGACACTGCACCAGCTCTTGGCATTCTGCCTAAACTCTGCCCCCCTTCTTTATTAAATTCTCCCTGACCTACCAGCTTGACAATGCTCGCTATTTTCCTGCCTGAACACTACCTGACACACTGATCAGGGGGAAGAAAGAAAAGATGGAGGGGCAGGAGGAAAAGAAATCAGGGGGACAGTGAGGAAGATAATAGGAAAAATGGTATGGAGAAGAAAGAAGGGAGAGAGGAAGGGAGGCTCCAGGGCCTGGGGAAGCCGCGAACCCACCCCTGTACTTTCTCCTCCCCACAATGGAAACTGCTATCCTTTACTTTTTAACTTCAAATCTGATTTGTGACATGAAGACCTGTTTTCCACCCACAGATTGAAATTGAAGGTGAAAAGGGAGCATAAAAAGGAAGCACAAAATGAGGCTTTTAGAAATTTCCTTAGGAGGTTCGAGCAGCAGGTGCCAACCTTGAATGTGCCAGAATCACACCCTCAGGGTCCTCGACAAAAATTGTGATTCTCGGAAACTACCTTTAGAAATTCTTATGTCCTGGTGGGGGCTTCGACCTCAAAATCAGTATTTTCACAAGCAGCCCAGGGCTCCTGAAGCAGCTGGTCCCATGGGCCACTGTAGGAAATTCCAGCTTGGACGCCTTGCACGTGAATGTCTCGGTAACACTCATGAACTGCTGGTTCTTGAAAGCTGTCAGACTCTTAAGAAATCACGGTCCAAGATTCTCAAACCAAGCTGGTTTGACATTACCTAGCGGTGTCCAAAGAAACTCAGTGAAAAGGACTGTTCAGGAATAGATTTAATTAAAGATGACGGGTTGGATTATATAAATTAGCAGGTGAAAGGTCTCACTATGAATGGAGGGGAACAAGATAAATGTGGGCCCCTAACTGCACGTAGGCATCCCTGGCTAGAATTCACAGGATTAGAGGAAATAGAGAATGTGCAGTAAGCCCAAAGAGAAGAGCAACAGCAGAGTTAAGGGCTAGACGGGGGTCATTATAAAAGACCAAAGGAACCCTGCAATTCAGCCTTGAGACAAGCACTTAATAGCACTCTAAGTATGAAGGGCCATTGAGGGGAAAGCATCACATGTCCCGTTCACTGAGGGCTGAGCTCAAGTGAGGTCAAGGGCTCAGCCTTAGACTCCTGCCCAGGGGCCACTACACACTGACTGTGCTGGTGGCATGCTCCCCAAAGAGTCTAATACCAAGTCTGAGTCCCATCCAACTGGGACAGTTTATCTGCAGTTCAGCCGAAGACGGGATGCATCAGGTGGCCTTTGTTCACAACCAGAGTTCAGCTTTTCACTTGTATGAGGGCAACAGGCAAATGTTTCCCTCGGTTCCCACGTGGGTTATTTACAAAAATGCCATGCCAAGCCCAGATGCCCAGAGAGCCCGCCAAGGCCTGCCCCACTCAAGGTGACAGTCCATGTCAGACCCTAAATGCTCACCACAGAGAGGCAGGGCTTACAAACAATCTTGTTTGGGCTAATTGTCCACGCCCCTTGGGCTCAGGTGGTAGGAGCAAGCTGTCTGGCTTTAGTCAGACATCTCGGCTCTTCTCTGTGCTCTGTGCCACCATAACCACACCCCCATCTTTCCACATGCTTCTCTGAAGACAGGGACGAGACAGACCACTTCTATGCATTCTATAAATGCATCCACCATCCTATAAGGTCAGGGGGCCAGGCCATGGCAGCAACACAGTGCTGAGTAGTGGCCCAATGACAGAGCCTGTGTGCTAGACCCAAATCCAGCACTACCCCTTGTGTGATGATGGGCAGATGGAGACAGCTCTCTGGGCCTTAGATGACTCATCTGTAAAACAAAGGCACTGGACCAAACATTTTCTCAGATCCTTTGTGGCCTGAATTCTCCATGTCTGGAAACTAACACATGACTCTACAAATATTCATTGAGTGCCCACCATGTGCCTGGCGCTATCATAGGTACCAAAGCACAAAGTCTCAAGTTAACAACACTACAGGCCCTCCCTAGAGGATCTAAACATGAAATGACCTAGACCTGGAAATGCCCAAACATCTAATGTTTGTAAGATACTGGGAACCATCCTGTAGAATCTCACTGCCGTTCCTCATCAAGGTGGATTATCAGTTCCTTTGTTTGGGCCTCAGTCTGAAGACAGGGAACAGGCAGAGTATATTATTTTAACTATAGGAATGATTTCCCTCAGATAAAATCTAATGTCCTTGCCCTTAGATTTCATGAGAGAGCAGGATGAGAGATGTCCATTTGAGAAAGGGGCTATAACAAAATTTCAGCCAGACACTGTTACTTTTGCCTTTGATATGAAGACTCAAGTAATAAATTCCATAAGTGCCAAGACGTGTCTCTTAAGAAAAATCCGAAGTATCCTTTGATCAGAGAATATGACACGTTTCCCTTTTTGCCTCCGCTGTTGGGAAGCTCAGTGATAAGCCCCTGAGACTACAGTCCAATTCATCTTGACACCTGGCTCATGTATTCTTTGGCCTCTTGTAACTGGGTTTTTATTTTAGATTCTTTTAATTTTCCTGTTCTTGTCTGTTTTGTAACTGTGAGCAGGCTTAGTACCCTTTGGAACTGAGTAGGAATAAGTACTCCAGAGAGTCATAGCAAGTGAAAACTGCAAGAGCCCTTCTCTTGCACCAGAAGGTAAGCGACTTACCTAATGCTAGTCAGTGGTCTGTGACTGAAAGGGGACTCAGGTCAAGGCCCAGTCCCCCAACCAGTGGTCCTAGGTACCTTCACCTTCCACCTTATTCTCTAAGGATCCTGGTAGTATCTCCTCTTGCCAGTGGGCAGCTGAGGTCCCAAACACAGGGAAGACATGTACACACTAATGGGGTTTGGGGTCCTGGCTGCCCCCACCTTCCTGCCATCCCATGTCCTCTTCCTTAGGCATTAGGAGCACGGAGCCAACTGTGAGAATGATTAGCTCACCTCATCAGATACATTTGTATCACTTCTTGTGGTAGGTGACAGACATGATAAAAAATATCACTTGGGGCCAAATTCCCCATTCCTGATTTCCAAAAATAGATTTGCCAGTGTCTTCTTCTTAATATGCCCTCCACCTCTGTAAGTCCCACTAGAACCTCATCCCGTAAGTGACAATCAGTGACTCGCATCAGTACTGTAGACCTGTTATTAAATATCTGTTAGAATAGCTCTGTTCTAAGTACCGATTAGCCACAGGTTGGAACACTCTACCTCCCATCCCCAACTGCTCTGGGGTGTATCCTGGTCTGAACTCTAGGGACTCCAGGTGACCTCCCTCTCAAGGAGGTCCGTTGGTGACAGTCTCACAGTTTGTTCACTATTTTGAATATCAGACTGGCTTCAACAGAACAGAGTTTTCAAGGAGAAATAACATGGTGTTTGGTGTTTAAAGTTAGACCAGAGTTTAGGGGCGCCTGGGTGGCAGAGCGGTTGAGCGTCTGCCTTCGGCTCAGGGCGTGATCCCAGCAATCTGGGATCGAGCCCCACATCAGGCTCTTCCGCTATGAGCCTGCTTCTTCCTCTCCCACTCCCCCTGCTTGTGTTCCCTCTCTCGCTGGTTGTCTCTATCTCTGTTGAATAAATAAATAAAATTAAAAAAAAATAAAGTTAGACCAGAGTTTGAGTGTCTGTTTTGCTGATTGATAATGTAGGACCTTGGGCAAATTACTTTGCCTGTCTCAGGATCATATCTGTCTTACAGGGTTGGTAGGAGATGGACAGAACATGTCCATGAAGGTGCTTTGTAAGCTCTAAAAGGGCCATCGGTCATCATCTTGGGATGAGTCAGCCATGCTAGGAATGAGCAAGCTTGTTAAAATTGTACCAAGAGTGGATGGATAAATGAAATGTGGTCTATCCACACAATGGGATACTATTCAGTCTTAAAAAGTATGAAAATTCTGACACATGCTACGTGGATGAACCTGGAGGACATCGTGCTAAGGGATAATGAGCCAGTCACAAAAGACGAAGCACTGTATGATTCCAGTTATATGAGGTACCTAGAATAAATAGAGACAGAAAGTAGAATGGGGGTTGCTGGGAACTGGGGGGTGGGGAGAGGAAATGGGGAGTTAGGTGCAGTTTCGGTTTGGGAAAATGAGAAGAGTCCTGGAGAGGGACTGTGGTGATGGCTGCACAATGGGAGCGGACTTCACACCACTGACTGTACATTTTGAAACGGTTAAAATAGTAAGTTCTGCCTTATGTGTATTTTACCACACACACACAAAAAAAACTTAAAAAAGAACTATGCCAAGAGTCACACACCACAGGTCCCAAGGGAGACACTGGCATGCCTCTGGAAGGAATATTCATACGGCCTTGTGTATGGAGTTTGCAGCATTTAATTCAGTAAGCCACTCAGTAAGAGTTTTGCTCTCTCCCATTTCTTGGGAATGTGTCTGATAGATGAGGCTTAAGATTCTGTTCTTCTGGACCAGGAGGGCATTCTGTACATCATTCAGGGCTGTTCCTTGAGAACACGCATCATAGGACTAGAGTTTTAATTAATAAGAATTGATGGAACACCCATTTTGGAAGAATGAACTTGACCCATGTTATAAGCTAAGAATTTAAAGTAACCCATCACTAATCATCATAAATGTCTCAGTATCTTAGTTGAAAGTCACCAAGCACAACAAAACAGCTGTGGAAAAGAAAGATGCTACACTGGCCATTCCTCCCAGGGCAGTCATCAAAATGCCTGGAAAGCCTGCAAAAGGTTCACTAAGTTTAGGGTTTCATGACTGCCAGCTCCAGTCTGTAAAGGAAGGAAGGAGTGACATTAGCTGAGCCTCAAGGTACCAGACTTTCCCACACACTCTTTCATTCAATCTTCCCAACTGCCCTCTGAAACCTATTCTATCCCCACTTCACAGATGAGAAAGCTGAGACCCAAGAGAGGCATAGGATACTGATATTTCTTGAGGGCCCACTTCGTGTTGGTACTGTGACTAGGTGCTTTCCAAATGGTATCTCATTTTTATGAATATTTTTCTCCTTCTTCTTCCTCTTCTTCCCCTTCCTCCTCTTCTTCTTCCTCCTCTTCTCCTTCTCCTTTCTCTTCCCCTTCTTCTCCTTCTCGTTCTCCTTCTCTTCCTTCTCCTCCTCCTCCTCCTTCTTCTTCACAGGTAGGAAATTGAAGCTCCAAGAGGTCAAGGCATTTGCTTAAGGCCACACAGGGAGTGCACGAGAAAGCCAGAATGGAACAAATATCTTTCCAACTGCCCAACGATCTTTCTCGTTATATGCCAATTGCCCTTGTGGGATGTGGGAGGGAGGAGTAGGTACCTCAGTAGGTGTCTGGCAGCCAGTTGGATCTCAACAGATGGCAGCATACTCTGCTATGTTAGTCTTCAGAGAACATTATGCTATATACTTCTAGTTTTAATATGTAAGCCAGGAATCAGGGTAAAACACCTCTCCATAGGAGTGTGGGATGAGCAAGGCCTGACTGGAGGGCCTTTTACTGACAGGAAGATGGATGGACAGAGAGCAGAGCACCTTGCCCACAATAATTCAGTGGGACCAACGTTGCCAGATCCTCTCTTGAAGTCCTTCTCAAAACAGTGCATGAGTAGCAGAGAGTTAGGAGCACCTCAGGAGAAGGCAGATGACCCCAGGAAAGGCAAGAGTCCTCCTCCCCAACCCTAACCTTGACCATGGGCCCTGCCAGACCCTAGTCATGGGGCAGCTCAGCCACATTCTGGGCTAGGTCTTTTTGTGGGAAAAATTACTTTTTATTTCATCCCCAGGCCAGCTTTGGTGGGGGAGCAGGTGACAGGTAGTCGTGGGTTACCATCTAAGATGCCTGGAAATCCATGTCACTTTTGTCCTCATTTTCCCCTTTTCCCTCTTGCTGAGAAATGTTACCCCAGTGAAATTCTATTTCTTTTCCAAGAGCTGCCTCCATAGAAAAAGTCTCCATCTGTGGCAAGTGGCAAAGGAAAGAACACAGAACTCAATGTCAGCAAACCGGGGTTCATGGGCAGAAGGGGGACAGTGCCTGTGTCCCCCCAAATTCATATATTGAAACTCTAACCCCCAGTGTGATGATATTTTGGGGTGGGGCCTTGAGAGGTGACTAGGTCCAGATGCTATCATGAGGGTAGGGCCCCATGATGAGCTTAGTGACCTTATCAAGAGAGGGAGAGAGAATTCTCTCTCCCTCCACGAACACACACTGAAGAAGGGCCATGTGAGGGCACAGGGAGAAAGCAGCTACCTACAAGCTATGCCAACTGCTGGCATGTGGTCTGGAGTGCGGCTTAGCCTCTCTCAGCCTCAGTGTCTTGTCTGCAAGTGGCCCTCTGACTGCACAACCTGCAAGGCGCCTGCATTGGGGCCAGTAGCTACAGACTGGCAAACAGCCCCTCTGCTGCCCCGGCTGACAGTGCTATGGGAGGGGTTTGGTGGGCACAACCCCAGCTGATCCCCCATCTCCTACTCACAGACCCAGTTCTCCCAGCAAAGAACATAGCACAGCATCGAGGCGGACTGCTGCCCACGAATAAAAGCAACTCTGGCACAATCCCTGAGCTCTCTGAAAAGTCAGGTTCAAATAAAGTTGCAATGAAAAGCAAACACCAGCTAAGCAACGTGTTTCAAACCTTTGTCATCTGAGTGGGCCAGAACGGTGGCACTTTCTCTCTGCAGGAGTGTTCCCGTGCCCTCACCCACCAGCCTGCTCTGGGCACAGGGCTGAAAGAGGGAAAATTATATCTCTGCTCAGGCCCACGCCAGCAACAACACATGTGCTCTTGCTGACCTGCGTGGTTCCTCTGTGGGCAGGAAAAAAAAGGTGAAGAATCAGTTCCAGAGAGGTTTTCAAGTAAGTGGAGGCACAGCCCCCTGCAGAAGCACTGTCCAGAGAGTCAGGAGGCCAGAACCCAACCCCCAGTGTTGGCTGGGAGCTGGCAACACATTTGACCATCTCAGCTCAGGCCTTAGCTGCCTCTACCACGTTCTCCAGTGGAGACTTGGGTTCGAATTCCTGCTCTACCACATGGACCAATAACTCACTCTGCCAGTCTCCCTCACTGGAAACATGATAGTATCAACACTTGTCCCGGCATCGTGGGAATATTTATGAGGTCATGAGTGGAACAACATACGTATTTATCGAATGAGTGAGTAGAAGAGTAAACAGGCCCAGCCATGGGCCAGGGTCCCCCTTCTCTCCACTACCAGGGAGGTTCCAGGAATGAGAAGTTGCCGGAGAGAGGACATGATTCCCAGAGACCCAGGAAACCTTGAACAGCAGCTGGTCCAGTCCCTATTTGTAGATCAGGGACCCACGAGCAGGAGAATCCAGCCCATGCTACCTCTGCATCCCACCTAGCCATGGTAGAGCGACCTGTGTGCACCGCTGTCTTCATCAGACTTGTGGGCAGCCTTCCTGCATTCTTTCATCTCATGATGACCCAATGACTATTGGGTGTCTGGTAGGTGCCAAGCAGTGGACGCATGAGGATAGAAAAGAGACAGCCAGCCTACCTTCAGAAGTGCCAACTCCACAGTCTAGGAAGAGCAAGGGGACAGAGACCGGGCCTTCTTCCTCTCTTTATTCTAGTGCCTGGCACAGAGGAGGGCCCAATAAATGTTTGTTGAGTGAATGCACATCACAAAGCCATTGAAGCAGCTCCATGGCATCCTTGTCCTAAACCAGACAACTCACTGTCTTTCTCACTCTCAGTCTTTCTCTCTCTATTGCTCTCTCAGAGCAGACTACCCAGGACGATTTTGCAACAAATTAACTTAAAATTAATTCCTCCACAATGGCTGTTGCCTCCTGAAAGCAGACCACATCTGGCTGCCTGAGCGCCTGTTTACTTGAGTACCCACCTGAAGCAGGACAGGACATGGTCATGACCGAGCATGCGCACCATCAGGGCCTGAGTTTGCAGACCCCGAGGCAGCTCATTCCTCCCTTGCTTGCCTCATTCACTCTACCGCCTTACTGAGGCCTGGGCCACAACATGTTGAATGACTTCCAAGGTCCAAGGATGCCCCCTAAAAGAAACAAACTTCAAAGTGGTCAAGTGACATGCCTGAGATTACAAAGCTAATAAGGTTTTCTGAGTTCATGCCTAGGACCTCTTGCTTCCCCCATTAGACTTCATCTCATTGAAGCTCCCATTAGGAGCAGCCTTGCAGGCTTCCAAAGCTGGCTGACACTGCAGAGGTTGCCCAGGTCTGCACCCTCATTGTTCTAACATGGAAGTCAGGGAGAGTTACCTGCCTGAGAGCACACAGGTGTTCAGGAGTTGAGCGAAGTCTAGAACCCTTGGCTCCTGATCTCATTGGTGTCCCCACCGCCCCCCAACCACATTGTCTTCTGCTGGCCATCTGGGGAACATGTGAAAAATGACAGATTATCTCATCCAAAGTATAGCTAAAGAAACAAGATACAGAGATGCCTCAAAAAATTAAAAATAGAACTACCATATGTTCCAGCCATTCCACTTCTGCATATTTATCCAGAAGAAATGAAAACACTAAAGTAAAAGAGATATCTGCACCCCATGTTCATGGCAGCATTATTTATAATAGCCAAGATACAGAAACAACCGAGTGTCCACTGATGGATAAAGAAGTTGTGATATAGAAATAGATACAGACATAGATATAGATAGATAGATCACACATACACACATACATATACACAATTTAATATTATTCAGCCATTAAAAATGGAATATTTTTCCATTTGAAATTCCATTTGGAATATTATTCCAAAATGAGGAAATCCTACCACTTGCAACAACACAGATGGACCTTGAGAGCATTACCTTAAGTGAAGTAAGTCAGATAGAGAAAGACAAATATTGTATGTGTGGAATCTGAAAAACAACAACAAAAAAACCCAATACAAAAACCCCCAGAGTCATAGAAAAAGAGATGGTAACTAGTGTTTACCAGAGGTGAGGGGGAGTAGGGAGAATTGGATGAGAGTGGCCAAAAGGCACAAACTTCCAGTTTCAAGATAAATAAGTGCCCTGGTGTCCTGTGCACATGATGACTGGAACCACTGCTGCATGATACATAGGAGTATTGGCAAGAGAGTAGATCCTAAGAGTCCCCATCGCAAGGAGAATTCTTTTTTCTGTTTTTCTTGTATGTATATAAGACAATGGATGTTAGCTATACTTATAGTGATGATCGTTTCACAATATATGTAAGTCAAATCATTATGCTGGACACCCTAAACTTATATGTACTGTATGTCAATTATATCTCAATAAAACTTGGGGAATAAAAGAAAGAAACTAGAGAATTTCCAACAATCCAAGTAGTGCGTTAGTGGGCCTCGGGAGGTGATGAGTCCCCCATCACTGGAGAAATGTGGGATGAGACAGCTGACAACCCTGGATGGGACCCTGACTCTAACAGGTGGCACTACGCAAACATCAGTAAAGGAGCACCAACAGCTTTGGACAACCAGAACAGCTGGGCCTGGGCGCTCCAATTAATTATCGCTTTTGTCGCCACTGTCAGAGAAGGTAGGAGGACTGAAGTCCCTCCGTCTCTCAGGCTGTATAATTGAAGGCCAGTCCCGGGATGGAGGCTGCATAGGGTCATGAAATGAGATGGGGCTTTGGAATGAGTAACTTAGGCAAGATACTTAGCCTTTGTGATTGGGGATAATCCTGTTTTACCTCCCAACTTTGCATAAGGATCACGTGGGCTGATTTTTGAAGAGTGTTGTCAGAGTACTCCAAGTAATGGCAACTGTTATTCTGGCGACTCATGGTGATGGGGTGATGACTTCAAGACGTGGCTTTCTGGAGTAGAAATTGTCACCTGCATTGCTCCAACTTCCATATTTTGTCTTTTTTGACCTCATGTCTGAAACCTAAAGGGTTCACCTTCTTGAGCTTCCTTCCCATTCCGTTAGCCAGAGTGATGGACGCAGAAGGAGACCGACCCCTAGTTCCTGTGCACCACCTGGGGTCTCAGTGACATCCGGAGATATTCTAGACCTCTCCCTCCAATAATACCACCTAAACCACAACTCGCCATGATTCAGAATAGATTTATAAAAAAGAATAGATTTATTGCCTGATATGCATATTTAATGACCTTCAAAGATATCTCATAAATACACCATGCAATTTATTGGTATTTAATGTTATACATTAATTAATAATTTTTAAGCCATCCAACATTTGCCAATTTGAAAAACTTAATATAACATTCAATAACTCTTGTCAAGACTTAATAAATTTCCATGGATTTATACAGCCTGCAAAATGCACTCCATCTCAAACAAATTAAATAATGCATATGATATGGTATGGGAGAGTACAATTTATTAAAGCCTGATTTAATAGGAAAAGGTGTATTTTATCACTTGAGCTTTTTGTTAGGGACTCTTATGCAGAGACACACCCTAAAACACCATGCTCACGGTGGCTGTATTAGATGCAGTATTCCCCTCTGATTCTAACACAGAAGGAAAGATGCTTCCTTTTTTCCTTCCTGTTCAGTTCTGTCCCTGGCCTTCCTCCTTTCTTGGCTTTGACAACGGTGCTTACCCTCAGCCTCAGCCCCTGTCTCCATGGATACACTCACATCCAAGGTCCTGACCCCAGACTGCCATGGGTTTCTCCACCCAAATTTGTGTCTTAAACCCAGCACACTGGTGCTACTGTGGGGTGCCTACCCACCAGCCACCCTCTTCATCCCCAGAGGCAACCAGACAACTCTCTGCCTAGAAAATGAAGTGGCTCCCGCAGCCTGTAGTCAAGGCCACACTCCCTAACTGGACATTCCAGGCCTCCCAAGTGTCATCCTGCCACCTTCCCAGCCACAGCTCTAAATAATCCCACTCAGAAGGCCCCTCTAGGCAAATTACCCTGCTTCCATTCCCAGGCCCATCCCTCCCATGCTTCCCCTGCCTGGAATCCCTGGTGTTGAGCACCTCTACTAAAGTCCTGCTTAAGTGGCAGGGCCCAGCCCCATCTCCAGTGCCCTTTCTGCAGTTTCTTTGAATCCCCAGCTGGAAAAGAGCCTGCCCCCCCTGAAGTTTCCCTGAGGGTCTGGTGGCATATCTGACTCTGCCCATCCCCCTTTCTCTTGTTAAGAAGGCTCCTTGAAGGGCCGTGGCCCACTCACTTGTCCCCCAACTCCTGCAGGGTCCAGTGGGGTTCACTATGCATTTGCTGAAATAACACATGGGAAAACCAACTAATGTTCGTTTGTATTCACAGAAAAACAGGGAAGAAAGCAGGTGCTTGAATCCACCAGCACAGGAGTCCTGGTGGCCCTGGGCATATTCAGCCCCGCCCAGCAGCCAGCGTGATCTAGGTTCCTAGTGGAACCACCTGCAACCCAGGCCAACTCCCAAGGAGATGAACCAGCAACATCACCACATCAGACGCAACCCCTCTGACAGTCTTTTCTCCAGCCAGGTCCTTTAAAAAGACTCCTGTCCCTCTAGGCACCCAGGCAAGCAAGATGGTAGTGTAGGCAAAACATTTCACTTGTCTGAGCCCATTTGGTTCTCAGTGAAGTGGGCTGAGCACACCTTGCTTCTGTCCCAGCATCCTCATGGGGGCTCATGAAGTCACATGTTTGCAGGTCCTTTGTGGACACACCGGGCAGTCAGAACTGGTCATGACCAGAGAAGCTTCTAGCTGCCTTGGCCTCTTGCAGGCTCCCCTCTGGACTCTGACCAAGGCCTGTGCACTTTGGGGAGAGAAGGTGCAGGTGAGCTGGTGTGCAGACTTGGTAGGTGAGGTCTTGCCAAGGGCTAGAGGACCTGCCCTTCTTGGTATTTTTGACGCCTTATAAGGACCTCTGCAGTGACCCCAAGAAAAGGGCCCATAGGAAGTTTCACCTACCTGACTCCAAGCCTACTGCTATAGTCAGCCATGCCCCAACCTTACCCACCTGGACCTTGGGGCCAAACTCTGTTCCAGGGAACTCCCCATCTGAGGCGGACATGCAGGGGGTGTCAAAGGAAACCAGAGCTAGACAGTAGTTAAAGGTAAACACAGATTTTATTCAGGAACTATTGCACTAGGAGAAAGAGGCCTCAAACTAAAATCAGATTCGATTCCAAACAGAACAAGGAAAAATGGGGATTTATAGCCAAGGAACAGGGAGGGAGGTTAGTGGATAGAGAATTGCTAAGAGGGGGCATTAGGGTAGGGACTGTGGCAAAACTGACCTACCAGGATTCTTGCTGAAGGCAGGCCAGGGTGAGCCGACCTCACCTGCAAGCTGGTGGGGGCGAGGGGATTGATTCCATACTGAGGTTGCAGATTCTGACTAAACTGATCAGACAGGGCTTTTGCTAACACTGGGCAATGCAGACATGGACACAGAAGAGCAAAACTGGAGGCTTAGTTGGGAAGCACGTTCAGAGGAGGCTGGCCAAAGTTTGGGCTGGGAGGTGTCATCACCAGTGGCCATAGTGAGATGCTTGGGCAGGCCAGGAACATGGGGGAAGGGAGGTCTCAGAAAGGCTCTCTGGGCTAGGCTCCAAAGGTGGTGTTCCCCATTCCTTTGAGGGTGGTCGAGGCAGGGGGAGCAGCCCACAGGAGTGGGAGTGCACAGGAGGTTGGGGAGGGGCAGTTGGCTGGGGCTGCAAGTGGGAAGGGACAGAAAAGGCCAAGACTCTCTGAGGTCCAAATGAGGAGGGCCTTGATCGTAGGTGGAGACGTTGACACCAGATCCCATGGGAGACAGGGAGCTATTCAAGGACATTTAACAGGGGATTGATCTCTTTGGCTTATGTATAGGATGGATCACTCAGGACAAGGATTCTCATCTATCTTGTTCATTGCTGGGTCCTAAACACCGAGAATGCGCCTAACACAGCAGCCCATGTTCAAATGTTGTTGTATGGGCTGTGACTGATGGATTATGATCTCTCTCTCTCTCTCTCTCTCTTATATAGACTATGGCCAATGAACTAGGGGCTAGAGGGACTAGAGAGAGTGACACTTTGGGGCAGCAGTAGGACCCCATAAATTTCTGTAGCAAAAAGACAGCAAAAGTAAGTTTGTAGAGGGAAAATTACCAGTTAAATGTAGATACTTGTTAAAATTTTAAATTCCTATCCCATTCCCACCCCTCCCCAAAACCTTCACTGTCTGCTACCACTTATCCACTGTCAGGTAGGGTCAGGTGTGAAGACGAATGAGAAAAAAGCAGAGCAACACACATACACACAAAATTCGTACAAAAACTCAGAGACACGGCCATTTCCCACAGACCTGTATGCACACAGGTGTGGGTTTGTGTGCGGACATAGGAAGTAAATAGATTTTCTGAGAGTGAACTTATTCAGAGCTCCCACGGCAGCATGAATTCTATCAGTTTTCCATGTGGTTTGGGATCTGCAGCAGTATTCCAACTGGGGCCCAGCCTGGGCTGAACCAATGCACAGCAGGGAAGAGTCAAGGAAAGGAAAGGTTTCCAAGATGGAGCCAGCAAGTCTTGGTTAAGAGATCAGATATGATAGTTGTCTCCTATTATAAGGGGGAATGAAACATGAGAGACTATGGACTATGAGAAACAAACTGAGGGCCTCAGAGAGGAGGGGGGTGGGGGAATGGGATAGGCTGGTGATGGGTAGTAAGGAGGGCACGTATTGCATGGTGCACTGGGTGTTATACACAACTAATGAATCATCGAGCCTTACATCAGAAACCGGGGATGTACTGTATGGTGACTAACATAATATAATAAAAAATCATTAAAAAAAAAAGAGATGAGATATGAGAGGGACAAGAACGAGGACAACAAGGCTTTGGAAAGAGATGAATGGTTTTCAGGAAGTGGCCAGGTCTAGCTGAACCCTATCAGCAGGTGGTTGGATAGAAGTAGTTTAAGAGAAAAGATAGCTTACCATTTCTTTTTTTATATAATAATATTTTTTATTATATTATGTTAGTCACCATACAGTACATCCCTGGTTTTTGATGTAAAGTTCCATGATTCATTAGTTGCGTATAACACCCAGTGCACCATGCAATACGTGCCCTCCTTACTACCCATCACCAGCCTATCCCATTCCCCCACCCCCTCCCCTTACCATTTCTAACCCTGAATCTAAAAATGCATAGAATTATTGGCCCAGGGATCCAGAATAAACCTCCCAATTTATACCAACTATACTTCCTAAATAATGAAATCTAACAAAATTTCTTTTCAAGATGTCCAGGCAGTGACATGGCCCGGCTTCCTTCTGTAAGTTGTTCTCATGGCTGACTACCCTTGTGTCCAGTAATCTCTTCCTTACAACTAAGTTTCATCCTTCATGCTCTAGGTTACATCTTTCTTTGCTTATTCCTTCTTTCTCTAGTAGAAGGGCCACCATTTCTGTGGCTAATAATAGCACCTACTATTATGTAGAGACGTCACACATCTCAAATCCAAATAACGGCTGATGGGAAAGTGGGCAAATCCATGAACTGTGTTTTTATCCAAAAGCCTAGTTGTTTAGAAAAAAGTTCATGGCTTGTATTGAGGCTATTCAGGGTTCAAAAGGCTATTTCCTAAGCCTGTATAAAGTAAGGCCCGTGCTAGTCAAACAAACTTTTGTGCACTTAGGGCTACAGTCAGCACAGAAGTTTTGGTGGCTGCCCTATGTTGAGGCTGCTATGAGGGTGAAGACTTCAAAGTGGAAGTGTAATCAGTTAAGGCCAGTGAAGTCCACACACGTCAACTCTCCTCTCTATGACATCTTTCCAATCAGCTCTGTTTCAAAGGCGAATGGCAGGTGGTAGAATTAATCGGCGGCAGCAAAATAAAGATAAATAAAAGATACAGCAAGAACTGCATGTTCCCTTTGATTTCTCCCCATTGAAAATCATTTCCAAGAAAAAAGGCAATCCGGGGAAATTCCCCATGTGTCCTGGCTTCTCTAAGATGCCATAGTGTAATGCATTCACACCAACTTGCTGAAGGTCCTGGCCCTGAAACAGAACATGCAACCCCCTCTCCTACATCTGTGCCGCTCCATAACTCTGTGCATGAGCCCCTGCTCTTACATTTAACCCACCCCCAAGGCTGAGAAGGAATTTTAGTGGCTCTGTTATGATAAAGAGCAAAATAGGAAAAATGCTCTGTTTGCTGTCAAGTTAGCATTGGTGAAGAGGCCACAGTCCAGGAGAGATCTTTCTGGAGTCAGTTTTATAACCTCAGAGGAAGTGCTTTCAGTGCAAATGTCAAAAAGAACCAGAAACTGATTTGCGGCTGGAATTAGAGCCCCTGGCTTTTCTCAAAGCCTCCAACGCTGTGATCTTCCCCTGCAGGAGGTACAGACGATGACGTGGCTGAGGGAGGACTGAGTTTGGCGCAATGACTGGAAGGTGCTCAGAAGGAGCAGGCCTGTGGCAGCTCCAGGGACATGTGGCTGCATTTCTAAGGACTGTCTGGGAGAATAGCATCTGGGTGGGTTGGCCCTGCTGGGACCCTGCTTCTGCTCCTTTCTAGCTCTGTGGCCTTGGGCAAGCCATTTAACTTCTCTAGGATTTTTTTTTAAATCTGTAAAATGGGGTACATACCAATTACCTCACAAGTTTGTAAGAATCAAATAAAAGAATATATATGAAAATATCCTGCAATGTGTAAATAATGTACAAATGGAAGCTCTGAGGTGGATCTGGAGAGGAAAATAATGTAATAAAAGAAATCTAAGAAAAGTAGAAAGGAAGAATTAATATTGATACAAAAATTAATGAATAAAAAATTTTAAATGGGATAGGCTCGTGATGGGTAGTAAGGAGGGCATGTATTTCATGGTGCACTGGGTGTTATACGCAACTAATGAATCATTGAACTCTACATCAAAAACCAGAGATGTACTGTATGGTGAATAACATAATATAATAAAAATATTATTATAAATTTAAAAAATTAATGAATAAAAAAATTTTAATGTAGAATTTATATATAAATTCAAAAGGTGCTTCTTTGGGGGAAAATAGAACACACTGTTAGTTATCATAATAACAAAAGAAGGGAAGAAAACAGAAATGCACAAAATAAGAAACATTCATAGATATAGAAGATAGTAAAGGAATTATATAAGACTTATTTGCAAACGGTACAGCTCAATCTGTGAACCTGAATGAAATGAATCATTTAATACAAAAGTACAAATCCCCCACTCCAACCTCCGGAAAGGCAGAAAGAGTTGCCACAGAGATGATCTCTCTTAAAAAAACAGGGCTCAACTGGTTTTACAGAAAAAGTCTATCTAATCCTTACTTAGAAAGAAACAGACAACTCCAATGCTATTGAAACTGAACTGTCCAGAGCATAGGAAAAGAAGGAAATCTTTACAAAAACTAGTTTTTTATAAAACTCGTGCAACATTGGCATCAAAACCCCAAAAGACAAAACATAAATAAAAACTGTAGACCAACTTAGGAATATAATTACAAGCTTTTACATAAAATATTAACAAACAGAATCCAGCAGCACAGTAAAAGAATGACACCTCCTATACAAGTGAGTCATGTATTCCACAAACACAGGGGTGTATTAAGAAATCTATTAACATAACTTTCCATATTAATGCGTCAAAAGAGAAGAATCATACGATCATCTCCATAGATACTGAAAAGGCATTTCATAAAATTCAACATCTGTTCTCAATCAAAATAAAACTCATGTTTTATCTTAATGATATGATAAAATTCTTACATGCATATATCTACACATGCACACACACACCTCAAAAGTCTGTTATGTTTATTTGGGAAACGCTAGAAGTATCCCCAAAATGTCGATCAGCAATAAAAATTTTTAGCATTGGTATTGGCCAAGTCAACTAGAGACAGCGTAAGAAAGAAGCTTAATAATTGGAAGGGAGGAGGTAAAATTACCACAATTTTCAGGTGAAAACTCCAGAGAATCATCGATAAGTAAAGGAATCCAACTAGGTGGCTATACAGAATTAATAAACAGAAATCATCAGCTTTCCAAATGAAAATGACCATTAATGAAAGCAAATACCAACATAATGTAACACAAAGGATAAAAGACACTAGGACATACTTACCAGGAAATGTGTGTGAGGAAAACATTAAAACTCTACTAAGACTTATATAAATGGAAAGGCATCCTATGTTCTTGGATGGAAAGTTCCAATGTGGTAAAGATTTTACATTCTTCCTAAGTTAATCTGTAAATTTAATGTGACCCCACTAAAAATACCAATGGATATTTGTTTGACTAGATAAGTTGATTCTCAAATTCACATGGAAAAATAAACAAGAACACTTATGAAATTTCTAAAAAAAAATTAAGACTACTAACAGAGCTAAAAATATTACAAAGCTACATAATAGTTGAAACAGTGTAGTTCATCGAGCCTTACATCGAAAACCGGGGATGTACTGTATGGTGACTAACATAATATAATAAAAAATGATTATTAAAATAAAAAAAAATTAAAAAAAAAGAAACAGTGTAGTTCGGACACATCACATATAGACAAGTCTACCGAATAAAGAAGAAAGGCCAGGAATACACTGAAAAGCACACTGCAATAAAATAAACAACAGAAGTGGCATTTTGAGTTAGTGGGGGGGTTATCCAATAAATGATGGTGGCACCGATCATTAGACTTCTGGAAAAATGGAAAGTGGATACCTACTTCACAACACATAGCAAATGAATTTCAGATTAATCAAATATGTAGACATAAAATGAAATTATATTAGGATTAGAAAACCAATAGGAAAAGATTTATATAATCTCATCACTCAGATGGCCTTTCTAAATATGAGATTATGCTCAGAATAAAAGGATCTACAAATGTGTTTTTATAATGAATTTTTCCATGAAAAAAAGGTATTATAAAATTAAGACAATCAATTTGGGAAATTCTTGTAACTCATGTTAAAGATAAACAGACAACCATTGTCTTTATAGTTTATGATCTTGGTCCTCTGGAGAAGTTTTTAAAGAATTTTATCCTACAAAAAGGTGGTAGAACTCTGTGATCAGCAGGAGAGGGACTTGGCAATTTTTGAGCAAAAAAAGGAAGTTGGAGGCAGTAGGAATGTCAACAGTTAAAAGAACAAGCTTTAGAACTAGACACGGCTGGCTTAAATTGCAGCTCCTCCACATATCAGCTGAGTGGTCAAGGGCAGCACTTCTTTTAATCTCACTGAACTTCAGTTTTCTTATTTATAAAGTAAGAATACTAAGATCTTTTTCATAGGTTTGTTTTAAGGATTAAATGAAATGTATATAATGGGCTTAGCTGAGCGCATGATATAGAGTAATCTATAAATATTACCAGTGTATTAAGAAAGTAATGTTTAAGCAGCACAAATATTTAAGTAACTCCAAAATATTAGAGAAATGTACCTATGTATAGGTTGAACAATTGGGCGTCACAACACTATATCCTAAAGAGGTGCCTTCTGTGTTAGGAGTCTGAAATGGGGGCGCCTGGGTGGCTCAGTCGTTAAGCGTCTGCCTTCAGCTCAGGGCGTGATCCCAGCATTCTGGGATCGAGCCCCGCATTGGGCTCCCTGCTCTGCTGGGAGCCTGCTTCTTCCTTTCCCACTCCCCCTGCTTGTGTTCCCTCTCTCACTGGCTGTCTCTCTCTGTCAAATAAATAAATAAAATCTTAAAAAAAAAAGTCTGAAATGGCATCACTAGTTAATCAACTCATTCAAAACTCTCAGGAATCCATTGATAAGCATCATTATCATCAATTTACAGTTACGAAAACTAGGAAACCCATCCTTCCAGCTGTTCAGGCCCAAAACCTTGGAGTCAGCCTTGACTTCTCTCTCTCATACCTCACATCCAATCTATCAGTATATATTGTAGAGTTCAAATATATATTCATAGTTCAACCACTTCTCACCAGTCTTCATGGGACCACCTTAATCCAATTCCCCTGCAACTGATGTTCCCTGCAGGCAAAACTCCTATCCTTGTCCCCACACTCTTCACTATAGCCAGAGGGATCCTGTTAAACTGTAAATTATCCTGTCTCTTCTCCCCTCGAAAACCTGCAATGACTTCCCATTTCACTCAGATTAAAATCCAGAGTCCTTACTTCGAATGCCACAGTCCTTATTTCTGCTAATAGCAAAGGAAACTATCTAAACAACATTTAAAAACAAGCCATAGAATGGGAAGAATACTTCTAAGTCATATATCTGAGGAAGGATTAATGTCCAAACTACACAAAGAACACATATAACTCAGGGGTGCCTGGGTGGTGCAGTCGTTAAGCATCTGCCTTCGGCTCAGGGCGTGATCTCAGCATTCTGGGATCGAGCCCCACATCAGGCTCCTCCACTGGGAGCCTGCTTCTTCCTCTCCCACTCTCCCTGCTTGTGTTTCCTCTCTCGCTGGCTGTCTCTCTCTCTCTCTCTCTGTCAAATAAATAAATAAAATCTTATAAAAACAAGAACACATATAACTCAGCCCCCAAAAAATTCAATTAAAAAATGGGCAGAGGTACTGAATACACATTTTTACCAGGAACATATTCAAATGGCCAGTAGATACATGAAATGATGCTCTACATCATCATCATCAGAGAAATGCAAATCAAAACCACGGTGAGATGTTACCTAACACCTGTTAGAATGGCCACCACTAAGAAGACAAGAGATAAGTGTTGATGATTTTGTAGAAAAAAAGAAACCCTTGCACACTGTTGTGGGAATGTAGCTTTGTACAACCCCTAAGGAAAACAGTATGGAGGTTTCTTAAAAAAATAAAAATAGAGCTACTATATGCCCCAGTAATCTCATTTCTGGGTATATATCCAAAGGAAATAAAATCACTACGTCAAAGAGATATCTGTACCCTCATGTTCATTGCAGCATTATTCCCAATAGCCAAGATATGGAAACAACCTAAATGTCCACCAATGAACGAATGGGTAAGCAAAATGTGGTGTGTGTGTATAATGAAACATTGTTCAGCCATGAGAAAAAAATGAAATCCTACATTTGTGACAACATGGATGGAATTGAGGGTGTTGTGCTAAGTGAAAGAAGCCAAAGACAAACACTGCATGATCTCACTTATATATGGAATCTTAAACCAAACAAAACAAAACAAAACACAAAACTCATAGAAACAGAGTAGCATAGTGGTTGCCAGCGGCTGGGGCTGGGAGGAAATAGTAGACGATGTTTTGTAAAAGGGTACAAAATTTCAGCTGCTAGATAAATAAGGTCTGAGGATCTAATGTAAAATATAGAGACTAAAAAAGAAATCCAAAGTCCTTACTATGGCTCTCAAGACCCCTCATGGTGTGAGCCCCGACCTCCTCTCTGACCTCCTCTCCTCCCACCCTCCCTTCTGTCTTCCCCATCCAGCCCAGAAGGCCTCCTTGCTATTCCCCAAATATTCTAGGCAAGCTCCTGCCCCAGGGCCTTTGAAGGAACCTGGAACATTCTTTCACCAGTATCTGCATTCCCTGCTCCTTATCTCTCTCAGGTCTCTACTCGAGAACCATCTTCTCTGGGCTCTGGGTGCTTGAGGGTTTAATGACGTTATCCTTTCTGCTTTGGAACATATTTAAATATTTCCATTAAAATACAATATTATTTAAGTCGATTTCTCAGGGTGGCTTTCTCCAGCCATCCCATCTAAATCTCAACACTGCCCCCAACAGTCATTCCATATCCCCATCCCCTGCTTTGTTTTTTGTTCCTTCTCACTGTCTAACGTTTTCCTTATTTATATTATCAGTTCTTATATTATCTGACTACCCACTAAGATGTCAGTTCCATGAATGAATGGATTTTTGATCTGTTTTGTTTGCTTCTGTCTCCCTAGCACATAGCACAGCTCCTGACATGAAAGTGGGGCTCAGTAAATTTTAGTTGAATAAACAAGTAGATGAATGAACTCAGTCATTCTCCCTAAGATGTTCAGTTATGTTCTTTGGTAAATTCTGGTCTCCTTTGGAATCTTTTGCTTTTGTTCTTTGGAAATCCCCAGTAGACTTTATAGACATTATGTAGACACATCGACACCATATAGACACCGCCATCATTTCCAGGAAAGCTGAGAACCCCCATTGTCATGCAAATGCAATCCAGAATCTGAGGGATAGGTGGACTGTAAGCTCAATTTCATTTTCTTCCATCCTTTTTCTGCTTTTCCGTGCAGGGTACACACAGAAATCAGGGCTCTTGAGGAGCAAGACAGTATAGATTTCATCACATATTTCATACAAAAGGGAATAACTATGGGCTTGTTCTGAGGCCTATAAGCAGCTCAGAGCCAAGAGGTATAAAATGTATCACAATCCCAGAACCTGGCACCAGTTTAGGGTGCCAAAGGAAGAAAAGAGGTCAAAGAGAGTTACTGATTCCAATTCTTCCTAGAATAAACTGGCAAAAACAAAGAACCATGACTCTATGAATTCAAGGTCTGCAATCTGCCATAGACCCTGCTGTGGACCAAAGATTTACCCTTCTATTCAGTGGCTTGTGGAGTGTTTCCCAATGACAAAAACTCACAACATTCTAGATGACACGGGGAAAGACAGAGGACCCTACCCTGGACACAAAAGACTTACTCAACATTTCCAATGGGATTCAATCCTGACATTCATTGAATACTACCGGGAACAAGTTACATCCTTCTGTTGATTCGCTGCAACTACCTATGTCAGGTATTAGGAAACAGATGAGGGGGTGACATCTACAGCCTAGTAAGGAGCATGAGCTCTGTGTCGGTTATATTATATAGGGAGTTGGGTAGTGCCTAAGAGGGGCAATGTCCGGGTGAGTCCAATCACCTGAAGAACCCAGTGGTTGAACAGAAGAAGTGAGTAAAAGACTCATTTGCTTGGATTAAGGAAAATGAATAGTGAGATACCACCAAAGCTGACAAAAATTGTATGTGGGTTAACGCTTTTCTTATAATTCCTTAAGTTGAGTTATTGGTGAGAAAACAAGAAAGTTGGGGCAGGGAGGTCATTACACAATTACTTGCAATTGGACATAAGGGTTAGCTGAAACTTGCATAGGCCAAAATCACAAACCATATGAGACATGAGATCACCAATATCCACATTAGGTATAATTCAAAAAATCAAATCTGCTTCCATCACTGAAAGAAGTCAGAAGGAAGGAGAGAGGAGGCTAAAATGACAAGCTCCCAATATAGTAGGGTGTCTGGGAGAAGAGGTTCAATTCCTGGCTCCACCACTTGATAGATACATACCATTTGATAAGTTCCTTAGCCTCTCTAAATTTCAGTCTTATCCATAAAATTGGACCAATATCATGATCTACCTCACAGAACTGAAGTTATGAAAATTAATGAGAGAGTGCATGTAAAGCATTTAGCATACTGCCTAGCTGATAGTATGCACTCAAAATGTATTATTAATAATATTGTGATAATGCAGGGGGGCAAAACACCCTGTCTAGGTCATAGACTATTGGAGAAAAAGTGCTTCCTTATTAATAGGAAACAGTCTGACAGAGGTTATGTGAGAAATGATCTAGCCAAACTCACTTCCTCTGTCCCTCACTTCTGGTGTCTTCCGACTGACTTCTGTTTGCTACATGCAGAGTCAGATGAAATGTCATGATTCAGTCTTGATCTACCCATATTCAGGAGATCAAAAGGTCCACAGAACAGATCACACCCTGGGAATCAGGTCATGGTCACTGTTGTACCATGTGATCTACAGGAGGTCATCATTCTCTCCTAGAGAGCAGTGACAATCCTTGTAAAATGCTGATTGAGATCACGAAGCTCTACACCTCCATGGGAGGTTGTAAAGTGATGGGCACACTATATTTAAAAAAATGTTTTGTGACAGCCTGGTATCTGGATGGGTAGTGATTATATTTGCAGAGCAATTTTCAATGCAGTGTTAGCAAAGAACTGCTCCAGGACTAAGGAGCTGTTTGTATGCGAGGCTGCTGCTGGCCGTGGTCCTGAAAAGCCAGCTTTGGCTCCAAAAGCCGGCTCTGGCTCACAAGCCAGAGTGGCTGGGAGTTATCAGAGTGTGGGGCTGCTGCAGAATAGTTGACTGTTATTTCCATAAGAGCTCTGACCATGGATCTGAAAAGCTTTCTCTGGTCCAAACAATAGTTGTCCCTGGTCACAACCCAGGTGGCTCAAACTTGTTCCTAGTATTCAGAGCTTTGCTCTAGCTGAAAGTGCCTTCCTGTTTCCTTTTAAATTCAAGTTAGTTTTTCCTTGATTTCTCTGGCTAACTGAAGCCTGAGGATCATTATGATTCAGAGGATTCAAAGAAGCATGTTCAATTTCAAGATTAATTTGGATGTTAAGATCTGAACAAAATGAGTCTATCTTTCCTGGGTCTTCAGGATTGCCAGAGATCTTAATTTGAAGCAAAACAACAGCTCAAATCAATGTGAGAGCAGACACAGGGGACCTTCTACACAAAGAATGACCCAGGCTCAAGCAAGGTTCTCTATGGACTTGAGTAAGCAGTCAGTGAGTGGTTAATCTCTGGACCCAAATCAAATCAGAATCATGTTTCCTAGTCTAAATTTCATTAAAGGTGAAGTTGCAGGATTACTGTCTTCAGGAATTTATATTTCAATGTCTATCTCCTAGTCACTTTCAACTTTCTTTCCTCATCCTATGTAAAATAGCACTCTTCCTTTTACTCCTGACCATACATTCAATTTGGAACTGGTTCAAATGCTTTTCATCTCTGGTTTTGCTTCCAAATACATGAAGTGGGTAAAGACTAGTGAAAAAAAAAGTGGGAAAATAGAACTGGATAATTCCATTCTCCACTAAGATCCTGGCTCCATATTTCAGCTTCCTTTTTATAAACAGGTGGTTAACAACGGATGTCATGAGACAGCCATGTGATGGGTACAGCAGGAAGCACAGAACTGGGCAGGAGTCCTACCCACAGGCCTTCATTATCTAAATATCAAGATCTGCACTCTTCAGGGAATGGAGATCTATAAATAGCAGAGTGATGATATCATCACCTTCTAGCCTGTTGCTGTTCAGCAATCAATTATTTTTTAAAAAGGTTACCAAAAAATTAATAGATGGTGGTAAATTCTATAGCACCATTTAACCATAAGCATACATGCACATACACACACACACACACACACGCACGTGCGCGCGCACACACACGTGCGGGCGCGCACACACACACACGCATGCATGCACGTGTGCGCGCGCGCACACACACACACGCCAAAGACCAATAGATTGTAGTGGCCACTTATTAGAATGAAGAATTCATCTATCCGAAGGCCCACCTCTCTGACTGTATGCCAGAGCTCGTGTGTCTAGCTAGTCCCTAATGTCTTCTACATGCTTAGAAGGGCAGACGTGCTTCTCTCCATAATTCACTGGCATTGTCCATAAACAAGGTCTCTATTTCTTTGTATAGTGAGAAACTCAGGGTTTAACCTTGAATGTGTAGCAGCCTATGAACCTTTAAAATAGGTCTGATGTGTTAAAAGGAACTCTAATCCCCCTAATTCTTGCCATGAAGTGAGGCCTAGATTGGACATCCCAGGAAAGAACCTGGGAGTAAAGCCTTTACTTCCACATGACCTTGAACAAATTCCTTGACCTTCTCCATCCTGCTAACCAAACAGTGACTGTGTATTAAACTTGTCAATTCTGCATCTGGAAAGAAAGTCTCCAAGAGGACAAGTGTTGCAGTGACAGTTTTGCCGGAGATGGAAGAAGGGGGTAGTCCCTGGGGCACATCCACAGCCCCTGAGACAGCACCACCAAATGGACCTCTGTGATCTCAAGCTCAGCTCCACTGAGTTCCTAAATGGTGCTAACCCTCAAGCTGATCTGAGACAGCAAACCACCTCAGAAGGTCAGAGAATGTCACCTTTCCCCAGCGACCTTGGATCCTTAACACTTCTTTTAAAAATTGGTGTCTGGTCTCCATGAATAAATACCAAAGAGGAAGAGAAGAGGGTAGGTGGGAAATAGAGAAAAGATTCTGTTTAAAAATGTATATATGTGTGTATCTACATTTATATAAATAGCAACCAAAATGGAACATGGAGGGGCACATGCTATTTTAAGGACGAGCTGCAGTAGTAAAGTAATCTCCTGAGTGATGCTACTTTCTGGCCACATGCCCTTGCGTCCAGGAGAGGCGGTGGTGCTTTTTATTCTAGTCACATTGAATGCCTCTTACGAATCCATCCATCTTAATCAGCACCTACCATTCGCAGCAGCAGCCCTGCAGTCAGGAAGCAGAGGAGCAGACAGCAGGAGAGAGGACGGGGTGTGAGGGCAGTGGTGAGAGGTGACGTCATAAAGGAAGGAAGGAAAGAAAGTGGTTGGGAAAGAGCTGACGAGGTCGGGGAGGAGGTAAAAGCCCAACTGTCCAGCCCCTCTGCCTCCACCTTCCTCATTCTGAATGGACGCTTCCTTCCTTGGTGTAACTCTCCCAGCCAGGTGGAGGGCTGAATAGTGAGCCAGCCCAGGGCCTGTTTCTTCAGGGTGGACATGCTGCAATGCTCAGAGGTTTGAGGAGCAGGTGCCCCCCCACCAAGTGAAGTTCCTGATGCAGGGTGGATAGGAGGTGCATAGCAGGAGGGAGGCCAAATAGCTGTCCTCTGAATCTTCCCTCTGCTCTGCTCCCTCTGTCCTTTGCCTAGCCTTAGTCCACCCCATGCTAATTTCAGTGTGGGGCCTAAAGTGAATTCAGAGCTCAGAAAACCCTTGTGTCCAGCAAGCCTTGGTTTGTCCCTATCATAAGGCCTAGATCCTGCCTAGTATTTCACTTAACTGCTATAGTCAGAACACACTAGAAACTGTAGCCATCTTGGCTGGGCTCCTAAAATCCCTGCCAGCCCTTGGGCTCTGACCCCAACCCCTAGTTGGGAACTGAAGCAAAGCAACCCACAAGGTAATGTGACCACCCACCAATGTCACCCTATCAGGGAGCTCCTAAGAACTAAGCCCCTGGGGAAATCAGTACCAATCTGAATCAAGCCTGAGCTTGTTTTCTGTGCATCCCGCTCATCTCCTCTTCTACCATCCATACCAACTCTGATTGTTGAGTCTAATTTCAGACCCTACTGTTTTTATTTACTACATTGTCTTCCCTGGGCCAACTCCTCAGGCCTGGTTCCCAGCTTTCCCAGCTTTGCTCCTGAGGGTGGCCCTCAGCAGAGCCCTCTGGAGTTTGATGTTTCCCAGGCAGGACTTGGTTGAAGGACTTGAGCTGGGTCTAGTGGGGGTCTGGTCATTTCACAGTTCAGGGTTAGTGGGAAACCAGCAGGAGGTTCCCTGTCAGAGGGAGTGCAGAGGGAGCTCTGCAAGGTAACTGTCCTCAGGCCTGGTCATGAGGCTGCAGCTGCCCTAAGAACCAAATCTAGAAATTAGACTCAACAATCAGAGTTACAAGTGACCTATGTGTTATTTCCACATCGTCTCTTAATGTGTGCCTGACAGGTTTAAGGAGACTAATATTTATGAAGTGCCTATTCTCTGCTTATACCTGCATTACTATATTTAAACAGCAGAACAGCTACAGACAAGAAAAATCATACCAATTTACAAATGAGGAAGCTAACTCAGAGGACTTTGGTAACTTGTCTGAGCTCTAGAACTAATAAATGGTAGAGTCAGAATGCAAATAAAAATCTATCTAATTCTAAAGCTCATGATGTTCCCCACCCCATTCCAGGAAAAGGACAGAAAAAGCATAGGGATGGTAGAAGAGGAGATGAGCGGGACACACAGAAAACAAACTTCCTGGGGGCGCCTGGGTGGCTCAGTCGTTAAGCGTCTGCCTTCGGCTCAGGGCATGATCCCAGCGTTCTGGGATCGAGCCCCACATCAGACTCCTCCGCTCTGAGCCTGCTTCTTCGTCTCCCACTCCCCCTGCTTGTGTTCTCTCTCTCGCTGGCTGTTTATCTCTGTCAAATAAATAGATAAAATCTTTTTTAAAAAAAGAAAAGAAAACAAACTTCCTGTATCACAAGCTACATCTTTGTCAAGGCTGTTATAAGAGATAAGGTTGACCTGTGAGTTACAGTCTCCAGTCTCCTGGCAAGAACTGCTTGTATTTAGACAGTACTGCCTGAGAACCTGGGGGACTTAGGCTAGAACGACATGGCAAGAGGCCTCAACCAATAGTGACCATGCAGGATGTATAGACAAGAAAGCATTTTTGTCTTTGCTACCAATGTATGCTGGCAAGAGGCAGGAGATAGGAAAAATCCATTTGTAAGCTATTAAATTTGGGATGTTAATTTACAAGGATGAACTAGAAATCAAGAAAGCTGCCTAATTGGAGGCTGCACCATGCCAGAGGGTGAAATTAATGGAGGAAGAGAAGCCTCCTTCAGTGGAGATGCCATGAATATGAGAAAGGTAAGCCAGCCAGGGGTGCAGCTCCTCCTCCAAGGAGTGCGAAGTGAGTTGGCCCCAAAGGGTCCTTCAGCTATTCTCTAGGTCACCTTCGATGACAGGGCTTTGGGAACATCCCATGTTCCCCATGATCAGTCTTCTGAATATTTCTCAAGATGTTTCCTTGTGATGGACCCCATAGTTGAAGGCTCTGAGGTCCCATATCCTAAGGAAAGTTTCCCCCTACCACACACACATACCCATCACTGAAATGCTGTACTCAGACCCAATCTTCAGCCCTTTTAGGAAGTCACCCAACTCTTTAGAATCTTAGGAAAGCAATGGGTACTCTGTAGGAAAAGATATTTAGATCCAGTTACCTGCATGTTTACATTCAATGCCAGGGAAGAGCTCTCTGCTCCAGGAAGTCTCTCTGGACCAAGCCAGGCTTTTGCTTCCAGAGACTGTCTTTGGGGAACTTTATGGGGATATCAGTATCCCATAAGAACAGAACCTAGTTCCATAAACAAGACTGTCTAATGGGGTAGGCTGAGAGCTTTAATCTGCTTTTGCTCCAACTTTTCTCTCTCTTTACCGTCTATCACAGGCCCACATTACCCCCTGAGATTCTCTTGACAATGCCTTTAATCCAGCTTGGATGATGTTCAGCACTAGGAACACACTGAATGAAATGCAGCAGGGCAGGGGGCTGAGCTCTGTGCTGGGGACAGGAGGGAGGGGGTTGACTCACTCTACTTACTGCATGGAGTAGTTGTAAGGACTAAGTGGAACTATGTCTATACATTAGTCAGGGGTCTCCAGACAAACAGAACCAGTAGGATATATAGAAATGCACAGAAAAGGAGAGTGATTATAGGAATTGGCTCACATAGTTATGGGAGTCAAGAAGTCCCATGATCTCCTTTCTGCGATCTGAAGACCCAGGAAAGCCTGTGGTATAATTCAGTCTGAGTCTGAAGGCCTGAGAAGCAGGTGTAGCAGTATCCAAAGTCAGGAGAAGAGGGATGTCTCAGCTCAAGGAGAGAGAACAAATTCACTCTTCCTTCACCTTCTGTTCTATTCAGGCCCTCAATGGATTGGATGAGGCCCACCCATATTGGGGAGGGCATTCAGCTTTACTGAGTTGCCCAATCCAAATGTCAATCTCTTTTGGAGACACTCTCAGACGCCCAGAAATAATCTTTCATCTAGCACCCCATGGCACAGTCAAGTTGCCACATAAAATTAACCATCACATTCTATAAACGTGTTCCACAGAGGTCAGTTTGTTCTAGAGTCAGAGCTCCTCCTATTGGGAACAATATTACTGGGCCATATGACATGGTCCTATTGATCAGGAATTAGTATATTATTCCATTGCTTAATGGAGTTTTGAGAGGTTGTATATCTGTACACATTCACATGCACACCATTCATCAATTACCCTCCCCTCAGTTGGTTTGTCTCCAAGGGTTGAAATCTCTTTGACAATATCTCTTCCCTCTGCTGCACGTGGTCAGGCGGGCACTTAGTGAATGTGATTGGATCATATGAAAGACGCAATTTACACTTGCCATGTGTCTTTGGGCAAGTCACCCATCCTCTTGGGCCTCAGTTTCCTTAGGTATATGATAACAGAGGTTAAACTAGATCTTCTCTAAAACTCTTCAGGATTAATGTTGTGGGATTCTATGCTATACATTCACATAAATATAAATGGAGAGATAACTTTTAAAGGAAGTGATACTTAGAAAGTTACTTCTCTTTAGTAATCATTATCTATTGTCAACTTCTCAGACCAATAATATTTTTCATAGATATTGATGAAAATACCCTTTGTAACTTGCCATGACTGTCTGTATTCTATGAAGAGGCACTTTGAGGGGTGTGCAGAATAGTGGGCATGCTAAGCTTCCTATTAGCTGTGTGTCCAAAGCTCTAGAAGGCTCTTTCTTCCTCTGTCAGTGATTTCTGTTCTTTCCTGACAATATTTTCTGACTGCTCCTAGCTAATCTGAGGAAAGGCTTTGAATTGTTTTTCTCTAGTTTTTGCTTTTTTTCTTGTGTTCTTTACATACAGCAGAAGTTAAGTGTGAAGAAGGGAAGCACATCTCTACATTGCTGAGAGCAAGAAATAAAATTCTCCCAATTACAGGTTTCCTCTGTAATTTTCCTCTTTGAAGAATAATAAAACACTACACCCACCCATTTGAATTCTCTTAGCTTTTTGTCTCCAGTATGCGGAGAAAGTGTAAACGGAAATATACATATGCTGTTGTGTGAGGACTGCTCTGGTCTGTAGAAAAGGGACTGGCCTTGGGGAAAAGGAGAGTAATAAACAAAGATGTCTTCATAGTTCTTCTTCAAGCCACCTCATATGTACTGACTTTCGTATCTTCTCCATGCATTTTATTATAAGTGACTCCACTCAGCGAAGACTTACGGAGTGCCTGGTACATGTCAGGCTCTGTGCTAGACCCAAGGACTACAGCAACCACAGCAACACTCTATAAATGTCTCATCTTTTCTGTGTGTCAGATGCTGCTCTAAGAGTTTTACATGCTTTGGCTCTCAATCCTCAAGACAACCCCACCCGGGAAGTATAATTACTATTTCCTTTGTGCAGATTGAGGAGATGGAGCACAAATTAACTCAAGGCCAGACAGCTAGTAACTGGGAGAGCCGGGATGTAAACCCAGAGAGTGGAGCTCCAGAGTCTATGCTTTTAGCCTCCTCAGAACATTGCAGATCCTGCCCTCTTCTTCTAGCTGGGGAGATGGCCATATGAAAAAATAATTAAGGCACCACAGGTAAAATTTCTTCTTATAGACCAGAGTTGAGGAGAGAAGGTCGAGGGAATAGCACATGCAATGGCCTGTCAACAGGAACCTCTACAGGGGGACCATGAAGAGCAGTAAGCGTGTGGGTGGGGTGAAGACTATTGATTGGGTTATGTAGTTTGTATGTGTCAGCTTCATTGGGCCATGGGGTGCCCAGACATTTGGTCAAATATTATTCTGGGTATTCCTATGAGGGTGTTCCTAAATAAGATTAGCATTTGAATCAGTAGGCTGAGTAAAGCAGATTGCCCTCCCTACTATGGGTAGTCCTCATCCAATCCAATGAAGACCTGAATAGATCCAAAGGGCTGACTCTCCCCTGAATAAAAGTGAATTCTTCCTGCCTGACAGCTTTCAAACTGGAATTTTTTTCCTGCCTTTGAACTAGCGCTGAAACATCAGCTCTCCCTGGATCTTGAGCTTGCCAGGCTTCAGACTGGAACCACACCATTGGCCTTCCTGGTTCTCCAGCCTTCAGACTCAGACTGAAATTACACACAGGCTCTCCTGAGCATCCAGCTCGCCAACTACGAATCCTGGGGCTTACCAGCCTCCATAACTGCTTGAGCCAATTCCTTATAATGAATTTCTCTCTCTCTCTGTTCTCTATCTCTTTCTACATCTTCTATTGGTTCTGTTTCTCTGGAGAACAATTCAGGTAGGAAGTGCTGAGGAGAATGAAAATGAAAGGCAAGTTGTGTCCAAATAATGACAAGTGATTGAGGTCATGGATGAGAAACTAGACAAAGCTGTCTCTTGCCCTTCCACAGAATTCCATGTTAATAAGCAGCCAAGGTAAAACTCTCAGAGTGTCAGGAATCATCAGGGCAAGAGGGGGACAATGGGGAAGGACTTCACAAAGACCATAAAAAAGCAGGGCAAGAGGCATTTGCAGTCCTAATCACAGGATGCATCCTAGAGCTGAAGGCTATTTACAGAGGTCCTAATCCCACCCTCTGATTTACACAAAAGAAGGCTGGGGCCAGGAAAAGGAGTCAGCTTGTCTGAGGTGATGCCTGTGTGCACAGCAGAAAGGGTGTCACCAGTTCTCCCTGAAACACAGTCCAGAACTCACTCCCAAGACTGCGCATCCTCCCACTGACCCAGCTGGCCCTGCCCAAAACACACCCGGGAAACCTTCCCTATGATGTAAAGAATGAGGAAGAGAGGCTGCACGTGTGCACATACACACATACACACATCCCGTGGTTGTCATTTTGAGCCTAATTGTTTTAACACCAGCTGTCAGGGCTGCAAAACTCTTCTCTGGTACCAGTGACCTGCAAGATCTCGAATAACAAGGATGTGTTTAAAAATAGTCCAGATTCCTGGAATTCACCTCTCCTTCTCACCCTCCCTGCTCCATCTTACTGACAGGTCTGGTAAGAACTCCACTTCAAATTTATGAGTACAAAGCCAAAAACTATGATTCAGATTTATTAGGAGTGGTAGAGAAAAGTGGTGGACAAGAGCAGGAGCTGATGAATCAGGGACTCGGGCTGTTTGTCCAGCAAAACAGGCTAGAAATCTTGGCGAAGACTCTCCCCAGTTCTCCTAATGGGATGCCCACTTCTTCCACTGCCCCCAGCCAGGCTCCAGTCCCCCTAGGCAGATAAGCCCCTCAACCACTATGATCTGAACATCCTTTGTTGGCGGTGGGCCAGCCCAGACCCCACAGACTTGGCTCCCTCCACCTCCCAGCAACACGGCGGTGACGAATAAACCAGCACTGCAACCAGACAAACTCAAGGTCAAATCCTGGCACAGCTGCTAACTAGCTGTGGGACTTGACAGTCAAATTCCCAAATATCTTGCAGTCTCAGTTTCCCAACTGTAAAACCTAGTTCCTATGATTGTGCTAAGGATAAATTTGAAGTATAAATTACCCTCCACTCCACACCTGGAAGGTAACGGAAATCCTTAAATATTTGTTCTTTTACTTTCCCTTTGTATGCCCAGCTGTCTTACTCTTTCAAACACTCATTGGTAGCATTAAGTAAGGGAAGTTTTAGTCAGAAGGAGCTACCATGTTTGTGAAGGGGTTCAATCATGGTGTTATTTATGGCATCGAGGAGCTGAAGGCAAGTTCAATGTCCAACCTTGAGGAAATGGCCAAGTTAAGATTCATTTCTTCTAAGAAGTCATGTGCAGGCATTCAAATTCTATTTTACTGACATGAGAAAATGCATATAATATGATGTTAAGAGAAAAATTCAGCATGCATATTGTATTTATAATATCTTCTCATTAATGTGAATGAAAATACTAAAATAAAATTAGGCAAAATGTTGACAGACTGGTACTGGGTAGAGGCCTTATCAGTGAGAGTTTTCTCTTCATTTGTGCTTTTCTATTTCCAGAACAAAATGTTTAAAGGAATAAATCAATGGTCTCCAGATTTTTAGTTTCAAAAGAGAAGAACAGGGATGACACTGTGGAGAACAAAAAGTCTCTTCCTAGACACCAAAATAAATTAAAAGTTCTGGAAAAAAAAAGCTGTTTTCCATCTTTAACCAAGTAGTGAGGAGACCCAAAGAGGTGGAGGAAATGAGTCTTGTTCTACATTTGGGTTGACTGGTAAAGAAATGAGTTGAGAGGAAACTTTAAAAGAACTGGCTCCTGTCCTGCAGATGGGGTGGGCATGACTGTGTGCAGACAGAGCCCACCAGTCACTTTGGGACAGCACGAGACACTCAGCTCCAGGCCACATGCAAGTTACGGGGCAGGGTTGAGAAAGCTTCTCCAAGATTTAAGACCAACTAGGACAACTCTTGTGTTGCTTATAAACAATTGAGAGGATTTAGAGAAATACAAGAGAGGGAGATAGTCTGGTTGCACTGTTTCCATATGACTTACCCAGACCATGGGGTTTAGTTAACAGAGATTTCCATCTGTGAAAGCAACCAAAAACTCTGTCCTTGGAGGAGTTAGGAGCACCTAACCCAACACATTCATATTATAGATGAAGAAACAGACCCATGGAGGTGAAGTGGGTTTTTTTTCCCAGAGTTATGGAGCCAATTAAAGACATATTTTGGATAAGAATCAAGCCCTCCTGACTCCTAATCCTGTCTTCTTTCCACTAATTCTGGATGATGAAGTCCACACTTAGAAGCCTGTGTGAAGCTCTATGGAGAAGGGGGCAGGAGCAGAGGCTGGTGCAGCCTTTCTGCCCTGGCACCCTCTAGGAAGAAATAAGGTCACTGCAGCTAAACCCTCCACAAGGCTGAAATGGGATCCAAATGAGAAACAAGTAACGATGCATCACAGCATACTGTTTTCTTCCTCTCTGGGCACTTAATCGCATTTTGATATACACATATTACATGTTTGGGAGCATCATTGTTCTTTCCTCTCCTCAAGCCTTTGCCTTTCTGTGTAGGAAGGTGTACCCCTCCCCTAACTTAAAACAAACCCTAGACATATCTGAAATCCCAATCTAGGCAGAGAAAAGAACAGAACAGTCACTGGATTTATACGTAATAATTTAGCACACAGGAAATGAGAAATGGAACTAACATTTACTGAACACATGCCAAGTGTTAGAGACCATACATGTATTTTCTCCTCTTACTCATAAACAACTCAGAGTCATCCAGTTAGGAAGTGGTCTCTTTATAACGCACTGACCTGAGGATCCCTCAAATAGAAGCTGAAGGAAACAACTAGGAAGGGACAGGGTCTTGATTCTCAGATACTCAAACTATTATCTCATTGACGATAGTACAAGTTTATTCCAACTAAGCAGAAACTTGTCTGATGTCTAAAGAAAAATTCTCCTCTCCCTTCTAGAACTCAGCCCTGGATGGCACTTCCGGGCCAGCCAGGCTCACTCCATAACTGCCTCTGGGTCCACGGGCCTCCACAGAGATGAAGGGCTGCTGTTACTGCTGCATCTTGGGAGCTCACTAGAGTAAGGAAAGGAGAGCAAAGAGAGAGCCCATGTGTTGAAGTGAAGCTGGGAGGAGACAAAGAAGGAACTTCTGGCCTGCACGCCTCAGAACCTTACTGAATCTGAGTTACCACACCATCCCCGCTGGGCCTCCCAGAGCCAGTCACAGGTGAGAAGCATGCGGGCTCTGGATCCAGTCCCACTGATGACCCAGGAGACCTTAGGGTACTCACATCCTTTCACACTTCAGATCTCCCCAGTCTATACGCACTCTCTCACCGCCCCCTCGCCCCACAGCACTTCCTTCCAACAGACCTCAGGTTTCTAATCAGACCTTTGGGATTATAAGGATACCTCTGCTTTTCTTCTCTAGTAGATGCCTTAAGAGAATAAATCCATGTTCTTATTGCATGGGTTCCAAAGAATGTAGACCCATTCCAGGTTCTTGCCAGGGAGTACAAATCACTTCAAACCACTTCTTCCTCTGTGCACTTTGTTCAAGGCATGTCCCTTTCAAGAACGCTCTGCTCTCCCTTGTCCTGGGAGGGCCAGCACAGTCCTCCACAAGGACCCTCCCCTCTGAATTCTAAAAGCCTCTATGGCATACTTTCTTCATATTGTAATTACTCATGTCCGTATATGATCTTCCCTCCTAGACTGAACTTTTCAGGGGAAGAATCACTTGGTGTACAGACGTGGCAATTTTATAACCCTTTAAGAGACCTAACACTCAGCAGTGTTTGTCATGCTTTTCATTGCTGGGGGAGAAAAGAACTGTAGAGAATATAAATTGACCAATACATATAGCAAGTGGAAAGGGATAGGGGTGGTAAATGTTCAAATCCCCTCCTGCTAGCCCAGCACAGGAGGCTCTCAGTAACATCCCTGACAGGTGATACTCTGTTGACAACTAATTGCTCTCCCCCTGACCATGGGACAGACTGGCCCATGAGTTCAGTAACTCAAGCATTGTCTTCTCCAATCCAGCCCCACTACCATCATGGCTGACTGAGGAGCACAGCACTGGGGACTTACAGGGCCAGGAAAAGGAGACAAAGGGGAAATGGAGCACAGTCTTCATCCTCAGACTCTGGTGCCCATTCCAGCTGGGATGTAAAACTCAATCCTGGAAATAATCTGGGTACAGTTACTAAACAAGGCACGTTTGGATGGAAACCAGTCTTGCGTGAGAGATTTGAACAGGAGGCCCTCATGGGAGCTCCAAAGCCCAGAGAAAGGAGATGACTGGCCCAGTTAAGGGCAGTGCTGAGGGCAGACCCCAATTTCACAGCTCTAGGTTGGGGGCTCTACACACTGTGCTGCCTCAGCTCACAAAATTCACAGCCAGGAAGAATTCAGAAGGGAGGCTCAGCTGGGACTAAACAGGTTAATTCAGGAAGGACCACCCTCTACCCTAAAGCAACTTAGCCTTGAAGTAATTAATGTTGTTTTTTTTTTTTACTATGTACTTGCTCTATGGCAGACACTAACAAAGCAGAGAGGAAGCTGCACGGCACCTGCCTGAGGAATGATCACATTCTATCAGAGGGACAAGTATATCACTGTCATCATCATCATCCCCATCACCACCACCATCACCACCAGCACCATCACTACCATCACCCCCATCATTATCACCACCACCATCATCATCACCATCATTATGACAACCATCACCACCACCACCATCACTACCAACCCCATATTATTACTACCATCATCACCACCATGATCATCAACACCACCATCATCACCACCACCACCACCACCATCAACCCCATCATTATTATCACCACCACCATCATCACCACTTGTATTAACACCACCACCACCATCACTACTAACCCCATCATTATCACTACCATTGTCACCACCACGATCATCAGCAGCAGCACCGCCACAATCAACCCCATCATTATCACCACTGCCATCATCATCACCAGTTCTATCAACACTACCACCACCAGCACCACCACCACCACCACCATCACCCCATCTTCATCAATATTAGTGACAGCTTTGGTCATCATAGCTACCATACTTATACAAATACTATAATACCTAATCTGTGTTAGCACTGTGGGTTACATTCATCATCTCTAATCCTCAAATAAACTTTTAGTAGTAGAAATCATGATGCCCATCTTAAAAATGAGCCAAATAAGCCTCAGAGAAGCTACACAACCTATCCAATGTTATGTCGTAAGAACTGGGATTCTGATGTGGGTCTATTCGACTGCAAAACCTTCCCTCTTTCTGTTTTTCCAGGCTGCCTCCATCAAGAAATAATTATGGTAACACATGATAAATACTCTAACAGCCATAGGTAAGGAACTCTGGGAGCACAGAGAAGGGTGTGGTTAATCCTGCCTGGAATAGTGAGCAGGAAGTTCACAGAGGAAGATACAGTCAAGGTGAACCTTTGGGAAGGCTTTCGAATCCTGGTAGAAAGACAGATGGCCATATGTTTCAAGGAGAAGGAGGGACATGTACAAAAACAGGGTGTGGGAAGGAGTGTTGGGCGATGAGTGTACAGAAGGTCCTGGAGCATTGCATGAGTGAGTAATTAGTGAGTGAGGGAGAACAGTGACAGCTGGGACCAGAATGTAAGGGCCTCATCCCCTGAGCTGCAAAATGGAATTAAGTCTCTGAGTTTGGAGAAGTCCCGGGAGTCTTGAGCCAGAGAAGTGAGATGCTCAAATCTGTCTTTAAAAGTTCACTGTGAGATAAATATATCAACAAGGATGTTTATCATTCTGATGTTTATAAAAAGTGGCAACTGCCGACCGGGTCAGCAATAGGAAGCTGGTTAAATGAACTCGCTGCTCACTCATACCATGGAAAACCACGCAGTCATTGAAAATGAAGGCATGTATGATGCAGCAATTCATCTTGTGGGTATACACCCAAAAGAAGTGAAAGCAGGGACTTGAAGCGATATTTGGACACCCATGTTCATTGCACACTATTTACAATAGCCAAAAGGTGGAAGCAACCCAAGTGTCCATGAATGGATAAGTTGATAAACTAAACATGGTCTACACATACAATGGAACATTGTTCAGCTTTAGAAAGGAAGAAAATTCTGATTCTAATGTATGCCACAACATGGATGAACCCTCTGGTTTGGATTTCACTCCTCAATAAAAGGAAAGAACTGCTAAGAAAAAGGCTCATTTTATACCAGTTCCCTTGCTTCCAGCTTGGGATGCTGCTCTGTTAGTTGGAGCTGTGGCAGCCAATTTATGACCATAAGGAACAGGTCAGGAAAGTCACAGAGACAAGGGTCCAATGTCCTAACATTCTTAAATTGCTAGACCATTCTTGGAAATGCCCATCTCCAGCATCTTGTCCTGTGAGATAATTAAATGCTTTTGTTATTTGGCCTCTGTTAACTGAGTGTTCTGTTCCTTGACACCAAATGCATCTCAAGTAATAAGCCTTCCTCAAGACCAGGTGATAATGGGAGAGTTTTTGTTGATCTGGCAGCAAAACCTGGGTCCAAACGATCATTTGATGCCTGAAAACCAGTACTTCCCTTATAACAGGTCAGACTTCTGCAGCCCTTTACGTGCACAAAGAAATAAAGCTATTAGCTATCAACACCACGATTGCCATCAATTATCAAGGAATCTAGTGCAGAACAGATTACACCAAACCCACAGAGGAAGACAGGCTGGTGGAGCCAGCTCTTCTCTCCCCTCCTCCCCCAGCAAAGCACACCTAGTGAAAGATGCAGGAAGCAAAACAAAAGTGGGAAAGCTCTACTGAGATTTCATCTACTCAGATGCAAGGGTGGCCCAGGCAGCACTGTGGGTACCTGAAGTTCATCTTTGGTGGCCCTGGCTTCATTCTAGGCTCCTTCCCTGGGCTTGCTCCCCTTCCCTTGAGGTGGAAGAGGTAAAATTCAGGTGAGTGTAGCAACCAGCAGGAAAGGAGCTTGAGGTCACGAGGTGGATGGCAGGGCTGAGGCGTGTAGGACCCTGAGCAAATAAACCAGGACTGAGTGAGGAAAGAGGGGGAAGCATGGGTCCGCGTTTTTCTGGCTGTTGCTTGCAGGGACTGAACTGCATTTCTGACTGTTGCATTTGCTAAAGCGGGAGGACGGTGAAGCCCTGTGCCAACCAGGGCCTGCCAGCTCTGCGTCTGCACCTCACTTGTGACACCTGTGGAGAAGCTGCCGGTTTAACCAACCATTCTTTCATTTTATTCTCACAATGCTCTGTCCTGTTCAAACACCCTTGCTGGCTCCCACCGTCTACAGAATCAAGCTCGATCTCTTTTATCCAGTCATGCACAATACCCCACCACACAAGCCTCATCTCCCACTTGGCTCTAATGTGTACCCCAAAGGCTGGCCCAGGCACTCAGGCAGGTGGGCAATGCATGAAAAACTGCTACCTACCCCAAGTATGTCTCTGATTCCCTCTTCCTCAGATTGTAGCATCCCATCCCTTGCTGTGATCAGCCCCTGCGGGGGCTCCACAGGCTTCCTACAGAGTCTACCAGCAGACGGAACACATCTGTCTGGGCTGAGGTGCTACTGGGAGCCTGGGTGAGTCACACACCAAGCTGATCATATCATGCAAAGCAACCCAGTCATAGGGCCCCAGGCCTATGAAAAAGAGAACCTGTGTCCCCTGCAGCCTGGTGGCTCTCCTGGAGCTGAAGGATACCATTGAGATGCAAGAAGACCAAGCTCAAAAAGAGCAAGGGCTAGAGGGAGTCATTTATTTTTTCATATTTTAATAAGGTGGTTTTATTTTTTTATTTTTTTTTATATTTTTGTTATTATATTATGTTAGTCACCATACAGTACATCCCTGGTTTCCGATGTAAAGCTCGATGCTTCATTAGTTGCGTATAACACCCAGTGCACCATGCAATACGTGCCCTCCTTACTAGCCATCACCAGTCTATCCCATTCCCCCACCTCCTCCCCTCTGAAGCCCTCAGTTTGTTTCTCAGAGTCCATAGTCTCTCATGCTTTATTCCCCCTTCTGATTACCCCCCCTTTCTTTATCCCTTTCTTCCCCTACTGATCTTCCTAGTTCTTATGTTCCATAAATGAGTGAAACCATATGATAATTGTCTTTCTCTGCTTGACTTATTTCACTTAGCATTATCTCCTCCAGTGCCATCCATGTTGCAGCTTAAACTGTTGTCTAAAGTTGTGGAAGGAGGTTTGTTAGCACACACAAGGAGCCAAGCCCCCAGTTACACATCTCCTAGAAAGTCAGTAGATGTGGGTTGGTTCTATTCCGTAATTTCTTGGCCTTTGGCAAGTCACTCCATAGTAATCAATCAATGTCTCTTCCTCCCTCTCTCTCTCAGTGAAAAGAGACAAGGGCCTGCTGGAAATAGCATGAACTTTGGAATAAGACAAATTTGGGTTCAAAATTGGTCCCAGTCATTCTTCCTTCCACAGAACACCTGACCAGTACTCCTCAAAACTGTCAAGGTCATCAAAAACAAGAAAAATCTGAGAAACTGTCATAGTCTAAAGGAGTCTAAGGAGACATAGTGGCCAAAAAGCAATGTGATATCCTGGACAGGATTCTGGAACAGAAAAAGGGCACTGGGGAAACTAAGGTAATCTGAATAAAGTATGGACTTCAGTTTATAATAATGTATCAATATTGGTTTATTCAGTGTGACACATATTCCATAGTAGTGTGAGGTACTAATAATATGGGAAACTGGGTATGAAATATATGGAGACTCTCTGCATTACCTTTGCAATAATTCTGTAAACCTAAAGCAGTTCTAAAATACAATGTTTGTTAAAACATAATAAAAATAACTGGTTCCAGGAGCACCTGGGTGGCTCAGTCAGTTAAGCCTCCAACTTCAGGTCATGATCTCAGGGTCATGGGTCCGAGCCCCACATCAGGCTCTGTGCTCAGTGGGGAGTCTGCTCGAGATTCTCTCTCCCTCTCTCTCTGCCCCTCCACCCACTCTCACATGCATACTCTTTCTCTCAAATAAATAAATAAATAAATAAATATCTTTGAAATAATAATAATAATAACTGGTCCCAACTCACTTATCAAATGGAATAATGATATGTACCTCATGGGGGTGATACAGCCCATGTAAAATGCCTTTCTAACACAACACCTAGCACACAATCTGTGCTCATTAAACTTTTTTTTAAATTTCACCCAAGAAATGTATTTATGAGTCAATAATGACTCATTCCTATAATGACAATAATGAGTCCACTTTCAAAATTTCCCAATTTTCTCCAAAATGTCCTTTATAGCTTTTTTATTCTTTTTCCTTTTTTTTAATGTATGTTAGTCACCATACAGTACATCTTTAGTTTTTGATGTAGTGTTCCATGATTCATTATTTGCGTATAACACCCAATGCTCATTACAACATGTGCCCTCCTTAATACCCATCACCGGGCTAACCCATCCCCGCACCTCCCTCCCCTCTGAAACCCTCAGATTGTCTTCTGGAGTCCATAGTCTCCCAGGGTTTATCTCCCCCTCTGACTTCCCCCATTCAGTTTTTCCTTCTCTCCCCTAATGTCCTCCATGCTATTCCTTATGTTCCACATAAAAGTGAAACCATATGATAATTGTCTTCTCTGCTTGACTTATTTCACTTTGTCTAATCCCCTCCAGTTCCATCCATGTCAATGCAAATAGCGGGTATTCATCCTTTCTGATGGCTAATATTCCACTGTATATAGAACCACACCTTCTTTATCCATTTGTCTGTTAAAGGGCATCTCGGCTCCTTCCGCAGTTTGGCTATTGTGGATATTGCTGCTATGAACATTGGAGGGCATGTGCTCCTTCTTTTCACTACATCTGTATTTTTGGGGTATCCAGTAGTGCAATTCTTGGGTCATAGGGTAGCTCTATTTTTAACTTTTTGAGGAACCTCCATACTGTTTTCCAAAGTGGCTGTACCAACAGTGTAAGAGGGTTCCCCTTTCTCCACAACTCCTCCAACATTTGTTGTTTCCTGCCTTGTTAATTTTTGCCATTCTAACTGGTGTAAACGTGGTATCTCATTGTAGTTTTGATTTGAATTTCCCTGATGGTTAATGATGCTCAACCTTTTTTCATGTGTCTGTTAGCCATTTGTAAGTCTTCTTTGGAGAAGTGCCTGTTCATATCCTCTGCCCATTTTTTTGACTTGAATATTTGTTTTTTGGGTGTTGAGTTTGAGAATTTCTTTATAGATCTTGGATACCAGCCCTTTATCTGTAATGTCATTTGCAAATATCTTCTCCCATTCCATGGGTTGCCTCTTAGTTTTGTTGACTGTTTTCTTTGCTGTGCAGAAGCTTCTTATCTTGATGATGTCCCAAAAGTTCATTTTTGCTTTTATTTCCCTTGCCTTTGGAGACGTGTCATGAAAGAAGTTGCGGTGGCCAATGTTGAAGAGGTTATGGCCTAGCTCTTCTCTATGATTTTGATGGATTCCTGTCTCACATCGAGGTCTTTCATCCATTTAGAGTTTATTTTGTGTATGGTGTAAGAGAATGGTCGAGTTTCATTCTTCTGTATATAGCTGTCCAGTTTTTCCAGCACCATTTATTGAAGAGACTGTCTTTTTTCCATTGGATGTTTTTTTCCTGATTTGTTGAAGATTAGTTGACCATAGAGTTGACAGTCCATTTCTGGAGTCTCTATTCTGTCCCTTTGATCTATGTGTCTGTTTTTGTGCCAATACCATGCAGTCCTGGTGATCATGGCTTTGTAATATAGCATGAAGTCAGGCAACATGATGTCCCCAGATTTGTTTTTCTTTTTCAACATTTCCTTGGTGTTTCAGGGTCTTTTCTGGTTCCATACAAGTTTTAGGATTATTTGTTCCAGCTCTTTGAAAAAATGCCAATGGTATTTTGATAGGGATGACATTGAAAGTATAAATTTCTCTGGGCAGCATAGACATTTTAACAATGTTTATTCTTTCAGTCCATGAGCATGGAATGTATTTCCATCTTTTTGTGTCTTCTTCAATTTCTTTCATAAGTGTTCTGTAGTTTCTAGAGTACAGATCCTTTACCTCTTTGGTTAGGTTTATTCTTAGGTATCTTATGGTTTTTGGTGCTATTGTAAATGGAATCAATTCCCGAATTTCTCTTTCTACAGTTATAGTGTATAGAAAAGCAACTGATTTCTGTGCATTTATTTTATATCCTGCCACATTACTGAATTGCTGTATGAGTTCTAGTAATTTGGGGGTGGATCTTTTGGGTTTTCCACATAAAGTATCATGTCATCTGTGAAGAGAGAGAGTTTGACTTCTTCTTTGCCAATTTGAATACCTTTTATTTCTTTTTGTTGTGTGATTGCTGATGCTGGGACTTCTAGTGCTATGTTGAACAACAGTACTGCCAAGCCTCTTTATTGTCCTTTAGTCTAAAACAGCAGCCCCTCTTACCTTTTCTTCTATCATAACATTGACTCAGAGTGAAACCAGATATTCTCAGGAGGCCAAAGAACACAAGTTTCCTCTCCCATCCAAGTACTAACCAGGCCTGACCCTGTTTAGCTTCTGAGATGAGATGAGATTGGGCGCGTTCAGGATAGTACAGTCGTAGACTGACCACTGGCTTCTTACCACGGCAGCCGCTGAAATCTGGCTAGAGTGACATGGCCATTTTTATTCATAACCTCCTGTTATGCCATGCAATGCCTACTATGAGCTAGGCATTTTGCTATGCACACCGCATCCTTTGCCTCTACATTTCTCAGCAGCCCTATCAAGTCAAGATTATTATTCCAATTTGACAGATGAGAAAACTGAAGCTCAGAACAGTTAAGTAACTTGCCCAAACCACAGCAGTCACCAGCAGAGCTAGAATTTGAACTCTGGCACCAAACTCATGTGTCTTCCCACTCACTGCAGTCCCTTCAGGAAACCCCCACCAACTGGGAGAGACTTACATGGAAACAAGCCATTACAACAATACAATGACAAAAGTGCCGTCGCATAAGCAAGTGGGGAATGCCACAAGAACCAAGAGAAAGGAAATGTGGACTGTCATGGGAGACCAGCAGGGCTACAGGGACAGGAGTCCCAGGTGGGGCCTTGGGGGGAAGTGGTATCCTGCCCTAGAGCCACAGAGTGGACGGAATTCTCCAGAAGGGCATGGGTACATGGCAGATGAGACTGGAAACGAGGTGAGCACCAGGCTGAGAAGCGTCCTGAAAGTTTTCATTCATTCATTCATTCATTCATCCATTCAACAAGTACTTAGGAAGATTCTACTAAGTGCCAGGCTTATCCTAGCTGCTTACCACAGAAAACAAAAGGCGCAAAGACCCTTGGCCACGGGGAACTTACAATCTAATGGGGAAGGAGAGAGTAAACAATCAAGTGATACAGATGGCCTTAAGTCTTACGGAGAATAAAGCAGAGAGGGGACAGGGACAGACGGTTGTGATTTTTAGTAGATAGAAAGGCCTCAGTGAGAGATTTCAGTAAAGACCTGAAGTAGGGAGTGAAGGGGGCTGCTAGTGGTAAGAATGCAGAAGAGGAACGATTGAGTCAGAGACAGCCACCAAGGCAAAGTGGCCAGCTAAGAGCTGCACCCTACTCTGGAGTCCCCTGAAGGGTCCATGTGATACCAGAGGAGTGACACTCATATACCTATAGGAGTGATGAAACTGTTCAGGCATGTTCGTGCCAGCATCACGCTGCCAGCTTTGGGACCATCCGCTGTGTCAGTGATGGAGGCCCTTAGCTCTTTTTATGCCCAGTAAGGACCCGAGGGAGGAGAATGTGGAACATGGCATGCAGGGCCTTGAAGCCCCTCTCAGCGCACACGGAGAAATCCACCTACTTCAACTGTGCCTAGGGTCAGCCCTGCAGAAGTGATCCCCAGCCTGGCATTCCAGGCATGGGACCCTCACCACATCCCTACAGCCCACTCTGACTGCCAGCATGGAGACACATGGGAAAGTAATGGCCTGAGCCGATTTGGGATCTCAGCTGCTTTGAGAACTGCTGTGCAGGTAAATTTCACCTAGCAAGTTACTTTACGTGTCTGTGCTCCCATTTTCTCATCTGTGAAATGGGGGTAATATTGACACCTATCTCATAAGAAAGATTACATGAATTAACAAGCGAAAAGTATTCACGACACCATTTTCACATAGTAGGAGCTCAATAACTGTCTATCTATTATTAGTGTTGTTCTAAACGCTGCCATTATTATTATTAGCATTGTTATGGGCAGTAACCCCAAACTACACTCTTAGTAGACCTAAGAGCTTCCAGCACCATGGGGGAGGGAGGAGAGCTGGAAAAATGTAAGCAATGGGCAAGATACCCCCTCTTCCCACCACGTGTCTTCCACCCCTCACTGTCTGTTCCCATCTTCTTCTTTTCCAATTTAGTGCCCTCATTTCTCTGGCTTAATCTTGGTTTTGATAGTCTTCCCCAGTACATGCATTAGCAGCTCATTAATTACCACAAACAAATACATTTTGCCTCATGTCAGGCCACTTTTAATCCACTGCTGTAACAAACGCAACTCCATTCTAATAACTGTCAACGCCTCTAGGACATCTGTCATCCAAGTCTTGGCTGTCATGCCCTGGTCCCCCAAGAATGAGGCAGTGCCTAGTTGAGTTGCAGTATGTTGGCTTATAAGAGCAACAAGAGCCCTTCTACATCTTTAGGCCACACCCGGCCTCAGTCTAGAGATAAAAATGAGGCCCAGAGAGGGGAAGTGAATTTCCCAAGGTCACATAGCCGACTGGGGGCCAAGTTGAAATGCGAACCTGGGTTTCTAAGTTAACGTGTATGAAACGCTTACTATACACCAGGTACTTCATCTTCACACTGACCCTAAGGCACAGGGACCATCAATACCTCTGTCTTACAGAGAAAGACACCAGAGCTTAGAGAAGTTACAGATCCTGCCCAAGATCTCCTGCTATAGGTAGGGAGATGCAGGAGGAGGAGGCTGAGAAAACTCACCTGAGCCACCAGCTGGTTTTCTAGGGGTCTCTCCATCAAGGAGGAGAGGAAAGGAGTGTCTGTGAGAGAGAAAGAGGAGAAGGATTTACCACAACACTTCACAAGGTGAGGTAGAGAAATACTGACTCTTAAGGCCAAAGAGGTGCCGGGTCGGGACACAAGGCTGTGTGTACTTATTTGAGATTTTTGCTCATGGTTCTCCAGCCGTCTGCCTGGAAGGGCTCAGGCTGGGTCACCTGGCAGAGGCAGGATGCAGACGGTGAAGGACTGACTTCTGCACCAGCAATTGTCTCCCCAGATTCATTAAGAGAGACACTTAATATTTGGTCCCTTTTTGTGAAATCACAGATGCAGGCAGCATCTGGCCCAGATCTGTGTTGCTGATGGGAACCACACCACCCATGAATCCATAACTAGTGGAGAGAAGAGTGTATCCCTGCAATTGGTGTGGAAACCAGCATCTGCATATTTATACTGATTCTCCACCCTGGCTTTGCAGAATGAATTAAAAATGAAAACCTACTTCAGAGGGGTTCCTTAAGTAGGAAAGATTTGCTATAGCAAGTCCAGGGGCCATAGAAGGACCTCTAAAGTCATCCCGTTAAGGTTGCCTTAACAGGGGCCGTCTTCCAACCCACCTGTACCCAAAGCATTCCTGTGGGGGGTCCCTGTGAGGCCACCAACCTCTTGCAGCATCTGCACTCCTCCACCACTTGTCAGGGCTGTAGGACAGACCCAAATCATCCCAGGCCACTGCGTGAAAACTCAGCTTTGTCCAAACACTTCTTTACTCACACGGCAGACAGGCCTAACGGGCCAGAAGGGATTTGTGAGGCTCTCCAGATCCATCATAATCTGAGTGTTTAAAGGTCCCCAAATGCCCATTTAGACAATCCACATTTTCTAACAGCTAGTAAATACTCTGGGACCGGGTCAGCATTTTTAAAGGTCCTTAAATAGCTCATTTGCATAATCCATATTTTCAGAGCCCCTAAGCATTTGTCCTACCTACATAATCTCAATCTTTATTATGCGTGAGGAAGAAAAGGGCTCCCAAGGAGCGTAGCAGCCCTTCACATCCCTTCTGGGAGAATTGATTCTTGTTTTTTAAAATGACCACATTTTCAAAAGCAGGCACGGAGCTAACCACAAAAGGAAAATATTTAAAGGGAAGCTGTTAACCTGCGTAGGCCTGCAAATGTTCTTTCCTTGAAGGCAGAAAAATCCCCTGCGGGCTCCCAAGGATACTAATTACACAACTGGCCCCTGAAAACACTTCAATTAAGGTCAGAGGCCTCCCCCTCCCTCCTCCACCCCTGTTGGTTCCCTCCTGGAGGCCAGGAAGGAAGAACAGAGGTTCACGTGAACAACTTTCTCAGCCTCGATTTTCCAGCTGGGTCTCAGCTCAAAGCCTTTCCTGGGATAAGGAAAGGCAATTCGCTAAGAGAAATTCAGGTGTCAGGATTGTGGGCCGTTCAGTGCACATTCTGAGTAAAGCCTTTGCCCAGTGGGCCATGGGAAAGTTGACTCCTGCTCTTATCAGAATAGAGGCCCGGGGACAGTGAGAAAAAGCCCCTTGTAAGATAAATCCAAGGCAAGAAAGACTCACATTACCGCCCCTCTGTTCTCTGGGATGGAAAAACAATCTGTACCGTTAGGAAGGACATCCAAATTCTGAAACACCTGCCACCACAGGAAAAACATGGAGACCCTCCCCAACATCAAGCTGAGCCAAAGAAGCCGGGCCAGGAAGAGTCCACATGATGCCGTTCTACAGACTTCTAGAATAGACAAAGCTACTCTATGACGGAAGAAGCCACGATGGTGGTTGCACGGGAGTTAGAGCTGGAAAGATGTGTGGACATTTCTAAGGTGCTGATAATAGCTTGATCTAGGTTCTGTTTACCTGGTGTAGTTTACTCCGGGAAAATGCACAGAGCTATACACTTTTTTTTTTTTTTGAGGCAATCCAAATCCCCTTAGTTCCACTTTCAACTTCCCCAGTTTCTTCTAGCATTGCTCTTAAATCCCCACACCCTGCCCCTTTATGCTCTTCTGGGGATACCGGGATGCCCAGTTATCTGTGAAAAAGGGTTCCTCATTTTGTGTCCAGATTGTTGATTGAAGAAAAGTCCGGGGGGGGGGGGAGTGATGGGAGGGGAGTATTCATAGTAACAAGGATGTCTCTAAATGGTCTGGTGGTTTCTTTGCTGTTCTTTGCCCCTTAACTCCCACATCTGCTAGAAACCCCACCACCTTAGAAAGGGGTACCTAGTTGGGCGCAGGGAATGACAAAAAAATCTCAGCCAGGTGTAGCAAAGACGGATGTCAGCGTGTTGAATGTCTTTGAAGCTGGGAATGGGCGTTAGGCCAGGTGCCTGGGTTTCTCCATCCTTGGGCAGGCTGCGGGGCTGGCCCAACTTGAGACCCACCTCCAGGTCCTGCAGAGAGGGGCTGGAGCTCAGAACCAGAAAGAAAGAGGGGATAGAGAAAGCCAGGGAGGGATCTGGGGGAGAGAGATGACAGGGTGGGGAGGAGGAAAGGAAGAAGAAAGAAAATTGACCTGTATTGAGGGGTGGGCTGGGTGCGGGTCGGTGTTGGTGCCAACAGATCAGATCTGGGTCTCTAAATCTCCGCTCTTTCTGGCCCGGGGCTGGGCGGGGACGACCAGGGAAGGCAGAGCCACTTCTTCAATGCGGCTCTCGGCAGATCCTTCGCTAACACCCTGCCCTGCTTGCTCCCCAGCTCGCCACTCCTCCTGCCTTCCCCCGCCCCACCCCAGCGGCGCCGAGCGCGCTCACCCCTCCGCCCTCCGTCCTCTCCCCTTCGGAACCCACTGGCTAGGCGCTTCCTCTGAGCGCAGCCTGCCTGGCCGAGGGACGCGCGCCCCGGCGATGGGCAATTGGACGGGAGGTTAGACCGAGAGCGCGATTTCTGGGTGGGACCTTCCTCCCCCCAGACCGCGGCCCCTGAGCCTCCGCCCCGGGATGGTGCGGGCACGCTCCGCGCAGCAGGTTGGCGCCGCGGCCGCGGGTGACGTCGCGCGCCCGGGCTGGCGACCCCGGGTGAGTGCACGCGGGGCGCGGGCACCGCGCTCGCCCCCGAGCCTTCCCCACCCGGAGCCTGGAGACCCTACCGCCCCGCTCGGCCCAGCGCCCCTTCGCCTTCGCTCGCGCGCCCCCGCGCCGGGTCCCCCGGGCTGTCACCAGAAGTCCCCGTCCGCGCCCCGAGAGCGCCGCCCGCCGGCTGGCCGCGGGGGCACGGAGCCCTGGGTGGGGGCGTTCCGAAACCCCCGCCTTCCTTGTCACGGCGGGGAATGACATCATTCCCCTGGAGCCCTCGCCCCTACGCCTTCGCCTGCAGTGGCCACCGTCCGAGAGCCACTGAGGCGTCCCCGCCTGCTCTCAACCCCCTCTCCTCCACACCCCGGCTCGGAGCCAGCACATCTTTGCACACACCCCCCCCCCCCCCCCCCCCCCCGCCTCACTCTTCCCACACCGAGCCTTCAAAGCCCAGAGCCAGGTTAGCCTCCTCTACCTCGATTTTCCCAATTCCTTCTTAACTTCCATGTCTTGTCAGATCCTCCCAAGCCCAAATCCTGAGCAAGTCACCTTTCAGATGATAATAGATAGATAGGATAAATGGATAGATAGATGGATATACATAGATGATAGAGTCATATAGTTAGATAATAGTTGGACTCATGGGCAATAGAGATAGATAAATGATAGATAACTATAGATACATGATAGATGGATAGAAAGATGGCGGATGGATGGATGGATATATGTATAGATAAATGAATATATACAAAAAACCGGGGACTCCAGTCTGGCCAGGACAGTACCCAGGCTTTCACAACCTGCTCCGTAGAAATGAAGCTGTAGGGTCCCAGCTGTGATAAACTGTGCAAACCGTAAGATGCTTCCAGCAGCTTACCCTGGACACCCAAGTTCTGCCTGCAGACAGCATGAGCACAGCTCCAGTTCTGCAGGGCTTGCCTACTGGCATTGCCAGACTCATTCATCCATTCTTTCCACAAGCATCTGTTGACCTACTGTGTAGTCACACACTGCTGTGTCCTGTCAGCCAGAAAGCAACAGGGTGTGTGCCTACTTGCTAGGGGCTGATGTTCTGATATCAGACCCCCACACAGGAACTCCATGTGATAGGTGCCCCGGAACAGGCGTTGGATGGAGAATTATGAAACACAAAGGAAGGAAAGCATTTGACCTGGGTCTTGAGAAATAAGTTGGGGAGAGTCCCAAGAGAAGGAAAGGCATTTCAGGCAGAGGCACCAGGATGTCCCCATAGGAGTGGTGGGCCTGATCTCCTAGGTTCGGGGACAGTCTGGCGGCACTGGGCGGCCAAGTGGGTAGTGCACACTGTTCGGAGAAGAGTGGGAGGTGGCCGAGGCCAGGTTGAAAGGGGCTCCGACCATCAGCCTATCTCATCTGTTGCTGAGTCCTCTGCTAGACCTGTCCCCAGGCACTTAAGGTGACGTAAGTGAACTCCCAGGCTTCTTGGCCAGATCTTCAAACTATGGACATGTGATAATACAAGAGTTAATCAGCCCTCTTACAGGAAGGGCTCCGGATGTCAAAGGGTTACACTACTGTCAGCAGGCTCTCCATCTGTCTGACCTAAATCCCCCCACCCACCCAGGACTGCCTCCTCCTCAGGGTGACTCAGCTCATGCCTCACTTCCTGACACCAGCTGAGATGTGTAATTGGTTACCATAGTGATCCGAAGGAGCCAGTTCATACCTTTCTTTCTTGGGTGTCTAAATTGCTCCTGAAATGAACGCTGGGGCACAGCTGCTCACCTGCAGAGGTATTTGACAGGCGGCATCTCCAGGCCTTCTTGCCTTGCATGAAGTCGGAATGGGGGTAATGGTAGGAAGGGGGGACCTCATGACAGATGCCTCCACCATGGCGATGCTAGGCTGGTATTTCTTTCCGAACGATTCAGGTCTCCAGAAGAAGAGGGACAGAGAAAATGAACGAGGAGCTAGAACTACCATCAGAGTTTAGTGTCTGTGGAAAAAACAGGATTTTCCACTACTCCAGGTCATGACACATACGTACCCTTCAAGAATACACTTGGGAGAGAGGCACACTTTTTTTGTCCAATGTTATCATTCTCATCAAAGTAACATGCACACACACAAACACACACACACCTAAACACACATAGAGCACCATAATACTATTTCTGAAACATAGTCCCCTTACTCTCCTGCCTCAAACCTTCAGTAGGTCCCCAGTGCCAAGAAGACCAACCTCCTCAGGCTGGCCCTAGGCTCCTTTTAAAGCTCTCTCTCATGATGTGGCTAGTAACCACCCTTGCTGCCCCTGACAGAGTCCCACCACCCCCAGCGCCACAGCCTCAGCAGACTACTTCCTGCTTCCCACAGGTTCTCCAGCCACCGTGTTTATCCCAAGCTGACCCTCTGCGTGGACAGCCTTTGCTCCATGCCCGTGAACTCAAGTCATCCTCAGCCTCAAGGCTCAGTCCCAATCCTCGGGCTTTCTCATCTCTTTCTTATCCCCAGTTAAAATGAAATCCCTCCTTCCCTCTTCCTGGTTGCATTTTTTGGACCCCTGTTAGAAAACAGAGTCTGCCATGAATGATGTAGACTTCAGAGTATCTGTCACCACCCCCCCCTTCATGGCACATGGTCCCTGAAGGCAAACATATGGATTTACACTGGTGTTCCCTTATTCCTCAGAGGGCCTAGCACGGAACCAAAATTAATATGAATTGCACAGCACTGATTCACTCTCCTTCCTCTCTCTGAGTTGGTTCTGAACAGTTTCACCAAAGATAAATAAGGAGACCCCAGATGGGCAGTCATCCCACACCCACCCATAGGACCCTCCCCCCTTGGTAAAGGGATGGGGCTCCAAGAGCAGAAGGGACAGATCCTTCACCTCTGGACTTCTGGACTGTCCCCCCTTCATAATGGTACTTCCTTCCTCCCAACTCTTCAGAGTTGCAGCTGCTCAAAGAGGAAATGGGTTTCTGGGCCTTCTCTGGGGATTTAGACAGGGATCCCTGACATCAGGCAAAGGAGGCAAGAGACTCAGGAACAGGCTGCTAGAACATGCAGATGGTGCTCCAGCTACACCCAGGCACAGCCTGGGGCCCGGATCTCACCAAATGGTGGAGTAAGCCGCTTGGCGGCAGGCCCTGGCCTCCAGGACACAGCTTACTGAGGCTGCGTGTCTGAACCCTGACAGGCCCCAGCCGAGCTTGCAGACACAGCCCGTGCAGGCAACGCTAACGCAGTTAATTGGTTCCAACCTTCAGCTAAGAGTACAAGCATTGATTGGGCACCCATGGGGCTCAGAAGCTGCGACCTCTGAGGATTCTTTACTTCCTTATAAGCTTGAACCCAGAAAAGAGAAATCCGATCAGAGGTCATGGTGCTCACTTCCAGCTGGGCCAAAGCATGGCAGAAAGGCGGTGGGTTATAAATAGTGGAGGAGCAACCACTGAGAAATCAATGGCGAAGAGAGAAGGCTCTCTTCCCCCTGGCAGGGCACGACAGGGAAGAGCCAGCCCAATTAGGGCAGATGACAAGAGACAATGAGCCACCTTCCTGCTCAGCCCAGTCACAATCCCCACACCTGTCTCAGAAGGGCTTGTACCTGCCCTGGCTCCTGGAGCATGGGCACTTACAGGGTGGGAATGGGACATGGGGGCTTCAAGTGAAGGTCTTGGGAGCCATCTGCACATACCACACCCAGAAACCTAAGCCCATTCTCCTTCATTCCTCCAACCCTACAGAAACCCATCCATACATCCAGTTTCCCAAATATCTAGTCAGGCAAGAATTAATTCAACATTTGTTAAATTAAGAGTAAGAGTCCCTACTCTGTGCCAAACCCTTTGCTAAGCTCTGTGTGACCTTTTCCTATAAAATGGTAGTAGTTCTATCTGTGACCTGTGCTTCGTAGGGCATTTGCAAGAATCAAATGAGAATGCCAATGCCAATAGGCTTGCAGCCTGTGAAGTGTTAAGCACATGCTGGGAGGTGTGGCTTGACAGGGTAGAGCCCTTTGGGTGCTTCCAAGAAAGCCCCTTAAAGGACTCCTTCCCCACTCTCGGTCCTTACAATCCCAGTCAAGGAGCCCTTGATTGACATTATTGGCTAGTTTCTTAGGCCAACTTTGTAGTTTTTCCTAATACGAGGATTGAGGGTATATTTTTGACATCCTTCCAAAAGTATGCTCCCCCCAAAACTTGCTGTAGGACCCTCAGCAGGTCAGTTGACCTCTCTGTGTGCCATTTCTCATTTGTGAACTGGGGATAGTACAACTAATTATCTTATAGGACCACTGTGAGGATCCGAAGAGTTCTCAATGCAAAGTGTTTAGAACAGCTGGCACACAGTAGGTACTATGCAAGGGGGAGCTACTTATGACCATGATGCCATCTGCCAGTGGGAAATCAGGATTCAGGCTCACCTTTCACCAAGGAGCTTGGGGAGTCTATTGGACAAATGCTTCTGGCATCAAGCCCTAGTCTCTTCAGGTCTTAACCCACCTCCATACAACAGCTTCCTTGAGGAGCAGACGTGGGGCCTCTCTTATAAATTCAGACTAGAGACTTCAGAATCTCACAAGGGAAGAAAGCGTAAGTAAAGAACCCGGTCTTTGCTCTTCCTACAATAAGGTAGGTGAAAAGTTTGGGTTTTCCTTGCGATGAGGAGAAGAACCAGGCATCCGGCTAACGTGATGGACAGCTGAGAGTTTCTAGATGCTGCAGGCTTCCATTACATTCTATCAGATTAAGGATGCTCTTAGTATTCAAACCCTTGGGCAGAGGCACTGCCTTGTTTAAATAATGGTTTCCACTCACAGCACAAATACTAATCAACAGTCATTTGCTTCTGCAGAGCCTGGCAGAGATCATAGCAGCTTCTGGTCTTCTGCCCCCTCTCAAGCAGAAAAAGTCCCAGCTCAAAAAGAGTGAAAGGAAGCTGTGACCAGGAGCCCAACCAACATCGTATAGAATGCTCAAAGCTCCAAAGCATATGGAGACTTTTTTGTGAAGCACATCAGAGTTCATGATTGCTGTATATTCTTGGTCTTGCTGTACTTTTAATTCTAAAGAACATCCAAATAGAGAACATTCAAATCTTCCCTCCTTGCTTTTGTTTTATTCTATGCTAAGCCTTAAGCAGCCTCCGAAGATACCACTGTGATAAAACACAATCCCTGCCCTCAAGGAACAATTAGGGGAAGCCCATCTCCTTGAACTTGGCCTTGTTCCATATAGACCTCTTTCCTCTTGCCTGCGTCCCTCCCACCATCATGGCTGGCTGGTGCTAACCACTACTTCTGGGTTCCCAGCGGCACTTCCATATAGTCCCAACTCCAGCTAACACTGGACTGGACACTACAGAAAACAAAGAAAAGAGAGTCACCAGCTGTAAGGAGTCTGCAGCCCACTGCAGAAATTTGCAAGGAACATAACCAAAACAGGCCCTACCTTGGAAAGCTTGCAGTCCACAGGCAACGTGTCGTAGACAGAATAGCCCCTCTCTTTAAGAGTGCAGCCCTTCTCATGCATGTGATTGTGACATGTAATGGACAGTAGGGGCCAAAAGCACAAGCAGTCTAAAAAAAGGCGCCACAGAGCAGCATTCCCATAAGCAGTCCTGGGGAAGGCCAGTGGGTGAGGACTAAGTCCACCATCCTGCCTAGGTTACCATGACCATCACTAGGAGGAGCGGCATCTTTACACATGGACTTGGGTATTGTGCTGTGTGTTCAGTGAACCAAAACTCTCTTGCTGATAAGAAGTGGCCAAGTGGTCCCTGGGTCCGAGGCAGAGGGTCCAGCTCAAGTGCCAGAGCACACGATGACATTAGGCCAACACCAGAAGTCAGATCCTGGACACAATGTATGGGGCAAGGACTGAGCAGCAAAGTGCCAAAGCGAGTCATCCATCAAGGGTGGAAGCCCGCTGTGGGAGCCAGGAACTCACGCGCTTCTACCTGTCATCTTCTTCAATCCTTACAACTACAACTAAGGCTGATGATTCCCCTTTTCCAGATGCAAAACCGAGGCTCAGCGGGGTTATCTTGCCCAAGGAGCCACAGCTGGTAAGTAGCAGAACCAAGACCCAAGTTTCTTGTTCCTAAAGCTTGGGCTTTATCATGTATACCGTGCAGCCTACAGAAATAGATCATTTCCATTTCTATATTTGTTATTAATATTTAATCAACATTTAATCCATCAGGCACCTCTTAAACACCCTCGCTGTCCTAGGGCCGCAGCCAGGCGTCTCTAACCCAAGGCTCCGGGGACTCCAGTCCCTGGTTTTCCAGGCGTGCGAGAAAGCGCCACTCCTCCGCGTTCCCTGAGCCGCCACGCGGGCGCTGACAGTACAGCGCTCCCAGTTACCCCGCTGAGGCATTTTCAGCTCCAATTTGTTCAAACTCCAGACCAAAGGCTCAGCCTCAGCCTCTGATGTGCTGAACAAAAACCAGAGACAGGAACTTGTCTCAATCAGTGAGTCAGTCGGGACGAGCGGTGAGAAAGTGCTGGGGCGGGAAGGACGGCTCGCCCTCGGGCGCGGTGTCCCCATTTCTCACGGCGCCCCAGCCCCTGTAGTCCCAGCCTCACCGCCGCCAGGGGCGCTGCTCTCGGACCCGGCGTGCGCTAGGATCCCTTGCCGACCCCAGCCCGCCTCGCTCTGCCCGCGGGCTGGCTGGGGCGCCTCGCAGGCCCGAGCCAGGCCTCTGATGCTAGTGGTCCAATAGGCCACAGTTTGAGAAACACTGCAGGGGGGTGGGAAGCCTAGGCTGGGGCAAGCGGAGGGTGGGAGTGGGGGTGGTTGGGGTCCGCGCTCCTGCAGGTGGAGATTGAGAGAGAGAGATGCTTCTTAGAATCCGAGATGGTCCCTTGGGGATAAGGGTGGTGGGAGAGGCAAAAAGATCTTCTAACCCCGCCCCCATTTAGGGTTGAGGAAACCCACAACCAGAGAAGGGCCTATGACTTCAGTAGCTTTTAGAACTGGTGATGGATAGTAAGGAGGGCACATATTGCATGGTGCACTGGGTGTTATACGCAACTAATGAATCATCGAACTTTACATAAAAAACCAGGGATGTACTGTATGGTGACTAATGTAATATAATAAAAAAATATTATTATAAAAAAAACAGCAAAAAAAGTGATAATTAAAAAAAAAACTGCTTTTCTGTTAGGTAGCGGTACCTGCTGCACAAAGATGCCTTCCTCCAGCTGAGAATGTCTCTACTTAAGATGGGTGTGTGTGTGTGTGTGTGTGATTCTGCATCCAAATGTTTACACCTTTTCTGATGTCATGACTTTGAGATGTTGTCTCCTGTCCCACCAAGCCCCTGCCCATCTGGGTGACCTGGGACAAGTGACCCAGCTTCTGATCTGTCTCCTGACCAGTGAAATGGGTATAAAACAGAACCTGTGTCATAGGGGCGCTCCAAGTATTAAAGACGGTAATTCAGGTAAAATGCCTAGTAGAGTTTCCGGCACATAAAAAGCGTTGGATCACTGATAGCACGAATTGGTCATCCTTGTTATTAATGAACTCAGATATTGCTCCCTACCACGTATGTGGCTGTCCTCAGCCGTGATTACTCAAGGACTTCACCCATTTCCATGCCAGCGCCATCACACCTCTGCCCAGGGGGCCAAATCACCAAGACTTCTTAGAGGTGCCCGCCCTCCTTCATTTCCCACACCCAGCCCCTGTGGCTGCCTAAGAGATGTGGAAGAGAGGCTTGAATTGATGCCTCTTAGAGAGACTGTACACAGGTGGGAGCTCTGAGCTCTGGGGACACCCAGAACTGGACTGTCCCTCCTTTCCCAAGGTTGCAGTCATGTCCTGGGTTGTAGTAGGAACTGTGGCCAGCCCGGTCACATGGTCACCACTAAGCAGGTCAAAGCCTGCTCCCTAACCTCACCTGTCTCAGGGTCGCTGTGGTCCACGGTAACCAAAACCTGAGGGCGGGGCCATGGGGTCAACTCTCCCCTGGAAGAGGGCTGTGACGGAAACAGGGAGAACAAGGTGCTCCCACCTTCCATGAGGCCTTGAGCTGATTGGAGCATGTCCCACAGTGGGGGAGACAGAATTTATTTCACTAGAAGTTCAAATGCCTGTGACAAATTTCCAGACACTTTTGTTCTGGCCTCATCTCCCAAACACACACCCATCTGTCAGAACCCTGTACTCACCTCTGCCAGATTCATGTCTACTCAAATAAAAACTTCAATTCGGTGGTTACATTTGATGTCCCTGCTGCCTTTCAACACATTTTTACATAATCTGACTTTAGAGCCTTTCTTTATAATATGCTTCTCTTCTAAAAGGAACCGATACTTTGGTTGATGAAGTCTATTCAAAAAACTCCTATTGAATACCTGCTAGGGCCAGCCAGGAGCTAGACACTTGGGGTGCGGGGAGGGGTGGTGGGGGATAGAAGGATGCCGGAGACACATCATTTCCCTCAAAGAAGCTTCAAGTTGGGGCAGCATGAGGGGGGAGACAGAGATTCACACAACTAATCCCAACACATGCCAGGCTTCGTAAGTACTCTGAAAGAGGTGAACGCAAATTGCTTCAGGAACAAAAGACTAATTCCTGTGTTTGCATGGGCCTGTGATTGCAAGCTTGTGGATTCATGAGTTAGAATTTATGAATATACAATCGTTGTGCGTGAAATAAAGCTCTTGATCTAATAATACCAATACGCGCTAGATAGAGTGTGACCGGAGGAGTAATTAGTGAAGCTCTGGGGTGTGATATTGTTATCCCCACTTGCAGAGGGAGGGATGGAAACTGCCTACATTTATAAACAGCAGGGCTCTCCAGTATGGTGGCCTCAATGTGGCTGGTCCCAACTGAGACATGTGTGAGTGGCAAGTCCACGCCAGATATCAGTTAGTACAAAACATGTAAATATCTCAAGAATAAATGTAATATTGGTTACATGTTTAAATGATAATATTTCTGATAGATACTGGGTTAATAAAACATCATGATATATATGTTAGTAAAATTAATTCCACCTACTTCTTTCTTTCTACTTTTTTTGAATGTGGCTACTAAAAATTTCCATTTTGGGGCCACATCATATTTCCATTGGCCAGCACAGGTCTAGAGCAGCATTTAATACCCACAAGTCTCCAAAGTAGGCATTAGCCCCATTTCAAAGATAAGCTAACCAAGGCTCAGAGAAGTGGTGAACTGTCCCAGGTCACACCACATGAGGTGTCAGCGATTCATCTGGGTCCCACCTTCTTCCTCACCTGTGACACAGAGCTCACATCTCCCTGATGGGGTAGAGTAAGAGCAGAAGGACAATCCATTCCCAGCTTTCAAGTGTGGACAGTCATCCCATATCACACATACTAAAAATATCCCCTCCATCCAGTGCCTTCTACTTTCAATACCCACTGATAGTTACAGCCCCCGAGGCTGACCTGAGAACCCCCTCCTCCCTGATGCCACTCCAGGGCCTGTCATCACCTGGCTCTTCCCACATCCCTCTATTGCAGCGCCCTGCAGTGGCTGCCCCCAGCATGATAGGAGTGGTTCCTGAGGGTGGAGAGGCACCTTCCTCCCTGCATGCCTGCCACCACAGCCCCTGAACAGTAAATTCTCAAGTGATTGCTTCATCAATCCATGGCTTGCAATGAGGACTGGGTCCTGCACGGCCATGCTACTTTCTTGTTAAATTGCAGACTTTACTTTTTTAGAGAAGTTTTAGGTCCACAGTAAAATTGAGTGGGAGGTACAGAGATTTCCCCTATATCCCCTGCCCACAATCCCCCCACACACAAACAGCTCCCCCACCATCAACATCCCCTGCCAGCATGGAACACGGTACCTGTGTTACAATTTATGAACCTACACTGGCACATCACTATCACCCAGAATCCACAGTTTATATTAGGGTTCACTCTTGCGTTCACTAGGTGGTGTGCATTCTATGAGTTTTGACAAATGCATCATGACACGTATCCATGATTACAGTTTCATACAGAATAGTTACCTGCCCTAAAATCCTCTCTCTGCTCCACCTGTTCATTCCTCCCTCCCCTTAACCACTGGTGACCGCTGGTCTTTTTACCGTCTCCGTAGTTTTGACTTTTCCAGAATGTCATACAGTTGGAATCATACAGTATGCAGCCTTTCCAGATGGGCTGCTTTCACCTAGTAATATGTATTTAAGGTTCCCCAACATCTTTTCCTGCCTCGATATGCTCATTTCTTTTTAGTGATAATTATTTAGTGATAACATTCCAATGCCTGGATCTACCACAGTTTGTTTATCTAGTCACCTACTGAAGAACATCTTGGCTGCTTCCAAGTTTGAGCAATTATGAATAAAGCTTCTATAAACATCCATATGCAGGTTTTTTCATGAACATAGGTTTTCAACTCCTTTGTGCAGGTGCCAAGGAGCACAGTTGCTGGATCATATGGTAAGAGTATGTTTAGTTTTGTTAAGAGACTGCCAAACTGTCCTCCAGAGTGGCCACACCATTTCACATTCCCACGGGCAATGCAGGAAAGACCACACTACTTTTGATGAGCTGATGCCACATTATTAGGAGCTCTGCCTTTGTGTCCCCTACCTACTGAGCTTAGGCTCCAGCTAGCCAATTTTACTGGGGCTCCTGCAGGTAGTATTCAGCACTCAATGCATGTAACTTTGCTCCTTAATAATAATTACGCTAATGACAAGCACTTAATATGAGCTGGGCACTAGGCAAAGCTCTTCCTGTGTGTCATTCCGCTCATCCTCACAGCAGCCCTATGGGTGGGTACTATCATTACCCCCATTCACACATGTGGACACCGAGGCTCTGATACAAGAGTGGGTTTCCAAGGTCACCCTGCCAGTGGGGGGGGGGTGGCAGTGATAGGATTCAAACCCGCTGCGGGTGACCCCTGGGCCTGTCTGCTCCTGATTCATGTCTCTCCATCTTGCTCAGCTATGAGCTCCTTACAAACCAGGGACATGCCTCACTCACCTGGAATTTTGTCTCCTGGTGGTCATCCGTGAATGCTAGCTGAGCCCTCAGTGACCTTCCCCATCCTATGTCACAGGCACTGCTCTTTTCCTCTTAGCTGTCCCCAAGAATGCCATCTTGTTTCTCTGCCAACTACGCCCCTCACTCCCAGGCTCCTGCACCCTCACACCCCCACTTTTCCTTCTGGGCTAATGACCCTGAAGTCCCACACCAACCTGGCCCCATGAAAGGCCCTCCATCTCCCTAGCTCTGAACGCCATCGGCACTTCTCCCTTTAGGAGGCCCTCCGCCACCACACTCGCTATTATGTACTGAATGTTTGTGTCCCCCCAGAATTCATGTGCTGACACCCTAACGCCTAATGCGATGGTATTCAGAGGTGGGCATTTAAGAGGTGATTGGGATAGATGAGGTCATCGGGCCCCATGACGGGGTGAGTGCCCTAATAAGGAGGTGAAGGGACAGAGCTCGCTCTCTGTACCATGCAAGGACACAGTGAGAAGGGATCTGTGTGTGAGCTAGAAGGGTTCCTACCTGAACCCAGCCATGCTGGTACCCTGACCTTGCACTTCCAGCCCTCAGAAACTTGAGACATAAATGTTCATTTTAAGCCACCCAGTCTGTGGTATTGGTTAGAGCAGCCCAAATGGACTTAGAAAGACCTCACTGCCTCCCCATGCCAAGCCACCTCATCCCCATTTCCCATCTCAGTGGTATTTCCTTTGGCCTTTATGCCAGTCTCCTGAAACCTGAGACTCCTCTCTCTTATTCAATCCTCACCTCTTAATTTTCTCCTCAAAACTCCCTTTGGACTAATCCTTTCATTTCCACCCTTGCTACACTCTGCTGACCCAAGCCACTTCCATCCACTTTGCAACAATCGTTACAGTCTAACTGGTCTTCATACCTCCAGTGCTCCTTTATCCAGTCCATCCTACCTGTAAATCTGCAACAAGCCATGCACACCATTCCCCAACCTGCTATGGCTCCCAAGTGCTCACTGGATTAAGTCGACTCTTTAGTATCCACAATCTGCAGTAATGCAGGGCCCCAAGCCATGCCTGTCCCAGCTCATACCACAGAGATCTCTGCCCCAGCCCAGCCATCTCCCTCTCTCTTGCCTGCCCAAGCTGTGCTCACTCCACCTCCGAGGGGCTCCACATACTGTCCCCTGACCAGAAATGCCCTCACCCCTCTTCCTTTTCCATCTGGATGCCAACAGGCTTTCCGGAATGGTCCCAAATCCAGCCACATCAGGAAATTTGCCAAATAACATCAGCCCCTTGCAATAGTCGTTCCAGACTGCCCCCCAAAGAACCCTGGTACTGCCTGGTGCTTTTTCTCCCCTGAATCCTGGTAGCTGGAATCCCTTGTGCACTAGTAAGTATGTACAGTGGGTACCTACCATGAGAAGGTACCCAGAAATCCCCAGATTGAACACCCTGGATCAACACAAAGTAAAAAAAAAAAAAAATCCTAGTGACAACACCCGGTAAAATATAACCTTCCTCTTGAGAAATCTGGAATGTGGCTGAATGACACCCACACGATGACCCCACACAAGTGTCCTGAGAACCTGAGATCCTGTGAACCAAAGGGGTGCTTCTCAGGTGGAGGAAGAATGGCTCAGTTAATGTCCTCATGGCTGTGATGACAGGACCAGGTCCAGCCCAGCCTTCTGTTGTCAAGGGTAAAGGGCCTCTTGCTACGTGTGTCAGGAGGCTCACGACACAGACTGCTAACCGGTCATATCAAAGATCTCCCAGGTGTGGAGGGTGGAGATAGCGTGAAGTGAAACCTCCCTACTTTAATGCCCTCGTCTGAAAGACCCCAGATGGGGAGACCAGCCAGGAAAAGCCTCCCTTCAGATCCCTCATTGAGTAGACATATTGGTACCACTTAACAGATATGAGTCATGAGCCAGGCCTGGGGTAAAGCACCCTAAGTGCTGTTCCATTTAATTATGACAAGAATCCTATCAAGCAAATGGCTGGTCTATTACCATTTTAAAGATGAGGCAACTGAGGCCCAGAGAGGCTGCACAGCCAGTAAACGGCAGAGTTGGCATATGGGGCACTGAGTCGCCATTTCCATGGCTCACAGTGAATCTCCCTTCTCTCACTGTCCCTCCCCAAATCCTAGAGGTGGGCCCTGCTGGCCTCCCTGAGATGACACTGTCCACTGGCTCCTATTGCCTGGACCAGAAACAGACTCCTGACTCAAACTGGGCCAATCAGAGGCCCTTCCCCAAACCCCGCCCAATCACCAGAAGAGCACCTGACCCAAGTGGAACCAGTCAGAACTTGGCACTAGGAGAGAAATATGCTGAGAGAGATTGACAGCAAGGTGGGTAGAGAGAAGCACCTCGTATCCTTTGGACTTCTGCCTCCTGATCCTTGATCCCAGGGCCCAGCTGCACTCTTGCCTTGGGTCTCCTGAGATCTTTGATGGGTTATGCTAGCTTAGTGGTTTCTGTTACATCAAGAAGGCTAGAAAGCAGTAAGGTCTGCCTACCTATAGACCTGGGACTTCAGGGACAGGAGTAGCCCACAGAGGCTCCTGGCTCAGGAAGCTGGCTCCACAGTGGAAAGAAACTCTCCACTACACTCCACTCCCACATGGAGATGGGCCACAAGGACAGAAGCACGAGGTGGTGCAGGTCCAAGAAGCTAGCACAGGAAAGTGAAGACTCGGGGACACTCACCTGAAGGGCTGCCAACACAGAGAAGGGGACTCGCTCTGAGCTGGGCCAGGGAGCAGAGGGAGGACAAATACCTAGAAGCCACGTGGAGGTCAATTTCAGGATACTAGAGAGACACGGACTGAAGAGTGTATTCTCAGCTCAAGGGTCACCTTGTCCTCCAAACCTTCCCTAGGTCCCCTGGCTAAAATGAACCTCCCATGTGAAACTAGTACTCCGGTCACACTTCCCGGTCCATCCATCACACTTTCTACTCAATGTTATAGTAAGTTAATATACAAATCTTCACTCTGTGCTCGACTGGAACGTACAGAGGCAGAATTGGTGACTGATTTATTTTTGCAGTCCCAGAGCACCCAGCCCATTCTTCAGCCTGTGAAAAGAAAGTGAGGAAGGATGTTTGTTGAATGAGTGCACATCGAGACCCCCAGCAGGCAGCCTGTAAACCTGCACCCCCACAGCTGTGTCCCCATCCAGAGCTTCCAAGAGGGGCTTCCCCTGGGGGCAGGAGACTGGGCTTTTCACGAGGTCTCCCACAACCCCTGAATTACAGGGTCCTGGTGCCCCTCTAGGAGGATCTTGCCTTTGCTCATCTAGCTTTTCCTTTGCTTCCTTCACAAGTTGGCACTAGACATAGGGCTGAGAGCCAGATTAGCGACGAAAGCTGTCAAAAAATATCTCCCCTCCAGAAAAAGCAAGGGAAAACAACATCTTGGTGGGTTTTTCCAGGGGAAGAAAAAGTGAAATAGTCTCTTTCTGCCTTCTATGTGTTGCCCTAAAATGGCACTTTTGCAGAGGGAAAACATATTTTTCCTGAGCAAAGCTGTTTGTGGTGTGAAAGATGGAGTGTGTGTGCTGAGTACAAAGACACAAATTGGCCTGAGGCTCAGCCACGCACGCTATTTTAGCAGGAGTTTAAATTGTGAAGGAAGGGGTTGGGGAAAGAAAAAATAAAATCTTTGTTTTGTGAAAATGGGAAAAAATATTGGCCTGGATCAAATTCAAACCTGGCATCTGGTATGAAGGAGGCCTGTAATAGAGATGTGCTGGATGAAGGAATAGATTTCGAGGGGGCAAGCACCCTATTTGCTCTCTCCAGGCTCGCCAGGGAAGGTGCAAGCTCCCTCTAGCAGCAGAACAGGTTGGCATGTGGGGCCATTCGCAGACTGGAGCACCCAGGGTCTGTTCTGGGGCATGGACAAGCATCCCTCTGAGCCCTACCTCAGGGCACTTGAGAAGATTGAAGGAGATAATGCCCACAAAGGCATTAGCACAAGCCCTGGCCCCTGGTGAGAACTGAGGAGTAGTGGTGGCTTTGCTGGTGATGGTGTGAGGATGACGATGATGATGGTCATGGTGGTGGTGATGGTGATGATGATGATGATGATAAAGACCATGATGGTAATGATGGTGATGGTGATGAAGAAGATGATCATGATGGTAATGATTGCGATGGTGAGGATGGTGATGGTGGCTCTTGCCTCACCTACCATGGCCTCAGCTCCACAGCCCCCTTCTTCCCCTCACAGCTCTACCAGCTCCTCTGTCTCCGAAAGGACCTCCCTCAAAGTCTACCTGGACCAGAGTCACTCAAAGATAGCCTGAGAACCGCCAGCAGCAGAAAGCTCCCCGGGTGTGTGTGAGTTGTGCAGATCCCCAGCCCACGCCAGAACTTCAGATTGTGACTCTTGGGAGGGGGCCTGGGAACACACATTTTAAACACACTGCCCAGATGGTTCTTATGTACACTGAGAGCAGACAACCACCTGCGAAGTCCAACTCCCTCATTCTACAAATGAGAAAACTGGGGCCTAGTGAGTAACAGGTGAGCAGCCCAGGGATGGCAGAGCCAGAACAGACCTAGACCCTCAAACTCTGAGAGCAGTGTGCTTGTCACCCTAGCACAGACCGTCATTTATTGGACAGTGATGGATTGAGTGCCAACCGTCTGCAGAGCACTATCCCAGACCAAAACCAAATAAGGCAAAATGCCTGCCCTCAACAAGCGCATACCTGGGTGGGGGAGAAAGTGGTGAACCAGGCCAGGGGCAGGACAGAGGGTCTGCAAGGGGAGGGACAGTGAGAGGTATGGAGGGTCTCGGTGCTTGTGTGAGACAGTGTGGAGGGAAGGAACTTTATCTGGGCTTTGCAGGAGGAGCAGAATTTGCAAACAAAATAAAAAGAACACTTGTGGGCAGAGAGAATAGCACAAGCAAAGGCATAAAGGTGACATGTGGGGGATATTTGTGGGAACGAGGAAGAAGCTCCCGGTGGGATGGGGCCCATGAGGCACAAGGTTGGGGAGCCAGAGAACATGAGCCTGATTCTATGCTGAGCAGCTTGGACTTCATCTTATAAGCAATGGGGAGCCATGGGAGACTTCCCAAGAAGGGAGGAACATGCCTTTTAGGAAGGTCAGCACGATGACATCTTAAAACTGAATGGATGGGAGGCAACCTTGGCCCTGAACCCTGACTCCTAAAGGTGCCAGGACCCAGGGGCTGCCAAAGCCCAGGTGGGACAGCAGCAGCTGCCTAGGCCTGTGCACCCTCCCACCTCCCAACTGCTTTTGATGGGGACAGGGTGACAGGTTGAAAGAGTGAATATGTGACATTTAATGGCCAGGGCTGCTCTGTGCTGTGACCTTACCCAGCCCACCCATCTCTGTGTATCTCTCAGCCCAGCCTTGCCTGTTCCCTTGTGATGATAAATAAGATGGGCTTCTCTTGGGGTATATTGCTAATCTGCTGGCCAAACCCCGACAGGCAGGGTGGGACAAGGAGATGGTGGCACCCGCTCGTGCCCCAAAGACTCAGATCCACACACATTTAATAGCAACATGATTTTCACCCAGTTGCAGATTCTCTCTGAGGCTCAGTCTCCTCATCTGTAAAATGGGGATGATGACACTTAGCTTAAGGGGCTGCCCTCAAGTGGAGAGGCAAAGCATGACAAATGCAGCTCAGTGCCCAGCCCAGCATGGGCACAAGCTATCTGATGGCTGCTCGGATGATGATGATGATGATGACGACGACGACAATGATGGAGCACCCCACTGCCAGCTCGCATCACTGCCAGCATCAGCAATATCATCAAGTCATCTTCCTGTGTTATGGCAGCTGGCAGGCGCCAGGAGACCAAAACACAGATGGAGCCCTTTGCTCCAGACCCTGAGCAAAGCACAGCCCCTGGAGAGATGGAGAGGCAAGACCAAATTCCTGCACCCAAACAGGCTAGTCTGGCTTCTAAGGGACCAAAGGTCCAAACGGGGGTGCTCAGTGCACCTATACAAAGGGCAGCCTGAGAGGGACCCCAGAGCCCGAGAGCAAGTTCTGCTCTACCTCTCAACTTCCAGAATGCAAGCTGGATCTTGGGGTTCTTGATGAAGACTCTGGAGACCTGAAATGTCCCATTCTGCCCAGAAATAGCATGAGTAAAGATTTCATGGGTCTCAATAGTAACAGATCCTTACATGTGTACAGACAGTGGTGGGTCATCTACCAAACACCTTCAGACACATCATCCTGTGGGGGAGGCAGGGAGGAGATCAGGGAGTTGATGCTGCAGATGGGGAAACAGAACAGGGAACTAAGTGGTCTCCTTGAAGTACCCCAGCTCACAGCAAGAAAACAGGCAGGTCTGACTCCTTGTCTAGCACTGCTCTGTGTCTGATTAGAAGTCCCTTCTGAAAGTCCCTTCCTTACAGGTACAGAGAAGAGCATTTCGGAGGTCGTAGCATGCTCAGACAGTTCCTAGTCTGATATGCTAAATGGTCATCTAATCCCAGACGAGAGGAGGGGTCCTAGAACAGCACACTCTGTGTCCTGCCTCGGTGAATCATGTCAGAAGACAGAGGTCTTCTGACCAAGTTGTTTTCAAGCTGTTGAACTTGAATCTCACCACTCAGTGTGGACCAGCAGCATCAGCACCACCTGGGAGCTTCTTCGGGAATGCAAATTCTCACGTCCACCCCAGAACTGCTGAGTCAGGATCTCTGGGGGTGTCACCCAGGAATCTGTATTTTAACAAACTCTCCAGGTAATTGCATGCTAAATTTTGAGAAGGTAGCACACTAAATCTGATGCACTCTAAACTTTGAGAAACATTGCTCTCAAGAGTGAGGGAGTGGGATCTGGGCAGCATTCAACAGAAGTTGGAGACAAGTTTCATGAGGTTGATATAACTATGTTTTCAAACCACAATAAAAAAACAGCCTTGGTGCTCTAATTATGTACCAAATTTTGATACCTTGGAGACCACGAATACTATCGACTTGGGCCGCGGGCTTATGTCACAATTGTGCAGGCTGGGCCCAGAGCCTCGCAAGTTTGAAATCTCCAGAAGATGGCTGTGGCTGTGCACAGGTCTTCTGTGAGCACAGAGCTGTGCACATCCAACCCTGTCAAATGCACACGCTGGCACACTCTGCCGCTCCCGTGGGCTGTGCTCACTGAATGCCAGGCATGAAGGTGCTTGAGATACCTTGCAAGCTGTGTGTGAAAGCCAGCTGTGCAATCACAGGAAATGCACAACTTGTCCTGTTCTCATCATTTCACAGAGAACGTCAGGGCCTTTTGCAGGTTTTCTCTATTTATTATCATCTCATTCACGTTCATAATAAGGGATGGATGTCATTTAATGTTTCTACATTTTTGTTCTGTGGAACAACAATTATCCAAGACTCCTCTGTCAAGTTTCTGCATTTGTTTCACTCAAGAGGAAATAGTTCAACAGGTACAAGCTGGGCTGTTAGAAAACTCTTACCACTTACAGCTATTGATGTGAGCCGATCAGAATGTTCTTAATATTGTTACACACACACAAAATGGAAATAATTAAACACCAACAATGATGTCTAAGTATATTAACTATAATTCCTGATTTCAAATCTGTATATTGTCAGAATGGACCCATTTTTCCCCCCATTTACCAATTTAATAAAAAGTGAAAGTTCTAAACTTTAACTTACGGGACCTCTTTTTATATGAACAACATTAGTTGTATGTACTTTATATCTGGGGACTTCATACAGGATTTAATTGGAGGAAAAGATGCCTCTACTTTTAAAAAGATAGAAAATTAATAATTTAAGTCAATCCTCTCGTTTTATAGATAAGGGATCTGAAACCCCATGAGGTTATGGGATTCACCTGAGGTCACACAGGTCTTTTAAGTAGAAATAAACCAAAGAACAGGGAAACATTTATTGTACAGGGGACACTAATAAATTGGGGAGAGAGGGAAAGGGTATTCCTCAGAGACTCAGAGAAGTAATTTTAGTCTTTTAACAAATTTAGTGGTTTTCATCCTTTAAGGATTTGGAGAAATAATTAGTTTTGTTCAGTTTGGCCAGAGGGCGGTGGGTTGGCTTCCGTTGGTTACGTCCCCCCATTAGACACGGGAAGCCCCTCGCTGGACCCCAAATTCTCAGTTCGCATTCCACTCTCCGCTCCAGGGAGGGCAGTTCACTCAGATCTGGCCACTCAGAGCTCACATTCCCCTGGTCACGGCAACCAGTTCCAGGAGGACCCAGAACCCAGTTGGAGCCAGAAGACCCAAGAAGTCTTCGGCAGGAAGAAGCCTGAAGTGTAATCACAGCCACAGAGATCCAGAAAGGAAACATACTTCACTCAACTCACCTGTTTGGCCAATGAAAAGCCAAGAAGCTGAAATATGCAAATGTATTCAAGTCATGCAAATCCATTTTAGATCTCACTTACAGGTCTGAAATAGAAAAGAGGCAAAGTGGAGGGAATAAGGCAGGGGGAGGCAATACGGAAGGAGAGAGACTGAGGACCCCGGAGGGTGACCAAGGATGACCGTGAGGATGAAACCCAAGAGCAGAGGTTCTGCAGCCTTGGGGGCTCTCCAACAACCATGGCTGGGCTGAGGCACCCCTGCCCTTCTTACTGGCCACGGCCTGTGGGATGAGGATTTACGGGCTGGCAGGCCCCTGAGGGACCTCTGTGTACCTCTGCCCTTTTACAGAGGAGGACGATGGGGTGCAGATGGAGCCGGCACTGGTGCCAACAAAGGACTTGGAGCAGAGAGCACCCCAACTTCCAAAGTGAGCAAGAAGACCAGGATTATTGGGTGTGAGGGGCCAACAGGCCAACACTGGTGGCCGGCGAGCCAGCCTGGTGACCACGCACCCTCCACAGAATTTGAACCAACTCTCATTTGTACTGCCCCCTTCCCTCACACAGCCCTTAGGACAGCAGGGACTCAAACACATGTTTGTTGAATGAATGAGCAATTGTCCAAGGCCCTACCTGTGTGTATAGCTCCCACTCAACAAGCAGACTGAGGTGGGGAAACTTCTCTCCAAAGAGCAAAAGGATGTTGGCCTTTAGCGAACAAGCTTCTCATTCACTCCTTAACAGGCTAACGTGCTGACTTCTGGTGCACTGAATTATTCATGCCGCCATGGCTGGAGTTTCTTGCTTTCAACAACCACCCACCTTTCCCATCCCATCCTGGTGGCCTCGGCTTCAGGCTTTGGCCAGCCCTCTACCCCTCTCAGTTTAGGGAGGTGAGAAAGTAAGAAGAAAAAGTCACACAAGCAAATTCCTTAGAAAGGACAAGGCTTTGCAGTGAGAAAGGCAGACAGGCAAAGTGCCCCCACTTCCCACTTCCCTTCCTCAGAAACAGACTCCTTCCTCCCTTCCTTCCTTCCTTCCTTCCTTCCTTCCTTCCTTCCTTCCTTCCTCCCTCCCTCCCTCCCTCCCTTCTTTCCTGCCTTCCACCCTTCCCTCCCTCCTTCCTTCCTTCCCTCCTTCCTTCCTGGCTCACCTGACCTCCTGTCAGATGGGAATCACTGGTCAAAGTGTCGCTTTCCCACAGGGAAAACCAAACCTTGGAGTTTGGGGACCTGAAGAAGACCCATCATTTCAGGTGGGTGTATTTGTCCAGAGGATGCATGGGGCACTTCTTGGACATCTACTTTGGGTTAGGTGGGGGTCTAGGCTCTTGACGGACAGTAGCACATTCGTTCCATTCCTCAACATCCATTTGAGGTAGTGGTTACAACCCCAGCCAGGGTCAGCGAGTACACGCTGTTTAGAAATTAGGGAGCAGTTCCGTGTACAGTACATCTCTGTGATAAATTTCAGAAATGTTATCTGTGAGGAGTTTTTAAAAGTTGGAGAACGCTTTTTAACAGAATATTCGGGGAGAACAAGCAGAACAGAAAAGTGTGGGAAGAGCAGGATATGAACCTAGGTTTTGAATATAATGTTGACGATGCAAACGTTGCAGCAGCGAAAAGGAACAGAAGAGGTGACGGCTGGTGATCTCTGACTGGTGAGGCTATGGATCATTTAGAAATGGGTATTTTGATATTATCTAAGTCCTGTCCCAGGAGGAGGTATTACTATCACGGTCTGGGGGGAGAGGTGTCATCTAGTTGACATGTGTCATTATTGGCTGTGACCATCTCAGAACAAAGGGATTTTGACAGGCCCACTGAGCAGCCAGGGCCCCAGGAGACAGGGGACCAGGGGAGCTGGGATGGAAGGTATTCATCAGAAAGCAGAAGACCAGCTCATGAAGCCAGGTGGAGGAGCCAAGGGCTGGCGAGAAGGGAGCCCTGGAGAAGTCAAGTGCCCCAGGGGATGGAAACAAAAAGCAGGAGGGAGAGGAGCAGGGCCCAGAGCCCTGGGCAGGGTGGGGGGCATTGGCTTGGAGGGGCTGGAAGGGAAGCCCCCTTCCATCTGGCCCAGGCCAGGAGACGGAAGACCCTGGGGCCTTGCACTGCTGGTAGAATACATTCAAAATGGTTTTAATACCCTCAAATTGTTCAAAAATGTGTATATACACCCACGCACAGAGGCATCGTATACAAACGTGTGTGCATATACACTCCTCGTGCCACGCGGCCGCCAGCCCCCCGAGCTAGGCACCGTGCTGTAACTCTGCAGAGAGCTCTAAGCGTGTATCAGCAAACAGGAGCACGCTGATTTCCCCTTTTTTACCAATTGGAAGCATCCGAAACACATTGTTCTTCCCCGGCTCTTTTCACTTCACAGCACCACTTCGGCAGTTTACTACTAACACTAGGGTCCCAAAGTGGGTCCCGTAGAGGCCCGTGCAAAGCAGGGGGCAGCTGCCCTGGGCGTCCTAGCACACCCTCTTTTCCCTGCCAGGCCTCCACAACCCAGCGCACATAGGTGGAGGAGACTGGCCAGCCCCACCAGCTACCTGGGGGCCCGCCTGTCAAACTGCAGTCGAGAGGCAGTGACAGCCCGCGGGTCATCCTGCCAGGCCTCTGCGCACTGCAGTGCCCCCTTGCCAGCCGTGGGGGGCTAACACCTGCCCAGAGGGGCTGCTTTTCAAGCAGGACTTCCATGGAATGCCCAGAACATACTGGGCTCCCCGGTGACTCTGTGCATTATGAGAGGATGAACAATTTCAGCCTATAAAATATAAAATATTAACTTAATTATTCTAAATAATGCATACCCAATGCACCTCTGCTGAAGAGGAGGAAAAAAATCATAAACGCTTTTAGCAGGAAGCCTCACAGCAGAGGCAAGGATGAAAAGTGGGGGGTGGGGAAATGAGTCTCCCAGATAGGGCGCCCTGGGAGCTCAGCAAGTCCCAAACTGCAAGTCTTTGAAAATCTGAAATGAACCCTCCTTCTCCCAGGCTGCTGCCTCCTCCATGAAGCCTAGCCTGACTTCTCCCTCCTTTACCCACCTGGAGTTCTCTGGAAGTTCTGCCTTCAAGAAGCTTACCAAGGGATGGGACTGGAAGGGAAGGGAAGGGAAGGGAAGGGAAGGGAAGGGAGGGAAGGGAAGGGAAGGGAGGGGAGGGGAGGGGAGGGGAGGGGAGGGGAGGGAAACGGAGGGGAGGGGAGGGAAGGGAAGGGAAGGGAGGGGAGGGGAGGGGAGGGGAGGGGAGGGGAGGGGAGGGGAGGGAGGAAAAAAGAAACCTATTCCTCTCTGCCTTGAAGAGTTCGTTTTTGGTTACTTGTGCCCTGGCCTCGTTGCCTACCATGTGCCCAGCTCCCAGAGGGCAGAGACTGGGGCTTGCCCGTCTTTGGATGCCACCCCACTTTTGACAGTCAGCCCAGGAAACTTCTCCCAGATGAACTTCCCCACAGGTGGGCTCTGTCACCACCATCATCAGCACAGTGTGTTTTATAGCTTTTCAAGCAGGTTACAAGTCTTCCCTCCTCTCCTCCCCCTTCCAACTCTGTCTTGTAAGCTAATGGGGTGATGGCTTTCCCATTTTACAGACAAGGAAGCTGAGGCTTAGGGAGCCTGAGCAGCTTGCTCAAGAACTCCAGCTTTCTAACCTCCTCTCCCGGGGATCTCTGCTTGCCCACACAAAGGCCTTATTTGTTCTTTGCACTACATTTTCCACCTGGAAATGACTCTTACAGATGCTAATTATATTGATCTGGTTCTGACTGTCCCCATCATGCCTGGAGTGAAGGAAGAGCAGGTATTCCCATCCCAGCCCTACTTCCTATGTCTGTGGGACTCATTCATTATATAATGACTCCAAGCTCCATTTTCCTCTTATAAGACAGAGCTGCCACTGCCTCACAGAGCTAGTGAGTGGGTGGCTTCAACTCAATCACTCATTCTAGTGCTTACCGTGGCACATACTAAGTGCTCTCATAAGTCCAGCCACGTCATCATCATCCACAGAAGGAAAGCGCTGGGTCTGGGAGCCGCAGGCCACATAGCAGTTAGGGCTACAGCTGGGACAGAAAGGAGAGAGAGCCCCTTGCCGCCAGGCCAGTGCTCATGGACACATCCAGAAGGCTCTTTGTGTGATCCTCATCTCGACTCTTCCCCAGCCGGTGCACACACACTCACACACGCTCTTGTGCCGCTCACCACCCTGCGGGACGTGGTGGCCCCTCTCTGCCTGGCCTGCTGCTCTCAGGCCCAGACCCTCCTGAGACCAGACGGAGGGCAGAGCCCCACAGAACCAGGGAACGTCAGGGGCTCAAATAGCCCTCCACCGCACCCCCGCATCGGAGGAAGAAATCCTCAGTGACTTGTCTAAGGTCAGGTTGCGTGTTCGTGCCAGGACAACAGCAAATAAGGCCATCTCCTCAGCCCCCATGGGTTCAGATCCCAGTGGGGCCCCTCAGGAGTCCTAGGAGCATGGGCCCCTCTTCAGCTTCTTGTGCCTCAGTTTTCTCATTTGTAAATAGACTCAACACTTCCTCGCAGGTGTTCCAAGGAGGGGCACACACCCAGCATCGGGTCTGACAATTAATCAGCACCTGACAGATGTGAGGTCTTCCTCCCAGGCGGATGGATGCCCAGTTCACTCAACACACACTCACATGCCTCCGACAGTGCGTGTTACACGGCGACATACACCTGCCACACATTTCACAAACTATAGAATACTTCTCCCCTGATCAACGACAACGTGTTCCCCCCACCCTCTTCCCTGCCCCTCTTCCTCACTGGGTTTCTGTGGTCTCCACCACACGCAGGAGACTGGTATGGCTTAGTGGATACCACCAAGAAAAATGGAAGGAAAGAAACGTGTTCTTTGTTTCGATGCTTGTAAGTTAAAAAAAAAAACCAATAGCCATAGAATGACTATTATTTTTATAAAGGAAGAAGAAAGTAGCAAGTGTTGGCGAGGATGTGGAGAATTGGAACTCTTTTACCCTATCAGGGGGCATGTGAAAAGGTGCGTCTGTTGTAGAAAAGAGTATGGAGTTTCCTCAACAAGTTAAACAGAGAACTACTACATGATTTGGCAACTATACTCAGAGACACAGATGCATAAACTTAGAAGAACAGCAAACTGTGTATGCCCAGAAGGACGGAGAGCCGGAACGGAAGAGGTTATCTGCGCACCCATGTTCACGGCAGCATTATTCAAGATAGCCAAGAGGTGGAAGCAACCCACGCACCCATCGAAGGATGATGGATAAACAGATAAACGGAAGGTGGTCTATCCATGCAATGGAATATTACTCAGCCTTTAAAAGGAGGGGCATTCTGACACATAATTCAACACCAAGGAAGCTTGAAGACATTGTGCTAAATGAAAGAAACCAGTCATAAAAGGACAAACCCCGTATAAGTCTGCGTATATGAGGTACCCAGAGTAGTCGGGTTCAGAGACAGCAAGTAGAATGGGGGCTGCCAGGGGCCGGGTGGGGGGGGCTGGGGAGTGCGTGTTCAATGGGGACAGAGTTGCAGTTTGCAAAGGTAAAAAAGTTCTGCAGATGGATGGAGCTGATGGTCCAATGTGAATGTACTTAATGCCACTAAAATGTACACTTAAAAACAGTTAAGATGGTAAATCTTATGTATATTTTACCCCCACTACACACACACACACACACACACACACACACACACACACACACACACAGCTGTAACAGTAACTAATATAGAATTACATGGTCCCAGGAACTTTACTAAGTGAATGCTCCTTTTTTCAGTTACTCCTTATAACTGGTGGTAAAAGTCCCCGTTTTACAGATGTTTAAAGCAGATCTCCCAGCACCCAGGGAGGAGGAGTGCTACAGAGACTGTAGTTGCCCTTCCTGCTGGGGAAGAGTCAGGAAGGGCAACTACAGTCTCTATGGAGGCCTTGTCTCCTCCTGTTTCCACCAGCCAGCATCCCTATGTCCCTCTGATGAGATGCTTTCAGACTTAAAGAAGCTCCTACGAAGATCTCTTCCTATGTGTATCACTGTTGGAGAGCAGAGGTGTAGACTGTGGCTGGAACCTGAATACAGTCTCTTTGTTGCACAAATGTTGTTGACTCTAACTTGAACAGGTTATCTATGACATTGTGCAGGGAGACTCATGTTAAAAGCAGTCAAACAAATCACACCAGCCAGGCCCCAGTGGGATGTCCCTGATCCTGAGAGGAGCTGAATGCTCTGACCTTCCATGACACGCTCTCCCACTCTCCTCCCAAAGACGACACACAGCTAAAGAGAGGGAAAGGGACCGGGAAGATCAGGAGCTTTCTTGAAAACCGAGCCGACTTTGGGAGCTTTCCTGAGTGGCTCCTGTATCTTGTAGCTCAAATTCAACAAACAGGATTCTAGGCCCTGGTGATAGGCTAACACATTTCTGGGTGTTAGGCAGATAGCAGTAAGCAAACCAGATGAGGCCCCGGCTTTCACGGAAACACAATTTCAGCAGTAGGAGATAGGCAACTAGCCGACAAACAGTAAAATAATGTCAGATAGCGGGAGGCACTATATATAAACTAAAACCAGGTAATATGATAGAGAGTGATGGGACAGTATGTAGAGCCCAGCATTCCTGTGCCAGTGGTGGTCTGTATACCTGTCCCACCACAACCACCACGAGATGGCTGGGCGATCTAAACTGAAGCAATCCATAGGTCCCCCAAGTGTCATCCCAGTGAGCAGCTAGAGGTCCTGTAGCTTTCTCATTTGAGTCCTGCCTTGGCACCTGTAGGGGGGGCATAGCCGGCTACTGTGGTGCCCAGAGGCCAGGCCAGGCCTTCGTGGGCCCTGAGAAATACCTGGAGAACGGGCTAAAGATACAGGTGGATGGGGCCAACTCCCAAGTATCGAATTTTCTAGCTGGAATGTGGAAATCGGTATTTTTTAAAGCACCCCAGGGGATTCTGATGAGCCCCAAGGTTTGAGAAGAACTGATCCAGCTGTCTCCAGGGCCTTCCACAAGCCAGAGAGAGCTGAGTGTGGGTACCCCTGTCTGGGGTTACTCTTGGACTCTCTAGCAGACCTATGGCCTTCAGGATTTGGGTTACTCTCCATCCCGAGGAGCCCGAACCTCAGATGGCCACCCCTTGGCTGGTGCCCTTGGCTCTGTCTTATCCTGAGCCAGACCCTGGGCCTCTGCTCCATTCCTCCCTCACGTGTGCTCGCCGGCACTTCCCTTTCCGATCCCACTCCCCCCCAGTCGGGCAGCCTGTCAGTGAATGAAGCTGGGCTTGGCTGGCTGCCCGGGGTACTCGGTGGCGGTAGCGGCAGCAGTGGCTGCAGGATTTTATCAATGGGATCAACAGGGTGTCTGCCGGGGATGAGTCAGGACAAGATCCTTGTGACTGCCGCCCTGGCTGGCATCTTGGAGGTCACCCTGTAGAAGTGGCTGGCCTTGGTGGCAGAAAACTTCTCTGGGGACAGTAAATGGCTCTGAGCTTTGGGGAGCTCCGAAGCCCTTCCTGGGAATGGGCACCATTCACCAGCTTGCTGTGGGGCTGCTTATTTATATAAAAGTCTTATCTGGAGTTCTTATGGCTAGAACAGGCTAGTTGGCTTCATGAAATCTCTTAGTATCTCTCACTGCCTCACTTTATCCTTATTTGGTGAGTAGCCCAAACTTCTGCCTATTCCCACTGTTCTCAGGACAGGATCAGGCAGGAGGGCTCGGAGCTCTCCTAGAGACATCACTGCCTAAAGCAGAACAAGACGCTTAGAACACAGCCTCAGGCTTGGGGCTGGCTGCCCTCTGTGCTTCTCTGCAGGGGCTGGGGGTTAGCCCATTCCGGGGGCAGCCCAATGCCCAGGAGAGAGAACAGCCTGAAGATGAGAACCTTGCAAGGCCAGCTGGATCTGTCACTGCCACCACTACCAAGTCTTTACTGGGCAACTTGAGAACAGGAAACAAAACAGCAGGCAGCAGAGAGTCCTTAGCAATCAAACCCACCTCTGCAGGGCAGAACCATCAAGCCTGCACAACACGTCCCATCTGCCCCAGGGGCTTGTGAGGGCCACTGCGAGGGAAACACCCAGCTGATCAAAGCAAAAGGGTATGGCTTATACCTTCTAGGAATGGATGAGAAATAAGAAAGAAAAATAAAAGTCCAGCCACATCCGATGGGCAGATTTTTCTACCATCTCTTTCTATTTACCTTTAAACACCCTTCAAGAACCACCAAGGGGCAAATAGAGTCAACACAAGGCAAGCGCAGAAACACTGTCCTTGTGCCCTTGCAGAGTTGCTGAAAGGACATTTTCCTTCACTATGCCTCAGTTGACCATCACCAAATAGGAACATTGTTGTAACATGTGTTGCCTTCCCAGGGCCCCCTGCCATAACCATCAAGCATCCCAGTAGTTGCTCTGTGACCTTGCGCAAACTGTTCTGTTCCTCCAGCTTTTTACTTGCAGAACACAAATATTTGCAAAGAAATGCCAGAAATAGTTTCACGCCCTACTCCTGGAGCTGGGGCTTCAGCGGCTAGCCCAGGATCCAGTGCCCAGTCCATAAGCTCCATTACATGGGGCTCATTCAGGGCTGGTTCAATGACAGGGGACTAAATAGCACAGAGACACATGCCCCATCCAACCAGGGGGCCGGTGCAGCATCAGCAACCAAGCAAGGATATCATCTCAAGCATATGACCAACTGTTGGCTCATGTGGAGATTATGGTTGACTTCAGCAACAGTGGAGACTACGCCAAAGTCCTGGCTGGAGCAGGTCACTCGGGCCCTCAAGCCATGACCTCCTCATCTGTAAAAATAAGGGGGTGGACCTGGAAGGGTGGCCTTGGAGGTCCCTTCAGCTCGGCCAGTCTACAGTTCTATGAAGAACAAGGAGAAAAAGACAAGCGTGTTGACAGAAACATTTTTTTTTTTTAGATTCCCCACCTGAATCCCAGAGACAGAAAAGTGAGGAGAGGGAGATAAAACAGGTGGGAAGAGATTTTCTCTTTATAAAAAATGCACCCTGATTTTTGGGATCCCCAGCAAGGCAATGGAGGAAGAGGGAGGAAGCTCTCAGGGAAGAAGGAACAGAAGTAGATATTTTTCTTTGAAAGAGAAGAGAGATTTGGTAGAGAGCAACCTCTCCTTCCCACTAGCACATCCACCAAGCACTCACACATGGTAGTGACACCTGTCCCCTGCCTTTCCCCATCCCCGAGGATGGATGACCATGCTCCAAGCTGGCCCCATTCCCCAGCATCTGCTCGGGGACTTAACCCAACACCTATCCCCTCTTTCCTGCACATCAAATGGCTCTCTCTTCTGAGTCACTCCCATCAGCATAAAAGCATTCTATGCCATTTCCTGCCTTCAAACATGAAAACCATCCTTCCAGCTACTACCGTTATTTCTTGGCTTCCCCCTGGAGCAAAGCATCTCAAAGAAACTGTCGGTATTAACTGCCACCACCTGCCATTCTCTCCAAACAAGCTTTTGCTCACACCTCCCACCAAAATCACTCTTGTCAAAAGGCAACATGGACCTTAGTCCTCCCAAGTCCGATGATCAGCTCTCAGTGTCCATCGTCCTTGGCCTTATGGCAATATTTAATTCAGTGGGTCATTTTCTAGCTGTTGAAATCCTTTCTTCCCTAGGTTCCCAGACATCCCCCTTAGGTTTTTTTCTGGCTCACCAGCTACTCCGTCCTCTCTGCTCCTTCCTCCACTTTCTGTCGTCCCCTAAATGTTGGAGAGCTCAGACTTCGCTCAGCATCTTTCCTTATTCTCTCCCTAGGTGGTCTCATCCAGACTGTGGCTTTTATTACTGTCTACACACTGAAGACTCTTAAATCAACATCTCCAAGCCCTATGTCTGCCCCAGTGTCTCAATCCATGAGGGTTGCAATAACAAAATCATCACCTATGTGGCTTGTAAGTAACAGAATTTCTTTATTCCTCACAGTTTTGGAGGCTGGAAGCCAAGACCAGGTGCCAGTATAGCCGGGTTCTGGTGACAGCTCTCTTTTGGGTTGCAGACTGCCACCTTCTCGTGGCATCTTCCCAAGGCGGAGAGCAGACAGAAAGGAGACTCTCTCTTGACTTACAAAGGCACTAATCCCATCATGCGTCCCTCTCCCTCATGACCTCATCTAATGCTCTTTAACTCCCAAAAGCCCCACCCCCCACACCATCCCATTGAGGGGTGGGGTTTGTAGATGGGCATCTTCCAATCCAGTGAGGGGCTGAAGAGAGCAAAAAGGCAAAGGACAGGCAAACCACTCTGTCTGCTTGAGCTTAGGACATCCATCATTTTCTATCCTCTGACAATGGGGCTCTGAGTGGTCAGGACCTTAGACGTGGACCGAATGACACCACCTGCTTTCCTGGGCCTCCAGCCAGCAGAGGGCAGATCATAGGACTCCTGAGCCTCCGGAATTGTGTGAGCCAATCCCTGCTAACGAATCTCTTTCTGCGTGTCTATATGTATCCTATTGGTTCTGTTTTTCTGGAGAACCCTGACACATCCTCCTCTATTGAGAGCCCTCCAATGGCTTGCTATTCTACTTAGCATAAGATCCAAATTTCTTCCCATGGCCTGCCTCTCTATTCCTTACCACTGTTCCCCTCACTCACTCACACTGGCTTCCTTGCTGGTCCTCACACATTGCAAGCAGGTTTCCACTCTGGGTGTTGTTCCCCTGCCTGGAAGGCTTGTCCCCCAGAGCTTCTCAGATCTGACAGGCTTCTTCCATCACTATGCACCCCACTTAAAAGTCACAGCTCAGAAAGCCCTCCCCTGACCACCGAATCTAGAGCATCACCCCTACCCCCCCAGGCACTGGCCCCTTTCCCTAGCTTGTTCTTCTCCAGAGAATGTGTAATCATTAGAAATTAAAATGATTTACTGTATTTGTTTATTGTCTTCCCCATGAGCCCGTAAACTCCACGAAGGTAGAAATCTTGTCCATCTCGCTCACGGCCGACTTCCCAGTGCTCACAATGGAGTCTGGCATGCAGACGGTGTGTGATAAGTATCTCTGAATGAACGAGTGAGGGAATGACCTGGCGTGCCAAGGGCACAGGAGCATGTCTTCCAGTCAACCCCTCTGCCCCGTCCGCTCTGGTTTCCTCTATGTCCTTCTCTCCCTTTCCAGGCAGGATCACCTTGCCCACCCAGGGCTAGCCCTCAGGGACCCTGTGAGCCAGTCACAATTCCTGCCACCAGGATCCCAGCTGCCCCTCTCCCGTCCCCCAATCCCTACCCCCAAGCAGCATCTAATACAAACCCTAGGTTTTGCATCTTGAATCACTGCAGGCTTCCTGATTGCTCTTCAAGAGGCCCTCTGGGTTGTCTGAGGCTGCTGGGCAGGGCTGGAGACATCTCCATCCCTGACACCCTGTAATCTTGACTGGCCACCCATGCCCTGTGGTGCCCTTACGGCCTCCTCCTCAACCAGCTATCAATCCGAGCAAAGTAAGGTAGAGAAAACTAACACACTTATTCCACCTTCTGGTCTTAGGAATGAGCCTCTCTGCAAAGTAGATCCTCCCCACCCACCCACCTACCCCCATTTTCTTGCTTGTTTGCTTTCTAGCACTTACTGCAAAGTTTAACTGTTTGGTGTCTCAGTATTTGTTGTCTGTCCCACAGAAGATCTGGCTAGAAGGTAAACTATTCAGGCAGAGACCTCATCTGTCTTATTCACTCCTGTGCCCCCCAGCATCTGGCCCTTAGCATGTGCCTCATAACCAGCTTTGGAATTAATAAATGGAGAGAAAGGTAGTAAGTCACCTGAGAACACCCTCAGGAAGCTAGAACGTGCTGGTTCTGAGGGACAACAGGGAAGGGAAGGGAAGGGAAGGGAAGGGAAGGGAAGGGAAGGGAAGGGAAGGGAAGGGAAGGGAGAGGACCCCAACTCCCAGAGGGAAGGAGAGAGCATAGAATAAAACATCATGGCCAGAGGAGGACCAGCGCCTGGGCTTCCTGATTCTGGGGCAGTGCTCTTTCTCTCATTTTCTGTTTGACTACCTCAGATTCCTTGTTTCAGCATCTGCATGAGCATGTTTAAGTGTCAAGCACTGTGCAGATGCAGGGGACAGGATGGTGCCTGTGACGACCTTGCCCTCACAGCCCAAGCATCCTGGGGAAGGCAGATGGCACGCGAGGGAGCAAATAAATATTCAAGATCATTTTAGTGTGGGATAACTGGTATAAATGCAAAAACAAAGACATAAACAGGTTGAAATAAGAAAGAGTAAAAGAGACAGAGGAGGGGCCACTTAGACTGGCTGCCAGGGAAAGACCCCTTGGAGGTGGTGGCCTTCGAGCTAAGGTCTGAAGGATGAGAAGTCAAAAAAGAAAGGAAGATGGACGAGAAGACTGGCTGGACCAGAGGGTAAAAGAGCAGAGATTCTCAAAGCCCTGGGATTTGGCTTATACACGTCATAATGAACAGAGAGGCTGATGGAGAGACACGTGTGGCTGTGCATGGTCTCTGAGCCAAAGCGGGAAAAACGGTGTGTCCATGCACGTGAGTCTGTCACAAGGTCACATGATGCTGGAAGGAGATGCCACCAGGAGCATGGGAGCTGACCAGGGGGCTGAAGTGCATGGGCACTTCGGCATCCTCTCAGGGGACTTGCTGAGAAACCACAAGGGTTCTATTTTTTTTTTTAAGATTTATTTATGTATTAAAGGGAGTGAGAGAGCCAGTGAGAGGAGCAAAGGGAGAGAGAGAGAAACCCAAGCTGACTCCATGCTAAACGCAGGGCTCGATCCCACAACTCTGAGGTCAGAACTGAGCGGAAACCAAGAGTTGGATGCTTAGCAGACTTGCGGACCCAGGCACCCCAAAGCACGAGTTCTTACAAGCATTTTTGAGAAATCAGTCCCACCCATGGTGGTGCTAAGGACACAGTGGGATCCTGACACATTAAAATTTGCAAGACTTTAAGGAATAGATTTAGGGAGAGCAAGGTAACAATTATGGGAAAAAGCCAGGATGCAAAATGAAGAAGTGACCTGGGGGGAAATGGGGAGGGGGCTTCCTGGAGGAGACCCACTTTCAGGGCCACTGGAAGGACTGTGGAGCCTCAGAAAGGACGTTATCCACAGGAGCCAGATGTCTCTGTGGAGGTGGGAATGCAGGAGAGGCTCTGCTGGGAGGTGACTAAATGGCAAATTAGAAAGGGGAGCAGAGTAGGGGGAAGAAACAGCCCATGGGTGTCTAGAAAGAGCAGGCTGAAGAATGTGTTTTCTACAACACTGCAGGGGAAACCCAAGACCACTTCAACTGGATTGAAAGCAGCTTTTGAGAGAAATCATCCTGGTGCTTACCGAGCAGGTTGAAAGAAAGGGAGCTAGGGCCGGAGAGAGGAGTGAGGTGGCTGCGTGGTCATCCAGGTGGGGACTGACAAGGCACTTGACAAGGGCCTAGGCTGGGCAAACAAAAAGAAGTGATGGATTTGAGACAATGTTGCAAAAATAACTCTGCAGCCAGTGGGTATGAATACCCCCCAGGAGCCCCCAGGGTAAACACTGCTGCCTGGATTCTCCCATAGCTGAATGGGAGTCCTGTCATGCCTACATTTGGAGGACACTGTCCTACCTGCCCTGTCATTTGCAGTACTCCCTAGAGGCAGGCAGACCTCCCGAGCATACCCATTTTCCAGATGTAGAAACAGAAGCTCAGGTAGTTCCATGTTCAGCCTTCTGTCCACGGGGCCCTGAAATCTTACATCTAGTCCAAGATCAGAAATTGGTTCTAGCCAGATGTCACCTAGTCAATGGCAGGACAGAAAATCCTAGACTTCTTAAAGGAGTGGAAGGAGTAGAGAAGAGAGGCCAGAGGACACAGCAGATGAGAAAGCCAGCAGGTGTGGTGAATGCCCTGGGACCTTGTACCCATCATTGCTCATCCCTTGCCCTGTCTTTCTGCCTGGCTTTCTTCCATCCAGCCTCCTTACCTTGACAGAATTAGCTTTCATAAAACCAAATCACATTTGGCTTTCCCATTCTTTTGTGCCTCTTAACTTTGCATCTGCTGTTCCCTCTAGCTGGAAGTCCAGTCTCCTGGTGAACTTCCTGCATTCTTTCAAGACGTGGCTCACGAGCCTTCCCTGATGCATCAGCTCACTTGTGCTCTTCAAATACCTCCAGAACATGCCCAGCATTGTCAGAGATTCTATTTACCAAGGTTGTTTTCTCGTGGTGGTGGGGGGAGCATGTGACAGCTAACACAGGCGGCACATAGTAGGAACTCAGTACATGGCTGAAATTCATTTCCTGTCTGTCTCCTCCACTATCCGTAGTGACTTGAGGACGAGAACTCTGGCTTTTGGTTTGTTTCTTTGGGTTTTTGCCTTTCAATTGGATAGTACTGTGTTCAGGCCAGAACTGGGGATTTTGAGATGGTCCTGCCCCCCAACGCTGGAGAACACAGTCAGTGCATGAGGCAGGCACTTAAACAGAGATGTTCAGTAGCGGAATGGCACACACTGGAGTCATGACGGGCCAGCATGGGGAGCATGGGGAGCACAGAGCCCAGCTGGAGAGAGTCAGGCAGGTCTCGTTAGGGGAGGGGCCTGAGCTGAGCGGCCGGGATAGCTGAGAACAGTAGCAATGTCCACATACAGGAAAGGTAAGACACCTAAGACAGTGTGGTTTACGCCCCAGTGCCCTCAGCCGGGGAAGCCCTGGGGTGGGAGTATTCTCTGCCCATCTCCAGCTCAAGTTTGCCATTTATGGCCCCCTCTACCCAGCTCCACCCTACTCCACCCATTTGATCATAACAACCCTGGTATCCCATTTTACCAATGCTCAGAGAGTTTATATAACTTGCCCAGGGACACACAGCTCTGCGGTCACAGATTGAATGTTTTGATTTATGCGTGCCTGCCTGCCCTTTCCACTCCATAGCCACCGCAGGACCCAGGGGACTCTCTCTCCTCTCCCGTTCCCTCTCACACACCACCACCTCTTTCCGCTCTGGCTCAGTCCCACTCTCTCCTTTTCCTGCGCCGGCTGAATGAGACAAGGTCACGTCCACACATTCAGTGACACATATTTTGTCCCAAAGCCGGCAAATCAAGAGACAAATGAGTGTGGGACCCAGCGCCCCAGACAAGAGCAGAAGGAGAGACAAGAAGGAGAGAAGGTGGAGGGAGATGGGAGGAGGCCAGGAGGCCAGGAGGCAGAAGGCGGGGTATGATGTCCGCACAGGATCCGGTCACTCAGACAACAATGTCATCTGAATGAAAATGAATAAAATGCTCTTGCCTAGGGAAAAGCACTTGGGAACAACCGTGTTACTGTCACCTCTAGCAGCAACAACGATGAGTGCACACATGTTTGCATGCACATAGTCATAGCTCCTCTGTTGGCAAGCCCTTCCCTGCACATCGTCTCACTTACACCTCCTTCCCAGCACCCAGAGAGTTGCCAGCCAGGCCTTGAGCCACTGAGGCTACCTGCCTAATCTCCGCTGAGAAGTGCCCCTCCCCGAGACTGGCACTTCTGGAAGAGCCCAGATTCTGCATTCTGGCCTGCTGTGGGAACCACTGGCTCACCTCCTTCGAGTTGCCTATCCCGCTAAGCACCAGCACCTTCCCCGCCCCTCAGTCACCCACCTGCGGGGCTCAACTCTTACAGATAAAATTGTCATTCCCCTGGCCGTGGAGAGTCCCCTGCATGGATGCCTGGTCACAGTGCTGAGGGGCTGCTAAGTCAGGGGTGGGGAAGAACTTTGAGTGTACCCAGGAGAGGCATCCACGGGCCTGACGCCCAGCTGGCCTTGCACCTGCCAAGCTGTGCACCTAGGATGGGCTCGGCACGTCATCTTGGACAAATCACTTCCTGCTGCGGGCGTCCTTCTCTTGGTTATGAAAAAAGGGAGGGGGCAAGGATGGGGGGATAAGGCTCATTTTATTTCTATGGTCTCTAAAGCCCTGGCATTAAGGAGCCCTGAGTTCTCCCGCCCTGCACACTTAACTCTCTCCATGAGTCACCACGCCCCAGCCAGCACGGGTGAACCCATCAGTCACCGGCAAAGATCAATCCCTGATCCTCCCCCCTCCCCTCCCCTCGCTAATTAGAAAGAAACTGGCTCTGAGGCGCTGGACCTCTTCCTCATTCCCAGACGGCAGCGTCTACCAGGGAGGACCGCAGCCGGACACACTCTCCCTCCTGGCTCCGAGCTGCTCCCACAAACAGATGAGCTCCAACCAACCAACTGGCCAGTGCAGGAATTTATCAATGGCTCCTTCTCTCCGGAAACAGCTTTCATTGATCAAATCTGTTTCTAGCCCTCTGTTCCTGAGAACCCCCACGGGGATCAAGATTCACTTGCCTTGTGGATAAAAATAAAAACATTCTCCCCACCCCAGTCCACAAAACTTCACTTTTCCCCTTTTCCTTCCTTCCAACAAATTCACCTCACCGCAGGGAAGAGGAAGCAACCCCCACTCCACCAAAGCGGGGAAGCGAGGGGGAGCTATTCTCTGGATCTTTCCACTCTCTAGAATTCAGTGATTTAAAAGTGCGTGTGCCCCAGCTCTTCAAACATGTGCGCATGTGGGCGAGCCCCTGCAGGAACACAGGGAATGGGAGGAACGGCTGGGGCGCTGTGCTACAAAGGTGGAATCGTAGTGGAGGTCTTTTCTTCTTTAAACTCTCTCTGATGTTGCAATAATACTGTTTCATGAGAAATAAAATAGGGTAGGAATAGTGGATGGGGAATCAAAGTCCGTTCCAAGAACAGACTATCATGGTTGCTAGCAACGCTATCTTATAAATCAATATCTTTTAATGAAGTTAGCAGCTTAAGGGAACGGAACTGCCTTCCTCCTCCAAAAGGAGGAAGGCTCTATAAAAGGAGGCATATCCCCCTCCCTACAGTAGACATGGCCTTCCCCATTGATCCAAGGCAAGCCACACCTGGGCAGTGGGTGCAGAGCAGGATCAGAGAAGGAAGACAGCTCAAGGTGATTCAATCCTAACTACTAACTACTACTAACTCTCCATTTGGCCTGAGTGTAAAGCCTAACTCACAGGCTGTGTGCCCTGGACAAAAATGCCATTCATGTACAGGTGTTCGAGTTGTACACTTCCCAAGATGCACTATCCTGGGAAGAGGTGTTATTTACATTGTAAACATATACCAACTTACATTGAAAACATATACCAATTTAGCCTAGAGTGTGTAGGCAGGCACAGAGGTTCTAGGCCTTCTGGCTGAGTCCTACAGCAGCACAGAAAAGAGCCCTCCTGCATAAAACCACCTGCCACATTCATTAGTACGTGCCTGTCATGGCACCTTATCCCAACTATGCTCTGGTAGGGACCTGCATTCACTTCTCTTTCCCATCTACCCCTTAGGAAGCCCAGTTCCTGCCCCCACCGAAAAAACAATATGGAATAGTTGCCTCACCCTGGTCGTGGGTGGGAAGCTGGCAAGGAAGTGAGGGGTGGATAGGGTACGTTCCTGCTGGCCTGTGTGCAGGTCCAGAGTGTGGGGTCTGCTGGGGTTCCTGCCCAGCGGGACCTGAAAGCTCCCCAGGCTGAATCCCCTCATAGAGGGGTACAGGCGGTACTAACTTACTCAAGGAGTTACTCAAGGAAAGGTGCCTTCTCCTTCCTTTCTTTCTTTTTTCCTTCCTTCCTTCCTTCCTTCCTTCCTTCCTTCCTTCCTTCCTTCCTTCCTTCCTTTCTTTTTGAATAAACATTGTATATATTTAAGGCATAAGGGCCCCCTTTCTAAATCATGCGAAGGCCCTCTCGGCTAGCTGAGGTCTGGCTTGGGGGTAGGACCTGCATTCTCCTCTATAAAAGGGGAGTGCCAAAGCGCAGCTTGAGGGGGTTGTAAAGGCAGATGGCCACACCCAGGGGTTTTGTTGGGACAGTTGAGGGAGGAGGGCTCACAGGCCCAGGAGAGCTGCAGGCCTTTCCTAGTCCCAGCAGGAAGGGAGGCTCTGGTTTTGTCCCCTCCACCGCAAAGCTCAGCTCCACTGGGGGGGATGTGGCCCATTGCCCCCAAATTCCATATCCCAGGACAGCTCTGTCTGACGAACAGCACCACTCATACTCAGCCCTAGTCAAAGTCTACTTCCCCCAACTTGGCCCTGAAAGGCAACAGCACAGTGAGGGTAACTTGGATTCACCTAGAACTTTCTAAAGTGACCTGCACGGACTTACAGTGACCTTCCCAGGAGCAGTCAGCACAGAAGGCCCAGGGATTCCGTTGTACAGAGAGGAAAGCAAAGGCGAGGGCCGGAGAGGGCCTCTCCCTGGCCTCAGCCCGGGCTTGGGGACCACGGATCACAGTTCTGGTCCCCCAGCTCCTGGCGGAAACCTTACTTCCTTCACGTCCCCCCTTCAGACACTGTGCTCCAGCCAGCCCAGGCTACAAACAGCACCAACACAACAAACTTCTTTGAAATCCCCCGCCCTCTTCCTCGGTTTATTTCTCTCTAGCCTTAGTCACGCTCCAAACAGGTTAATCTTCACTCTCTCCCCAGCTGCCCCTGCTGGAGATCCCGCAAGAGGACACCTGGGGAGTTCCCGAGGCTCTGACACTGCAGCCCACCCCCACCTGGCCTCCAAGCCACCGCCCGCACTGCGCTCCTGCCCCATGGACTTCTGCTCCGCGGCTCAGTCACAAAACTTCCGCGGAGGTGAGTCCTCTCCACTTGCTCTCCTCAAACCGGGTTAAGGCAACACAGCCTGATTACTATTCCCAGGAGACCGCAGCCTGCTTTTTATTTACGCCTTTACCGAGAGGTTCTCTATTGACACTGTTGTAATTTACATTTCCCACAAGCTCCCGGTCCCCGTCCCTTCCATTCCCCTTGTTGCTTAACTGCGGAGCTGCTCAGAAGCTCTGGAGGCTCTTCGGAGAATGCTGAGTAAATAACCCCCATGTTCAAGGGAAAATGGCTAAAGAGCAGGTAGAAGTTCCTTTACAAATAACTGGGCTCTTGACACTTGGTTCAGAGCCGTAGCGCCACCCCAAAGGCAGCTGCAAGAGCAGCACCCTCCTAAGAGCCCCTCCCCCTGCCCCACGCCAGCTTTCCCGTGTGTCGCGGCGCTGGCCACTGAGTTCACAGAAACAGCCGCATCGATGCAACAAGTCAAACCTCTGTTGGTTTGAGACTTGAAGATGACTCATATGCTCTGTGACTCATTACCTTTTTTTCATGGAAAGGGGAGACATCAACCCCTTCCTCCTGTGGCAGCAGCCCCCCTGTGTGTCTGCCTTCCCGCTGCTCTCACCTTCCCAGGCTCCAGGCAGGTGATGGGCTGGCACGATGGAGCTTTCTAGGTCGCCCATCATGCCTCTTGACTCAGAAGCCCTGGCCTCGCCTCTCCCTGGCCAGGCTGGCTCATGCCTTGCAGAGGAACCCATGGGTGAGGGGGATCCACCCACTTTGGTGCCCACCAGCTCAGGCCTCCTCCTAGGCTGCCTGATGCCCACTCTCCTACTCTCTCTTTTTCCTGCCAGAGTCTTCCTGCTGCCCACACCCACACCCCTTCAATCCTGGAACAAAGAGCAGCCAGCCTACCTTCTGGGAGTACAGCTCAGGTCGCACCACTGCTCAGAAACCTTTCTTGGTGCCCTGGTCCCAACCTCCTCAAAAAAACATGTTTCTGCTACTCTCCCCCACTTCCTACAAGCTGTTTTCCACGGAAAGTAAACAGTAGACAATGATAATGTGAACTATCCTATAGGGCAGCCCCCAGTACTCTACCCCCTGCTGCATTTGTCTTCATCCCACGGTCACTGTCTAACTCACTGTATACTTTCCTGACTTCTCATATTCTCCATCTCCCTCCAGTGTAGGCTCTCACACGACAATGTAAGTTCTACAAGGGATTTGTGTGTGTGTTGTTCTGTGCTGTGAAACCCACGGGGCCTGGCACACCATAGGGGCTCAAATACCACGTGTTGAATGAACAGACGAGTGAGAGGACAGTGAGAAGTGACATGTGTCCCAGGTTCTCCCTTTACATGCACCATCTTGGTTCATCTTTGTGAGAGCACCAACAGGTAGGTGCTTTTAGTCTCCTTATTTTACACCAGCAAGAAAACTCCCTGAATTCCCAAGACCACAGAGTCTGGATGGAGTGGAACAGGAGCACATTCCAGTTCCATTAGGCTCGACACTCCCCATGCTCCCCGTGCATGGTGGGGTGAGGCAGGACGCAGGCCTGACTGACCCCAACGCCCCAGCTCTTAGATGTCACTCTCTGCTCCTGAGCCTCGCACCCCCTGTGCTGCCTCCCAAGCCTCGTCCCCCAGCTAATCCTCAGGCCTAACCTTGTCTGTCTACACCACTCTCATGTCTACTTCACTTCCTCCATGAAGCTGTTCCTAATCCCTACTGTTGGACCTTCGCTCTTTAATCACTTAAAAAACGGTCTTTTATGATAAGCACATCTATTTTCTACAACTAAATGGTGAGTTTTTGGAGGCACGATGCCTGGATCTGAATCACAGCCCAGAGCACATGCAGCATCTTACAAATAATGAACGTGCAATAAACACTTGTTAAATGAATGAAGGGAAAGAAAATAGCTTTAAAATTGTTTTCTCTGGACTGATTGAAGCACAATGGAAGCAGTGCCTAATAGGTTTTGAAGACAGAAACACATATAGATGAATGGATAAAATATATAGAAAATTTTTCATAAATATACCTAATAGTTTTTCAAGTTTTCATTTATTCAAATTTACTCCATTGTTGAAATGTTACTAACTAAGCTCTTAAAAATACTTCTACTATTGTTTGTAAATACTGCCATGCATGATACTGTCCCCCTCATTATTTTAACTCTAACATTCCTTTTCAACGTCAAGGTATTTCTCTCAAGCTTAATCCAGGTATTTCTCTTTTTTTTTTTAAGATTTTATTTATTTATGTGACAGAGAGACAGCCAGCGAGAGAGGGAACATAGCAGGGGAGTGGGAGAGGAAGAAGCAGGCTCCCAGCAGAGGAGCCCGAGGTGGGACTGGATCCCGGAACGCCGGGATCACGCCCTGAGCTGAAGGCAGACGCTTAACGACTGCGCTACCCAGGCGCCCCAATCCAGGTATTTCTCTTAATACACCATATAGATAATGTTATCTATGTAGTATATATAATAGATATTGGTATGTAATGTACTTCTATAATGCACTAATGCATAGTGTATTAATAGAGAATTTGAGTCTCCAACAGACCGGAGACACCTGCCATTGGAAAGAGAGTTTGTTACTCACAGATCCCAATAGAAGGGGATAAGCCAGGCATTGGAGGGCTACTTGGGGAAGCACTGGGTCGGTCAGGAAGCAGAAAGAGACGGGGGAGCTGTGAGCAAGAGTTTTAATTGTGGTTTCTGCAGCAAAGAACAGCAAGGCAGGATAAGCAGGCTTAGGATTGGCTAGTCTGAATAATTTGGGTGGGTTCTAGGGCATAGGAATTGTCCCTAGTTGTCCAGTACCTGGCCAGTACCTGGATGATTAGCACAGGTGGATAGCGGCATGGACTTTCAGAAGCCAATGAAGGAGGTGATTATA